>NC_089503.1:273960451-274272724 GCF_036850995.1 Saccopteryx leptura
TTACCCAGTTTTCATCTCTAAATACCCGGCATTAGGTGTGGAAGGATTGATTGGATGAATGAATCTGGCTGTCACTATGCATTTCAAAATAAATTACCGTTCTCCTTTGATATGCTAATTAGCTACAGCTGTTTAAATGCAGTTTAAAACCCTTTAATATGTGTTCTCCTTAATCCTTAATCAACTCTTTTCATTGCCAGTGGGGGGGGGGGGGTTAGGGAATTATAAAGAACTTGTTATTCTCACACTAGGACAACTACCAAAAAGAAAAAGAAAAAAAAACCAGAACCCACCCAAGGGATGGATGAGATGCAGAGACAGATAAGTTGGATCTGTCCACAGACCCTGAGGGGAGAAGAGCACTCCGCTGGCTATCATCCTCAGGGTCTTCCAGGCTGAAGTCTTTGTAGCCACTGCAGGGGGATTTTCAGAAGTTGAAGGAATCAAGCAGGAAGGTCACACTTCTAGGGATGTTGGGAGAAGGTGACTTAGAAAGATAGGTAAATAGGGGTACAGGCTGACATGCCTAATCAGTGGTGGAAACACCTGACTTCAAATCCTAGCTCTCCCATTTCCTAGTTGTGACAGAGGTAATTAAACTACTGGGGTCGCCTCTTTCCTCATTTGTAAAATGGGGGCAATACGATTTACCTTGCACGCTTTTTTTTTTTTTTGAAGGATTCAAAATGGAATATAAGTAATGCACAGTGATTCTCTGACGGTAGGCAGTCAGGCAGAAGTTTCCAAGAGAGTTGGACCCTGCCTCTACTACCACAATGGAAGGAAGCTCTCGCGCACGTGCGCGAGCACACACACACACACACACACACACACACACACATACACACACACACCACTCAGTCCACCTAGAAAAACAGAAGTGGTAGCAGATATCACCCTCTAGGGAAGTCTGGCTGAAGCCTCACCCCACTGCAATAAACTGTTTCCAGAGGGAGCAGACAGAGTAACCCAGGGCCGTGCCCTCCCACTTCCCTCTTCCCTACGGCCAGCTAGAGCCTGTCTTGGGGAAGTGGGAGGTAAGAGCGTGGGTGGCTAGAACTGAAACATTCCTCTTGCCATCCTCCTATTCCTCCTCCCTTTTCTCTTTTGTGCCTGTGGTGGGGGGCGGGGAGAGTGCATACTTACACTGTACTCACACCTGGGTCTGCTCCCCCAGGCTCCTGATCCTAGCTCATCATTCATCGAGATTCACTGAATGCTTGTGCACTTTGGGGCTGTTCTAAATTTATATTCGGGACCTCCCTGGGAGCCCATAGGAAGGTTTTTGCAATATTTAAGATCTTCCCCCAGCTCATGAAGACCAGTGTTTGACCCCCCCCCCCACTTCATTCCCACCCTCAGCTCCTCCCCATCTTTGGCTCCAAAGAGTACCTTTTGCTTTGAGTGTCAGGAGACTTTGATTTATATGTTAATAATAATGAACACCTATAAACAGTCTTTACAGAACATAAGGCTCCCTTCTGTACTTACTCCCTTGTTCCTGAACATTTCTTTCCTTTTAGGAGAAGAATTTGGACTGGTTTCCTCGGATGCGAGCCATGTCCCTTGTTAGCAATGAAGGTGACAGTGAGCAAAATGAGATTCGGAACTTGCAGGAGAAGTTGGAATCTACCATGAGCCTGGTCAAACAGCTGTCAGGTCAGCTGGCGGAGCTCAAGGAGCAGGTCAGTGTGCTCCGGGAGATGGAGCTGGGTGCAGGTGGGGACCGTTCACTACACTGAATCAGGGGACATCAGAGATTCCTGGGAGCAAGCTTGTGGAACTTAAAAAAATTCCAATAAAGAAACCGCAGGTTGTACTGTGAGAACCACACCTCAGCAAGCAGAGGCTTCTACTTACCCACGTCCCCAGCTTGTGTGACACTTCTTCTGCGGAAGGCTCAAACGCCAAAATACAAAGGCCTCTTTGCACTTTTTTTTTGAGAGAAAATTATGTTTCCTACCATCAGAGTAATTACTAAACTCATTGGGAAGGCAGGTCATCATTAGTCTCTGTCAATTCAATGCTGTAATCAGCCCCTTCATCACGTAAAATTGTTAGCATCTGTAAAAGTAATGTCAGAAGTAAATGTGGTAGCTGTTACAATGACTATGGTGACGGTGACAATTCTGTGACAAGCTAAGACCGCTGTAAAAGAACCATGGTTCCTGTTCTAAACCACAGGGGGGAGCTTTGTTTTCTGTTTATGGAAGTTCACTTTAAAAGTATTTTCCCTTTTTTGAATAAATATATTCTGTATGATGCCAGGCAGACGGTAGGTCCTTGGGAAATGTTAACCCAACCCGGAATGGCTGTCCAGCCCTGAGGAAGAGTGAGGACATCAGCTCAACACACTGTCTCTTTTTCCCCAGATGACAGAACAAAGGAAGAATAAGCAGCGACTGGGCTTTCTCGGATCAAACACAGCCCATGTGAACCATCACATGCCACCACACTGACACCATGGGGGAAAGCCGTGACTAGCCTTTCATCAGCGTCCTGCCTGATCACTGAATAAAGAACTGAGACGGAGGGGAGTGAACAGTGCCTATTGTTTGAAAAGCTAAAAACAACCGAGTGCCAAGATGTTCCGAGAACAATTTATAACTGTTTTCATGGTTGAGAAGACCACACTTAAAATGCAGCCGCTGGAAAGCACACATCACGTATTCCTAATGCAACGTGAAGTAACCCACTCACGTGGAGGGAGGGGGTAGGGAGAGGCAGGGCTGAAGGAGATGCCGTGCTGAGAGAACTACAACATTTTTTTAAGTTGCTAAGAGTCTGTTTTGTCTTAAATGTTGACTGCAACCTTTGCCATGGTTGGTTGGACTTTCTTTTAATTGTGGCATGTAGGTCAGTGACACAGGAAGTTGTACCTGGGTGGGTGAGTTGTACTAGAGAAAATTACTGAAAAGATTCAAAAGGAGAGTTGCAAAGAAAATGTTAATGCTTCCAAACCATAGCTGTCACAGGGCAATTCTCTTATTTATAACATGTGACACAGTGCTTTGGAGCTTCTGTGTTGCAAGCTGACGTCCCCACTGGAATGTGACTGCTTTCTCCCCGATCCAGAGGGGCTCAGTCCTCCACATGAAGCACAAAAGGAGATTTTCATATGACTTGTTAAAAGCATATTGTAAATCATGTCTCGGCTAAGACTTTTAAAGATTTGAGGAAGAAAAAGCTGACAGTAGGCCCCAGGGAAGAGTTTTTTTGAAAACGTATATGTGCTATTAAAATATATTGAGATTAATAAATGAAAATGCATAAAGATGATGGAAAATACTGAGAAACTTACGATGATGGGGATTTTGTAAGTATGGAGTAAAAGCTATTTGATCCATGTTTGCTGTGTTTAAGGAACTGAATGGTTTTATTCTTGCAGTTGGGGGTGGGGGGATCCAAGAAATTTATTGAATAATCAAGAAAATGTAGCATGGCTGTTTTAAACTGAATCGGTGAGAGCTTTTCGGCATGTAGAAAGACAGTCATCTCTTCCCCAAATTATTTTATGTCAAATTATGCAACTTGAATTTGTGGAGGGAGAAAATAACCTGCCATACTCATGTTATTCTTAGAAATGACGATTTTAGAGTGTTAAAGCAAGATTGGGATAGTGCAAGTGTTAGGAGCACCACTGTGTGGCGAGGGAGCGGGCACATGCCACTCAAGTCTGGGAGATGCTTTGCGAGTTGACCTTCGGACCCAGCCCCCCAAGAACAAAAAAATTGCTTCCAGAGTCTTTAAACTCTGACGTTATTACCACCAAGGTTGAAGGTCTGGACAAAGTTTACTATGACAATTTTTAAAGCTTTTGGATAGTTTTAAGCTATTGGGTCCTAAAATTCTCAAATCTTTTGTCTAGATAGGTTATAAAAGGTTCCTAACCAGCCTTGTGAAAATCTGGACTTGAAGTGAAACTATTGAAACCTCGGGTGATAAATTTTTTATCTGAATCTCCTGGCACCACCACCCCATCTTCAGCCCCCCACCCCCAAGTTAAGAATTCTTTACTCTGACATGATAGTATTTTTTCTGACCAGTTGCTGAAGACCAGGGTCCAATGAGACAAGGAAATTGAGGTAAGAACTTTGAACCCAGTAGGCAGTCAAAAAATGTATAAGAATTCTATTATCCCTAATTACCCTTAATTCTTTTTTGTTACTGGTTTTTTTTACCCTTAATTCTTTATTAAAACAATATCACATATTTGATTTTTTAAAATGGTTTCAACAAAACAGCCATTGTTTCCGTTCAAGACCATTATTGTTAGAACAGCATTAGATGCGAAGTGCTATTTAAACTGTTGAATTTGGCAGAGTTCTGTGAGGAGGGAAAGAAAGTGGTAGATGAGCATATTCTAGTATAGGTATCTCTCTTTCAGCACAAATATTTTTGATATCTGAATATCAAGGGAACAGATTAATTTTTACAGATGAGAGCGACCTGTCTTTCAGATGACGAACTGTCTAGTCTTTTCTGACGCTATGATAGTTCTTTTTTTTTCTGGGAGTAAGCCATTGGGTTAGTGGCAGCTCACTGTTTCATAGCACATTGTCTCCTGTGGGAAGCGGCCAAAAGAGATTGCAACTAACGAGAGTCTTCTTATTTGTTCAGAATTGAAGTATTTCTCAGTTGTGCTTCTCTTTCTTTTCTGCCTAAATACCTAAAGATTACAAGGCAACATGAATAAAAGCAAGCAAACAAAAAAGACATTTTGCAGGTTATTGATTCAGGGAAAAGATAATAATGCAGAAATTTAACATCTGACTTATATTTGTTATATATATATTGTTGTATATATACACACACACACACACACACACACTTTTGTAATGCAACTGGAATATTGTCATAGACAAGAATTAATTAACGTTCTCATATTTATATCATGACATTAAATACACTCATCTTTGATTTTGATGTTAAGGGAAAAGTTTTACTGTTTAGTTGTTAAAATCCACATGAGGTTAAAAGTATCTATTGATATAATTTTTAATTTTGAAAGGATTTTATTCCCCTACATGGTTTATTCTGAGGCCCAATAGTTTAATGAAAGTATGTTTCCTAAATTAAAATATCACTTTTAGATGACAAAATGTTTGTATCATAAATTATAATATTAATAAATAAGTTATAAACTTGTAAAATTTATTCTATTCTTTAAAAAGTTATTTTAGAAAGGGCTCCTTTTCTTGAATATTGGAGTTTTTCTGTTGATGAAGAGGATACAGTTTCTAGTAGATGGCTGATACTATCAGGAAGATATTTCATTTAAGTCAGAGCTAACTGTGTGCTTCTTTCCATATTCACCATTCACAACTCATTGTTTTGACTGCTCTTTTTCGTTTATAGTTGGGGCCACTTCCTACCTCCATGCCCCTGGACTGAGATGAGTGGAAAGGCTGGAGGTCTGGGGTCAAAGAAAGTGAAGATTGGGTCTTCACTGTGATTAGGGAAAAGAAGGAGTAAATGACAGATTATAGGAAGAAAGGAGTTTACCCTCCAGGGGCCCAGAAGACTGGGACATAGGTACATAAATATTGCACAGGCATAATTTCTTTTCTATATATTCTCTCTCCATATAATATAGATATATTAAACACACCAGTAGCTATTGCTAAAACATGCAGAGGACAGAGCTTTCTGGAGAGTAGCTATAAGAGGAATGTTCCCTCAGCTGGTCTTAAATCTATATGCTATAACAAATCAGCATATTCTGACCCACAGACCCTTTCCAGGACACGTGGTACAGTGCAAACCAGAGAGGACCATGCATCTGAAACACAAACACAGATCCCAACAGGGGCCAGGCAAGCCATTCAAACGGGTGAAGTTGTGGAGTGCACACCATATGTAAGGAGTGGGAGGCCATGGTGAGCTTTCTGTTCGTAAAATTTGACAGCTAATTCCAAGTTTTAGAAAATCCCTGAGGCCAGTTGGCACCTTCTAATCACCCATTTGCCATCTCTGAGATAATTGTAAAATTATTCCATTTAGTAGAAGAAAATAAAACCAAGCACAGGAGCTAAAATGCATGTGAAAACTGAGAAATCTGCAGACAAGCCCAGGTGTCATCTCTGCTCTGGCAGGTTTGCACAGAACTGCCCATTTACACAGTTGTCAGGCAGTGCTTCTCATACCCCCTGCAGGCCATTTCCCCTGCGGGAGATGGTTACTATATTTGCCTCAAAAACATGATTTTAATATAATGTCAAAACCAGAGAAGTATAATTTATAAATTATTTTTAATAAAATTGGACATGTGTAGCTTTATCACATGTGGTACTTCAGATGTTTCATTCATTTCTTACCATGTTTCTAAATAATATATCCATTGGTGTGAAAGTCATTATTGCTATTTTACATAGGGAGACATGAGGGACAAAAAATGTGGTGACCTGAACTACACTGATGAGCTAATCTATATGAATTATTATGCCCAACATTTAAGAGGAGTTGGCCAAAGTCCTGATTATCCATTACCTACTGGTGTTTTTCATATATATATATATATATATATATATATATATATATATATATTAGAGAGAGAATATATATAGGAAAAAAACAACATTGTGTCTGAGTATCTGATACCCAGCATAGGCTTAGTGGACACAGGTCATTGGTCATCTGGGATTTCCTGGTTAATGCCCAGCATTTCAAATAATAGTTCCCCTCAGATGAGAATGAAGCATGCAATAACTGAAACCAAAATGAGTAGAATGAATCACATACAGACCACGAATGGAATTCTTTGCTCATGTGGACTTTTCCAGTGTGCCACAGTTCCTTGAAAAATTGTAGCAAGAATTGTTTTGTTTTGACTGGAATCAGAGGAAAGGTTGGAGGAGGGAAATTAGACAATGAGTTCCTCTTCCAGTGAGAGTAATTGGCACAAAGGGCAGGAGTATGCCCGTGGAGGGGAGTGAGACCGACATCCGCAAGTCACCCTGCCTTTGACTGGTCCGCCTGGCTGCGTTGAGTCTTAGGAGGCCAAGTCATCAGGGCAGGACCAAAGGCCAGAAATCAGTGAACTTGAGCCTCTTTTGTTTTCCTCCCTGACAGCAGAAGTGCTAACATATCACATGGAGTCGGTTACATGGCAAACACATACAGAAGCCAAGTTTTCTGCAGTTAGAAAATTATGGGAGGCCCTGGCCGGTTGGCTCAGTGGTAGAGCGTCGGCCTGGCGTGCAGAAGTCCCGGGTTTGATTCCCGGCCAGGGCACACAGGAGAAGCGCCCATTTGCTTCTCCACCCCTCCCCCTCTCCTTCCTCTCTGTCTCTCTCTTCCCCTCCCACAGCCGAGGCTCCATTGGAGCAAAGATGGCCCAGGCGCTGGGGATGGCTCCTTGGCCTCTGCCCCAGGCGCTAGAGTGGCTCTGGTCGCGACAAAGCGACCCCCCGGAGGGGCAGAGCATCGCCCCCTGGTGGGTAGAGCTTCGCCCCTGGTGGGCGTGCCGGGTGGATCCCGGTCGGGCACATGCGGGAGTCTGTCTGACTGTCTCTCCCCCGTTTCCAGCTTCAGAAAAATACAAAAAAAGAGAAAATTATGGGACCATAGAGAAGTTATGGAATTCAGTTTGACTCAGCTTAACAGAGAATTCTGGTTTTTACACTTCATTCTGGATTTTCCCCTAAAGAAGCCTGTTCCCATGTAACTCCGGTCATTGGTGTAAAGTCAGCCCCAGGCACGGTTGCCCTCCTCACAGCTGTGGAAGCATGGTACAGGTGTGCGTTTTCTCAAAAATCCATTGCAGCACATCCTTCCAAAGTTCTCTCAACTTGATTCCTATAGGAAAAGGCTCCTGAGACTGCTTCCCGTTTCCATAACCGTGCCTTTAGTTTTGTTTCTATAATTGTCTTCTCCTTGGACAATTGTATCTGCCTTTCTGTATACCATAATCTTTTTCTTCCCTTTCAATGTAGAACAATGTTTCTTTGTTATTCTTTTCTTCTTAGCCATATATTCAAATAGAAATTCTGTGAAGACAATACCTTAAGATGAGACCCAACTTTATAAAACTAATGCATTTTATATTAACTGGGTTTTGTCAGAGAAGCAAAATCATGATGGGTAACTTGGACTGAGAGGTTTCCTCCATGATTTCAAATCATGCAGTCATGCTGAAGAACTGGCGATGAGCTCTATGGACAGCCGGCATTCCTGCATCCGGTGGTGGGGCCTACATCAGTGTGAGTCAGTGGGCTGGCAGTCAGCAAGAAAAGCTGCTGTGAAGCAGGGAAGAGCAAAGACAAACTGGAACCCATGAGGACAAACAAATTACATCTAGCTGTCACCAACTCCAAACTCCATAGCTCATGTGACCTGAAACAGAAGCTGGTGGCCTTCAACATGGAGTTGCATGTGCATCTGATGCAAGACTTAGAAAAACTGAGGAAGAAGGTCTAATGGGGGCTGCAGGATGGCAGGTTGGCTGCTGCCCACACTGACCAGGCCAGCCAGGAAGTCAGGCCACGAGTTGCAGTGGTGCCTGTGCCCACTCCTTCAGAACTTAACAGTTGGTACTTTACTTCCACCTTCCAAATCTCATGAAAGTACCTCCTGTGGTCAAAATTAACCTGTAATCCCATGAGAAAGGGGATTCTGGGAAATGTAGTTCCATCTAAGCCAAATTGACATAGTTGTACAAAGCTACTCCACTGGAGTAGACTTTACGGAGGTTCACCAATAGTGATGCCCCTTGTCACACTGGATTACAGTTGGGTGGAAACACGTGATGAATTCTGACCAATGGCTCGAGTGCAGTTGACAAGCTGAGGCAGTAAAAAGTCCCTGGACAACCTCCAGTTCTTTCTCTACCACATCAATCATGGAGCTCAAAATGGAACCAGCCTGAATTCCTGAGTCACCTCTTTGAAGAGAACTACACTGGAGAGTCTTGATACATGTAGCTGAATTGGTATGAGTGAGAAATAAACTTCTGTGTGTTAAACCACTGAAATTTCAGAGGGATATTTTGGTTGTTAAATAAATGAGATTGGGAAGTATGTGATTGTTACTGTAGCATTACTCTGCCTACCTGACTAATTCAGACATACCTATAAGGAACAAGAAAATGGACCTTAATATAAAACCTCTGGGGTGTGTCCAATAAAAATATAACATAAAAGAAAATCTATATGTGCAAAATAGTCATTATATCATTATATATCATTCAAAAATTGAATGTAGTCCAAAGGTCTAGTAATTTGGGTATATTTAAAAATGTATGATTTAGTCAAAGGCTAGAGTGATATAAAATCTATGAGAAGTATATAAAATGAGACAACATTGGAAAAGAGGCAGGATAAACTTAAAAGGTGGCTACAAATTATATGTATACTATTAACTATATAAAAGCATGTTTCTCAAAAAGACAAGCAAAATACTCTATAATAATATTTGCTATATAATAACTGTAGGATTATACCCTATTTTCCTTTTTTTTTTTCTAAACTTTTCTGGGTGTTAAATTGATTTAGTTGTTTAATGATATTT
Source organism: Saccopteryx leptura (assembly GCF_036850995.1). Taxonomy (NCBI): domain Eukaryota; kingdom Metazoa; phylum Chordata; class Mammalia; order Chiroptera; family Emballonuridae; genus Saccopteryx; species Saccopteryx leptura. The sequence continues at coordinate 273,969,959 of NC_089503.1, forward strand.
TTAAAAAGAAAATGAAAGTTGTATTAAGTCCAGCAAATGTTATCTGAGAATATTTTCCCAAACTCATTTACATTTTCATAGGGTCACTGGATCTGTAGATTAAATGAATACCATAGCCAAGTTTATGTTGGTTTCAACAAGACATTTAAGGAAAATTGCATGATATCCCAATGGACAAGAGAGGAAAATTTGTCCTGAATGAGAGTAGATTTCTGCATGTGGACAATTCTATAAATGAATTGTCCATATAGAGTAAAATATCCTTGGCCTATTGTTAGATCTAACACATGTTTTTGCTTTTAATCCCCCCAGAAGTCCTAATGGTAGATATTTAATATCCTTACAAGGTAATATTTAATATCCTTTCAATTTTACAGGTGAGAAATTGAAGTTGGTTGTCTTAGTTATCACACAGTTAGTTACTAGTGGAGCTAAGACTAGACCACTTTCTTCCCTATTTGCCTATAGAAGAAACATATCATCCTCACGAGACTGCAAACCCACTGAGGTCGGAACTAATGTTATTAATTCTTATGAGCCTGATGTTTATCACAATGCCCAGAATACTGATGTCTATCAATGCCTGATAGCAGGGAATCACAGGACCTATTCATCTGTGGAATGAATAAATAGATGCCACACATGACTTTGCACTCTCTCAAATATCATGACTACATCCCTGAATTTTCATGGAAAATGAAAAATTAAAATTGAAGGTATTAGGCAGGTGTTGGTGATTTCACTTCATGTGAAATAGCTTGGGAGAGTGGGTAGACTCTATGAGTTAAAATAACACATATGGGAGAATTAACATTTTAAAGAGAATATGTAAAAAGAGATATTTCCATATGATCTAATTAATTTTCCAAACTGCTGACAGAGAGACCCTTTCCTGAATCCCACCCAAATAAGCATTTTCAATGCTTACTTTCTGAGGGTGTGTCTACACACCAACCCTCCTCGCCGGCTCTGCCTGCCTCTATTTTATTATGTGACATTTTCATTGAGCTATTGAAATTGGATGTGTCAGACACATTAAAAGCAATGGCAGTTGTGGCAACTTAGTTGATATATTTTTAAATAAACCAAGAGGGCCATGTAGATGTCAAGGGAATAAATTGCTCTGTTTAGCAACAAGTGATTTATTTAACTACTGTGGACAAGGTCCAAGCAATGCCAAGCTGCATACATTTTGGGAAAAGCTGAGCTATTTTCTCAGAAATCTCTCATATGGGACCAAAATAAGAACAGGAGAAGTTTATGAGAAGATTAATTAAATTCTTGACTTGGGAATGACCCCAAGGAATGAATTTTATTTCCCATGTGCTACAAAATTGACCTCGTAGCATTTCTGCAGGTGAGACATGTCCTGGAAGCATCAGGTGTTAGCACTGACCCAGACTTCGGCGGCTTCACTCCAGCTGCAGAGCAGCACTTCTTCCCAGCTTTTTGTGTCTACGAGTGTGGTAAGCAGAAAGGCAGAAGTCTGGGATTCCACCCTTCCTCTCACCATTCAACCTTGATTGATGACTTCTAGGTACAAGGTAATCAATGTATGTGAATGGATTGGAATCTATAGTTGCAGAAATGCAGCACAGCAGCCAACAGTGCAGGTTCAGGACACCTCAGGCACCGCCGAGTGGGATCCTGGTTCTGCCATTTACTGAGTGGCTGTGAACAAGTTTCTGGCCTTTCTGTGCCTCATTTTTCTCGTCTGTAGATGAAGATAGTAATAGTACCAACCATGTACAACTGATGTAAAGTTACAGGAGTTATTACAACTGCGACAGGAACTACATGCAATTGTCCCTTCTCTTATCATTTGTCACCGCCTCCCATCGGTCACCTTCTCAGCGTACACCTCTACTGTATATACCGGCTCTCTTGAAAAAGAAGACTTGATTCTACATTCTCCAGTTTTGATATTATTCCTTTTCTCTCATTTACATCAAAACTCCTGGAAAGAATTGCACATTTGCTCTTTGATCTACTCTAGTCAGACGTTTCTGTCTGTTATTCCAATTAAACCGTTCATCAGAATCACCACTTGTCTGACTTACAGGTCAGTCCTAGAGGTCTTATGGGACACTTCTCAGCAGGAATTGACCCATTCTCTACACGCTCATTCTGAAACGGCTCCTTCTGGAACCTTCTCTTGTTCCACTGGCCATTCTTTCTCAGTTTCCTTTCCAGACACTTCCTCACCAGAGTGCCCCAGGGTTTTGTTGCCAGCCCGCTTCTCTTTTACCACATGTCCTAGATGCCTTCATCCAGTCTCATGCTAGCTGCAGATACAGAGTTAGATCCATGACGGTGACTCCCAGATCAATACCAGATCAGCTCTTTCCCTGGAATCCCCCAGCCTCCAACACATTTTTTGTATTTTCCCCAGAATGAATAATAGGCCTCCCAATCTTAACACAGTTGACCCCCATTAGTCACAGATCATATATCCACAAATTTGCCTATTTGCCAAAATTTACTTGTGACTCCATAATCAATACAGTGCTTTCAGGCATGTGCCGACCTGTGCAAAGCTGCAAAAAATTTGAGTCACTGGACATGCCCTGTCCACCTGAGGTCAAACATGGTGATACCTGGCCTTCTTGTTGCAGCCTTCATAATCATAATGTCAATAAGCATCCTTTAGTGATCTATTTAATGCCACATTTCTTTTTCATGATTGTGCTTTTTGTTGGTAATTTCACTTTTTTTAAAGTTGTTCCAAATTGCTGTGCCGAAGTGCTATCTAGTGTTCCTAAATGCAAGAATGCTGCGCTGTGCCTTACGGAGAAAATACCTGTTAGATAAGCTTCATGGAGGCATGAGTTACAGTGCTACTGGCTGTGTGTTCAACGATCTAGAATGAGCATGTATATTAAGTAAGGTGTCTTTAAGCTGAAGCATATAGAAAACAAGGTTAGGTATCGATCAGTAGATGAAAACATTTGTGATCAGGGGCTCACAGGATGCTAACCCCATATTTCCCTTAGGAACAGTGGTTCAGAGTTCATGGTGACTTTGGAGAACATCATTATTGTAAATAATGAGCACTCTCTATTCAAAACTTAATTGTGAATTCCCCCCACCCCATTTTTACCTCAGAAAATAACTTAATTCTTCCAGTTCAGGACAATTACCTTTGTTGTCGTTTTCTCTCCTACATCCAACACACCAGCCTTTCATGTCTTCCTTTGAAATTGCTCCACTTCTTATATGTTCCCTATTTCACGCCCGGTCCAACTATGGTCATCTTGATGGTGGCAACAGCATCGTATTGGCTACCCTGCTCCCAGCTGTGACCACATCCACCCCCACACACAGGTAAGTCATGTCTTGTCACTCCTTTGATGAGAACCTGCCAGTGGCTTCTCACCTGATTCAGAACAAAGGCCAAAGTGCTCCCCATGGACTTCAGCCATGCTGTCATCTTGGCTGATCAGTCTGACACATCATGGTGTCCTCTCACCACAGGCTCTGTGCTTGCCCTGTTCTCTGCTTCACCATTCCCCCTGCGTGGATGCACCTGGCCCCCTTCCTCGCTGCCTTTGAGTCTCTCCTCCATGCTGGTCTGTCAGAGGAAGCTCCTCTCGCCGCTCCATTCAAAACCCCACCTCCCTTATTTTCTGTCCCCTTATCCTGCCTGACTTTTCTTCATATCGGTTATCACTCAACATACTATAAATCTGCTTTCTGTTTCCTCTTAGTAAAATGAAACCTTCTTCAGAGTATGAACCTTGTCTGTTATGATCACTGCTGACTCCCCAGTGCCTAATACAGGACCTGACGCAAAAGCATAGCACATTTAGTATGCTAAATAAAATGTAGCACTAATCTGACTGATTCTTCGATTTGTTTTGCATGACAGGGAGATACTATTACCCATTTCACACTGTGATTTATCTGCAGGCCATGTTAAGATATACTTCAGACTGCCTTCCCTGCTTACTGGGCATGCTCTTAGGGCCATCTTCAACAAATCTGCCCAGGGAAGGCACTTGCTTCCTGTTCAGTTAAGCAAAGCAAACAACACACTACATCTCCAAGGCAGATATCAGGCATGTCAAGATTATCTACTGCCCCTGTCTCTTGATTTTGGTAAGGGGAAATAAGAACAACTTGCTTCAGAAACTATCATCTGGAAAGCTCTGTAATAGAGGGTGTGCTTCGATTGTCTCCTAGATTACCTGTTTTCTTCCCAATAGGAATTTTAGAGCAGACAGCTTTATTCTCAAAGGAAACTGTGCCATTTGAAAATTTTGATTGCCATACAGGATGCACCACAGTGAGGTCACCATCCTGCCCACTGTGGTACTGTGACTTAGGACTTTTATATAGATTTAAATCTTGCAAAGTTAATTACAAGATTCTCAGGCGGTAGGGCCCCTTACCAAGGATGTTTGCTTACCTTTGAAAGAAAGGTATCGCTTGGAACATACTTCCTGGTGAACAGGATCAAGTGTTGCTTAATAGATATTAAATAGATACAGAGTAAACCATGGGCTTATGTAGGGGAAGTAGCTGCTTATGCAAACACACTCTTCAGTCTTGGTCAGTAAGCCAGAATTTTAGGGGAGAGTCAGGGCTGGAAGCAACGTGCATTGAGGCTCTAAGAAGCCACCCACAGAGTCATCCTTCCTCCAGGCTCAGGCTCCTCAAACAAAAATCCCACTCTGTTCCCAGGCCGGAGAGCCTCCAGGGGAGAAATTGCTCAAGCCTTGGTTCACAGACATGTCACTGTATTCATTTGTTTCATAGGTATGCATGCAGGTTGGCCCCATCCCGACAGTCCAAGTTAACAGAGACTCAGGGGATTGATATTTATGGCAAAAGAACACGTTTGTTGTGAAAATTTTGAAATGCACAGAAAGAGTTAGGAGTAAAAAGGGGCTCATAATTCTAAGACCGTGATACTAAACACTGTTTTCAATTTAGTGTATATCTTTGCAGCCATTTGTCTGTGTATCTGGGAGTATATATAGTTTTAAATAGGTTGGATTATTCTAACAATGTTGCTTTATAATCTTTTACTACTTACTCTTCTATTGTGAACATTTTCCCAGGTCATTAATTATTTTGCTACAGTGATTTTTTTTTGAGTGGCTGTTCAGTATTTTAACATATATATGTAGCATATTTTATTTAATAATGCTTTACAGTTTAACATTTAGATAATGCCCAGTTTTTATTAATAAATGTAACACTGTGATGAAGATTATTGAATGAATTTTTATGTGCATCTCTATTTTCTAAGCATAAATTTACTCAAGTAAAATCATGCAATAGGACCTGGCCAGTGACTCAGTGGATAGAGCATCAGCCAGCATATGGACCGCCCAGGTTCAATTCCCAGTCAGAGCACACAGGAGAAGCAAGCATCTGCTTCTCCCTCCCTCTCTACCCTTCTCTTTCTCTTCCCCTCCGGCAGCCAGTGGCTCGATTGGTTCCAGGGTGGGCCTAGGCACTGAGAATAGCTTGATTGGAGCGGCGGAGCACATCAGCCTCAGGTGCTAAAAATAGCTAGGTATTTTAGGGTGCCCCTCTCCCTAACGGAGCTAACTGGCACCCCAGAAGCTGCCCCAGGGCACTGTGTGTTCAAAGTTGTCTGAGTGGCGCAGGGCCTCCTGGCCACATTTACTCATCTGGGCAGCTGGGCCAGCTGAAGCATGTGGAGGTCAGGTGATGTGCATGAGGTCATGCGGCTGTGTTGACTCAGCCAAACCACTCCCACTCCTAAACCTTGCTCACATCACAAGGCTGAGAGAACTCACTTCCCTGGGGCCCATTATTCCCCAATAATTTCTAAAAAAATTAAAAGAGGTCACTTGCACTTGAGTTCCTTGATATCAAGTTTTGGAATGACTGGTTCAGCCCCATGACTTTGCTAATGGGTGATACCAAATGCTGTATAAGCCCGCCTTCTTTTTCCTTTTAGAAGCCAATCAGAGAATGTTTCGTAGACTTTCCCTTGACCACTTAATTTGCAATAAGGCTGCTTCGTGGGTGTATCCAGGTGTCCATCTGAGACCCTCAGACTCAGAGCCATGACTGGCGGATTGGATCAAAACAAAAAAGTCTCATTCATTATGACTCATCCATAAAACTCAAGCTGCCTGGTAAGGCCCTAGAGCACCTTCACCAACCTAAGAAATCCCCAGGTAGCACAGACTGACTATAAGGCGAAAGCCTCTTGTCTACTTTATCCATTATTCAGTAAACTGAATAAAGCTCAGGGGACCTACACTCAGCCAACCCCACAAGACCCGTTCTCCGCAGGGGGGTGGGTCAGCGTGAGGGATGACGGCAGCTGGCCCATGGTGCGGCCTTGCTTCCATTACTTTACTGTCTGTTTCTGGATGCCCTCTGGAATGGTGCCTGTGAATTCAGGTCCTCCATAGACATTGTGCTTTGTTCTGGTCTTTAGCCATAGACAATGGGTGTTGAAGCTAAGATGCCCCTTTAAGTGGCAGCCCCACTTACACAGGGGTAAAAGAAAGAGGAAGAGAATGGAGTCATCCCTGGGGAGATGACTCCTGACCCAGTAAGTAGGGTAGGTCAGTTTCACCCTCTGCAATTACAGATGAGCCTAACATATAAAAATGAAACAAAATAAATGCACGAAGAGACATAAACTGAAGCACGACTGTCGAGTTAATTATCTGCCTTTGTAAACAACAAACATATAACCAGGCTAGTCACAAACACCCCCAAATTCTGGAGGGTCTCATAGAACCAGAGGTTAAGAACTCTTTTCAGTACCTAGCTGCCTAAGGTTGAGTTTCAGGAGGACTTTTGGTTTTTAGCTGAAAGGTGATGATGGAATTTGGGGAGGAGTCCTTGAGACAAAGAGAAAGGAGGGAGGAGGACACTGAAGGATGGCAAGGCCCTTGGTTCCTGTAAGAACCGCCAGAAGCTTTTGAGCTCTGGGGAAAAGAGGGATTCCAGCCACAGCAGATTTGGACCTTGGAAGTTCTGTACGGACCCAGGTCATGCTCATGTCAGGTCCTGCCACTAACAGCAAAAGAAAGTTTCCTTCAAAGGATGTTGTGAATAGAGGACATTGGGGGGGGGGCACATAAAAATAAGGAAAGCCACGTGTGATTGTATCCAGTAGACTGACTCCCGTGTCCCTGTGAGAGAACTGTGGGACTCTCAGAAATACTTGGGTCAGGGAGATTTTACAAAGCCCTGAAAGGTAGCTCAGGGCCAGAGCAGGAAACTTAGCTGTAAATGCTAATCTGTCCATCACACCGAAGTTCTCTGTTTTTATGAGCAATCCTTAATGCGTAGCATTCAGGTAGTTTCCAGTTGTTTTATTATTGAGAATATCATCATGTTAAACATACCTAAATATTTTTCATAGATTTTATTAATTAGAGCAGTTTTAAATTCACTGCAAACTCGAGGGGCAGTGTGGAGAGTGTCCACGTACCCCAGCCAGCTCCAGTGTCTACACCCCCACCAGAGCGGTATACTTGTTACAATTCATGAATTTACAACGGTGCATATTTTATCACCCAGGGTCCATAGTTTGCCCTAAGGTTCATTCTTGATGCTGTACACTCAATAGGTTTAGACAAATTTTTAATGATATGTATCTAACCATTAATAACATACAGAGTAGTTTCTACCCTAAAAAAAAGTCTCCTTGCTCTGCCCTCTCTCCCCTTACCCTGCCAACCACTAATATTTTTTACTATCTTCATAGTTTTGTGTATAGTAGTCAGGCTTCTCTGGAGAAACAGTGTGTGTGTGTGTGTGTGTGTTATTATGATCAATTTGTTCATGTGATTATAGAGAATGAGAATCCCATGATCTCCCATCTGCAAGCCAGAGTCCCAGGAAGTCTGGTGGTGTGCAGTAATTCTGAGTCCAAAGTCCTGAAAACCAAGGCAGCCAACAGTGTAAATCTGGGACAAATCCCACTTTGTTATGCTGCATAACTCTTTTCACACATTAATGGATTTGATTTGCAAATATGTTGTTGAGGATTTGGGCATCTGTGTTATGACAGATACTGGTCTGTAGTTTTCTTTCTTTGTAATGTCTTTGTCTGGTTTTGGTATTAGGGTAATGCTGGTCTTATAGAATGAATTAGGAACTATTCTCTCTGCTTCTGTCTTCTCACCAGTGAACCTACCTGGACCTGGAACTTTCTGTTTCAAAGGGTATTAATTCTTAATTCAATTTCTTTAATAAACATAGGCCTATTCAGATGGTCTGTTTTCTCTTGTATGATTTTGGCAGATTGTACTTTTCAAGGAATTGATCTGTTTTATGTATATAGATTATCAAATTGGGGGCTGTAGAATTGTTCATAGCATTCTTTTAGTATCCTTTTAATGTCCATGGGATCTGTGGTGATGTTCCCTTTTTTCATTTCTGGTATTAGTAATTTGTATCCTTTCTCTTTTTTTGTTAGTTAGCCTGACTAGAGGGTTATTGATTTTTATTGCTCTTTGCAAAGAACCAGCTTTTGATTTTATGGTTTTTCTCTATTGATTTCTTTTTTTCAATATCATTCAATTTCTGCTTTAATTTTTATTTTTTTCTTCTGCTTTCTTTGTATTTAATATTCTTTTCTTGTAAGATGTAGTAATCTATGAAGAAACCCAGGATAGAGCCATGCAGGTAGGAATTGGGCATGAAGTGAAGATGGGTGCCAGTGAAGTCTTATAAGGCAAGTGAATGTGAGGTCAGTGCACTATCATCTTCATGGTCATTAAGAAGCTCTTAGTAAAGGCCAGAATAATTAGATTTGGATTTTAGGTGCTCCATAATGCAAGGTAGTAGATGCCATGTCTGGCCACTGAGATTTTATTATCTAAAACTCCTGGGAGGGGATGAAAACCAATTTCCCCATTCTTGGAGAAAAGACCTCAATTGCTTTTTCCAATTTGAAAGAAACCAGGAAAATACTTTGGTGACAAGTATTAGGTCTAAAATGATAAAATATGTTGCAATCTATTGTGGTGGACTGAGGGTCAGAATACATTTTTTTAAAAACAGACATTGAATAGGGCTTCTTCTTTAATTTTTTGCCACAGTGTCTGCTAGGAAAGGAAAATGATTCATTAATAATCTTAGTGCCAGAGGCCTGACTCATTCAGAAACCTCTTAACCACCTCACCCCGTCTTCAGCTAATGATATTCTCCAGCCTAGGCTGTCAGTTATGCCTCACACATGGGTAATGGGTTTTATAGCTAATACTAGAGGTAGGCTAGCAGTATCAATTCTCATTTTAATAATATAGGAGGTGAACTAAGTGAATCACCTCAGGCTAGACATTGAATAAAAACTGTATTTCTTACCACCAAAACTGTATTTCAAACCAGCAAAGTATCCAGAGCAAAACTCTTAGTTCTAGAACAGACATTCCAAGTGCTGGTTTGAGGTCTAAGCCCAGTGACCACACAGAAATAACTATTACCAAATTTGAAGAAATGATGGCATGTCTACTAATGAGCAACTTGAGGGCAGGACCAACTTTTTATTCAACTTTATATATCCTGTGCCTAGTGCAGAGTTTGGTACCAAGCACTGAAAAAATAAAAAGATGTTCATTAAATGAACCAATAAATGAACTACCTCAAGTATCATTTTTTTTTTGTTTGATCACTGCCTTTCCTGAGAGGAACGTTATAAAATGCACGCCTTGTAGCTAAGGCGAACTTGGTAGTTCTCAGCCGTGCAGTGCACGCAAATGCAGGTACCAAGGATAAAGAGATCTGTTGCATTTCAGAACTTTCAGTCTCCTTGGTCTTGGTCTTTGAATCAATATTTGATGCTAATACCCACATGGTTAGTTCCTGAGTGGAGGAAGGAAAGAATCACGTGATTTCAAACAAACTTCTAGTTTTCTGTGCCTGGGTTCCCCAAAGCCTTGTTTATCATCTGTACCTGTGAAGTTTCACCTGGGTCCTCTGTAGGGCTAGGAAGAAAGAGAATGTGGGTTCTTCTCACAGAAGACAAACCCAAACAATAAACATTTACTGACATATCTAAGAGAAAGTCATCTGAGAGCTACAAAATGTTCATAGGTAGACTTTTCTCAAGGTGTTTGCAATCTACCTGAAGAGAAAATATATAAAAAGTGTAAAAAAGTGACAATTAAAGGTATTAACAGCAATTCAAGATGAAAAACACTTGTCACATGGCAACCTATGACTAGGCAGCATTCATCATTCTCCTTCCTGAGTCCTACCAAAGCTCATCTTTATTCAAGTGTCTAGTCCACGAGGTGACAGAAAGGAAGATGACCCCCCCCCCCAGTCCAGGTGTAATTCCTAATTAGTAAGACAGTTAACATGTGACCTTCCCTGTTATTGGTCCAGCAATAGGCATGTGACAAATACTGGCTCAACCAGACTGAAGGAAACTGATCGCCACTGCTCAGGGAGAGAGTTCCTGCTCTCTGCAGCTAACTGTACATAAAGAAGAGTGTGGCCACCGCTGCTTTTGGCAGCCACCTGATGATCACAAAGAAACCAGACATGGGAGAGCAGAATGGAGGAAACTTGGGTCTCCAATGACATATTTGAATCCCCGAATCAACCTTAGAGTCTGTGCTAATTCAGGACTTCCTGCTACATGAGATAATAAATTTCTTTATTGCTTAAGCTGGCTTGGAGGGGGATTTGTTTCCAAAAGGATCTCAAGGAGACAATGACCAATTGCCAAATGTGTGGGCAGATAATAATTACTGTGAGAGTTCAGAATGGGGAGAGTTCACATCAGGCTAGACTGGTCAGAGCAGCATTCAGAGAAACAGAGGCTTTAAAAATGAACAGAATTTGTACAAAGGAGAGGTGTGAGAAAGGCACCCAGGCAAAAACCCAGAAGATGAAAGGTATCTGAGGAGCAATAAAAGAATAGCAAGTACAAAGTGAGGAAAGAACAGTCAGATCGGATTTTAGAAGACCTTGAAGATTAGGTTCAGTACCAGGGATTCTGCTGTTTAGGCACCAAGGTTTTAATAAAGAGTTTGAACAAGCAAATTATCTGTCCCTTCCTGAGCATTTGAAGCCACTCTACATACCACAATATACTACTCTGTTGGTCCATAAAAAAAAAAAATGTTTTAAACATTAATGGGCATTTTAAGCAAATGGGCCACAACACTGCCCCTTCCCCCTGACCTGCCTACACTTTGGTCTCATCTCGCTGGCTCTGCATTTCTGTCCCTGGGATCCTGACATTGATCCTGTGTCTTTGGCTTCTGCAGATTAGTCTCTCATCCTGCGCACCCCACCATCTAGTCCTAGTTTCCTCTCTCTTGTGAAATCCGGGGTAACAATCTTCTCTGCAGGAGAGCCCCACTGCATTCTCATTGGATGCTTTACGTTCTCACAGGCCAGTCTCTATACCAGGTACTCAGGAGAGAAGATGGAGGGGAAAGATGCAAGTAGAAAGAGTGTAGAAGGGAGCCAATTATGGCCATGCCAGGGTTAAAACCAAGGTTGGTTTAAGGAAAGTCATAAGAGATCTTTTTTTTTCTTCTCTGTATTTTTCTGAAGTTAGAAACGGGGAGGCAGCCAGACAGACTCCCGCATGCACCCGACCGGGATCCACCCGGCATGCCCACTAGGGGGCGATGCTCTGCCCATCTGGGGTGTTGCTCTGCCACAACCAGAGCCATTCTAGCGCCTGAGGCAGAGGCCATAGAGCCATCCTCAGTGCCCGGGCAAACGCTGCTCCAATGGAGCCTTGGCTGCAAGAGGGGAAGAGAGAGACAGAGAGGAAGGAGAGGGGGAGGGGTGGAGAAGCAGATGGGCGCTTCTCCTGTGTGCCTTGGCTGGGTATTGAACCCGGGACTCCTGCATGCCAGGCCGACGCTCTACCACTGAGCCAACCGGCCAGGGCCCACAAGAGATCTTAAAAGTTGATGAGAAAGCCTGACCGGGCGGTGGTGCAGTGGATAGAACATCGAACTTGGATGCAGAGAACCCAGGTTCGAGATCCCGAGATCGCTGGTTTGAGCACAGGCTCATCTGGCTTGAGCAAAGCTCATCAGCTTGGACCCAAGGTCACTGGCTTCAGCAAGGGGTAACTTGGTCTGCTGAAGGCCCGTGATCAAGGCATATATGAGAAAGCAATCAATGAACAATTAAGGTGTCGCAACAAAAAACTGATGATTGATGCTTCTCATCTCTCTTTGTTCCTGCCTGTCTGTCCCTATTTGTCCCTCTCTCTGACTCTCTGTCTGTGTAAAAAAAGAAAAAAAAAGTGATGAGAAAAATACAAATCACCCAAAAGGAAAATGAGTTAACTGGCTAATCAACATGAAAAGGTGCTCAAATTTCTTAATATTATGGGAATTCAAATTTAAAAAACAATGAAATATTACTTTACCAATACCCATCAGTCTGGCAAAAGTTAAAAAGAACTCTATTATTTATTGCTGGTGGGAAAAGGAAATATGAAAATTTACAGCCTTATATTATAGCAAAATGACAACATCTTTTAAAATTAAAAATACAGATAGCCCTCAATCCAGCAATCTATGTCATTTTAATCTCATAGAAATAAAATCAGCAATACAAATTACATAAGTACACACACATATTGCAATGCTACAATATTTGTATGAAGAGGGAAAACGGGAAAAAGAATACACCGTACCCATTAGAGAAAGAGAGACTGAGTAAATTATGAAATATTGTGCAGTCATTACAGTCTGCAGTCAAGGCTCAGATATATCTAGTGCTTACTAAATGCTGGGCACAGTTCTAAGTGCATCACAGGTATTAGCTCATTGATCCTCATAATAATCCTATAAGGTAGGATTATTATAGAGAATTTAAGTAACTTGTCCAATGATGCATAGTTAGTAAGTTGCAGAGTTGGGATTTGAACTCTTGGGGGGTGTGGAGCTGCTGAAATGAGTGGAGTAGGAAGACTAAGTGTGCAAATCTAATTATTAAAAAAAACAACATCAGACTTTTCTTTTTTTAAAAAAAATCAGGTATGATAGCCTGACCAGGTTGTGTACAGTGGGTAGAGCTTTGGCCTGGGATGCTGAGGACTCAGGTTTGAAACCCTGAGGTCTCCAGCTAATGTGCTGGCTCACCTGGCTTGAGCATAGGGTCACTGGCTTGAGCGTAGAATCACAGACATGACCCCTTGAGGCCAAAGGCCACTGGCTTGAAGCCTAAGGTCACTGGCTTGAGCAAGGGGTCACTTGCTCTGCTGTAGCCCCCTGGTCAAGGCACATATGAGAGGCAATCAATGAACAACTAAGGTGCTGCAATGAAGAATTGAGGCTTCTCATTTCTCTCCCTTCTTTTCTGTTTGTCCCTATCTGTCTCTCTCTCAGACTCTCTCTCTGTCTCTGTTAAATAAATTAATTAATTAAATGAAACTTATGTAACATAATCACTCATCTGAGACTTAAAATGCCCCTATAAAATGCACTCAGTAGTTGGCAAACATACCAGAATGAGAAACTTAATATGTTTTTCAGGTAGCCCCTCTTTTATTTGGATCTCTGATTTTTATCAATTAGTTCTTGTTCTATCATTTGGTTGTCATACAAAATAAGCCTATTCTCTCTTCCACAAGGAAACCTGTCAAATATTTTATAGAAGACATCATATTTCCCCTAGGCATTTCCTTTTCCAAGTGCCTAGATCAGGGGTCGGGAACCTATGGCTCGCGAGCCAGATGTGGCTCTTTTGATGGCTGCATCTGGCTCGCAGACAAATCTTTAATAAAAAAATAATAACATTAAAAATATAAAACATTCTCATGTAGTACAATCCATTCATTTCCTACTGCTCATGTTCATGGTTGCAGGTGTCTGGAGCCAATCACAGCTGTCCTCTGGGACAACAACAAATTTTTATTGGATAATGCCGTAACATACACAGGTCGTTGTGAGGTCAGGAAGTAAACTTCCCTCCTTTTAATCAAGTAGTCAGCTAGCTAATTGCAGAAACCCTTTTGACGAAGAAGATGGCTAAAAGAAACAAAGATGAGGAGTATCGTACTTTTCAGCAGGAATGGACAGAGGAATTCGCCTTTGTGGAGAGAACAGGTTCTGCAGTGTGTCTAATATGCAATGATAAAATTGCATCGATGAAACAGTCAAATATAAAATGGCACTTCGACACACGCCATACTACATTTGCATTGAAATATCCAGCGGGGGACAGCAGGAAGAAAGCATGTCAAGCAAGCTAGTCAGCAGCAACTCCGTGTTTGGACCCAACAAGGTGACTGGAATTCGCCTAGCTTTGCTCGTGCTTTAGCAGTTGTGAGAAATGGAAAGCCATTCACAGATGGGGAGTATGCCAAAACATTCATGCTTGATTTTGCCAATGAACTTTTTGATAATTTTTTGGATAAAGACAAGATAATCAAACAAAAGACATGCCTCTGTCGGCAAGAACTGTTCACAGTCGTACCATCACGATGGCAAGTCAAATTGAGGCAGCACAAGTGAAAGACATAAATGCAGCACCATTCTTTTCTCTCGCTTTGGATGAGTCAACAGACATAAGCCATTTATCCCAGTTCAGCGTGATTGCAAGGTATGCTGTCGGTGACACACTACGTGAGGAAAGTCTTGCTGTCTTGCATATGAAAGAGACAAGAAAAGGGGAGGATTTATTTAAGTCTTTCACTGAGTTTGCTAAAGAAAAAAAATCTACCAATGGATAAACTTATTTCGGTGTGTACTGATGGTGCTCTGTGTATAGTGAGGAAAAACAGAGGATTTATAGCGCTTCTTCGTGAACATGAAAAGAGACCCATCCTAAATTTTCACTGCATCCTACATCAGGAGGCGCTTTGTGCTCATATGTGTGGCGAGCAGCTTGGTCAGGTGATGTCACTGGTCATTCGGGTGGTCAACTTTATTGTTGCCCGAGCTTTAAATGATCGCCAGTTTAAAACACTGCTGGATGAAGTTGGGAATAATTATCCTGGTCTGCTTCTGCACAGCAATGTGCGTTGGTTGTCAAAGGGGAGGTGCTCAGCCCTTTCACGGTTTGTCTGAGTGAAATCCAGACTTTTCTTGAAGTGAAAAATGTCGAGCATCCTGGGTTAGCTAATATTGAGTGGCTCCTGAAGTTCTATCTCGTGGACATGACTGAACATCTGAACAAGCTCAATTTGAAAATGCAAGGTGTTGGAAATAGTCTTATCCCTTCAACAAGCAGTGTTTACATTTGAAAACAAGCTGGAACTCTTCATCACCGACATTGAAACAGGTCATTTACTACACTTTGAAAAACTCGGAGAGTTTAAAGATGCATGCACAGCAAGTGACCCTGCTCAACATCTTGATCTCCAGCAGCTAGCGAGCTTCACATCTAATCTCCTGCAGTCATTCAAAGTGCACTTTGGAGAATTTTGTGAGTGCACTCGTCTTTTTAAGTTCATCACCCATCCACAAGAGTGTGCAGTGGACAGCGCCAACCTAAGTTACATCCCCGGTGTCTCCATCAGAGATTTTGAGCTACAAGCTGCTGACCTGAAGGCCTAAGACATGTGGGTGAATAAGTTCAAGTCACTGAATGAAGATTTGGAAAGACTTGCACAACAGCAAGCAGAGTTGGCGAGCAAACACAAGTGGAGAGAAATGAAAAAACTTCAACCCACGAACCAGCTGATTGTCAAAACTTGAAACGCCCTTCCTGTCACATACCACACTCTACAGCGTGTGAGTATTGCTGTACTGACAATGTTTGGCTCTACGTATGCATATGAGCAGTCTTTCTCACATCTAAAGAATGTTAAGACCAACCTACAATCACGTTTAACCGATGGAAGTCTCAACGCCTACATGAAGCTTAACCTCACCACGTATCAACCAAACTACAAAGCCATCAGCAAAACCATGCAGCACCAGAAGTCACATTAATGGTATGAAGTACTTTATTCATCATTAGTTAGCAACAGCATAACAACGTTATTAAAAAGAATTCAGAGACTTATTGTACTTTAAAAGTGTTGGTCTTACATAAAATGCACACATTTACTTGTATTTAGTGTTAAACATATTGTATGGCTCTCACGGAATTACATCTTAAAATATGTGGCGTTCATGGCTCTCTCAGCCAAAACGGTTCCCGACCCCTGGCCTAGATCCTTCAGTGAGCCTTCCACATGATTTTGAGTTTCCATTAAATTCATCATTCCTTTACAAATATAATCTGGTTTGTTTATATCTTTTTTCAAGCATGGTACTCACAATTGGACACAATATTATAGATATGGCTGAGACATATTGTGACCATCCAAGATTCTGACCTTATGTTGATGCAAACTAAGATAATATTAGCTTTTGTGATAACCAAACCACGCTGTTAGTTCTAAATGAGCTTTCTGCCAACTAAAAGCAGTCTATACCACAAAGCTTTCTCACATACATTTTATGTCAAGTTGTTTTTCAGGTGCAAATGACACTGTGGACTGACCATTGGAGAGAGATGGGCCTGGTTTGAATCTTGGCTCTGTTATATTTTGTGAGACTCCAGGGAAGTTAATTACTCTGTCTAACTTCAATTTTCTCAATTCTAAGGTAAATATAAGAATTCCACTTATAGACCTATGGTGGTTCAGTGGATAAAGCATCAATCTGGAATGCAGAGGTCTACGATTCGAAACCCTGGGTTTGCCTGGTCAAGGCACACATGAAAAGCAACTATGAGTTGATATTTCCCACTTTTCCCCTCGCTTTCTCTCTCTCTCCTCTGACTCTAAAAAAATAAAGAATTTCACATACAGAGTTGCTTTAAAGATTAGAAATAAAATGTATAAATGTTAGTCTATATAAATACACAATACAATATAGCTTTTGTTAAATCCAATTTATTGTCATTGGACTTAATTTACAATACCCACATTTGGGGCCATTTGTAATTGGGATTATAGCTTCTTTCTGTTACTTAATCCTTCACTCTTGCTTCCTGTCAACTGTCACCAGAAATTTCTACTGACTAACTAATTTTCATCCTTTGGATAAGGTCAGCAACAATTTATTTTTCCATCTGATTATTCTTTTCAAAACCTTCAGATATTTTGCAGAGAAAGAAGGTAGCTTCTTCCTTGAAGTCAGAACCTTTACCTACTGCCAATATGATTTTATTTTTTTATAATTCGACAGAAATCATCAATAGTGTATTCAGTGATCTTATGAATCAGAAGAACAGGGCTCATTTAGAGCAGTTAAGGAAATCAGACTATTTTCTCTCTAAATTCCCAATTTTACCTTTACCGAGACATTCTTTCTTGTTAAAGTAGAAGTTCCCCTTGTCTCTTCCTCCACTTACTGATTGATGATTTTGTTGGAAGAGTAAGACCAGAGTTTGTCAGATGCTCTACTATGAGCCAAGTGAGACTCCCTACAGATGCTCTCCTGGTTGGAGCAGGCTTCTCAACTGTGCTGAAATCTGCGTCAGGAAAGTATCTCCCTGCCCCACGTGTGTTCTCTTTCTTAAAACCACCCATATGCCTGTCGAGTGTTCTCATCCGCAAATTTACACATTTCTACACAAGTGTGCACATCTTCTTGACATGCAGCTAAACTGCATTCTTTCCCATAAGGTTAGATTTTTTTTTTTTAATCTAGAAAATGTTCACTATTCATCACTGCCTTACGTATTCTCACTTCCCTCCTTAGCTTCAATTCCATCACTGGAATAACTCACAAGCATCTCAAATTTCTTTCTTTTTGTCCTCCATCATACTCACCTGGCTAATCTCTGGTTCTGGTTCTGATTATATACAGTATTGTGCCTACTTCCTCAAGTCTTAACATTTCTGGGGGGAAAATTACATAATTATGCTAAATAATCTCACTTCAAATTTATGACCACAAATCTCAAATGGGCACAGAGCACTGCCTGGCACTACCACTTTATTTCTCTAATAGTTGGTTTGCCACTCCTACTCGACATTTTTCATTTATCTTCTTACTGCTCAAATGCCTGACAACCACTCCTGCCCTCTCCCATTGACCTTCTGCGTACTCACGCCTTTTCTGTTCCTTCGTGCTTGGTGCTGCCTCTGCCTTGAATGTTCTCTTGCGCTCCACCTTCTCAACTTCATGATTCACTTTTTTATTTCATTCGTGACTCTGTTCGGGCCTTCCTTAAACACCTTGGCTAGGGGAGCACCCTCCATTACCATTTCTCTTTTTTCCTTCTTAGTACTTATTTTTACCTGTGTGGTTTTGTGCATTTTTTGTCCTTTTAGCCAATTATGTATATTTCTAATGGCCACTTTCATAATTTCCATATTCATGTTCTTAATTCTTTCTGGATTTTCCATCACATTACCATTCATAATATTACCCTATTGAGTCCAGACACCTGCCTCCTGAGCCTACCATCCTGCTGTTCCAAACCACACAGGTTGCTCTCAATGTAGGTTGTGTCTCTATTATCTTAGGTCTTCTCTTCTTACTTCTCCTGGGTTGAATCTACTCTTCGCTAGATAAGATGTTTCGCTCTTCCTTAGTTTATTCCTTCTTTGTGCTGGAGCACATCTTTTGGGAACTAGGACCTCTAGACTCACAGAACCCAGAGTTGTAGGAACAGGAAGCACCAATTTCCCAACTGGGAGTGATAGTAAGAAAGACCTATTTACCCCCCTTGTTTTCTAATCTATTTATTCTACCTATTGGAAGTACCACACAATATCATGGTTATTGATTTATGACAGCTATTCTTATCAAGGGTTTTCCATAATAATTAAGCCCTATGACACTAATACATACATTATATATGTATATTGAATTAACTTTCCTCTTAAGCTAGTATTAGTATTTACTCTTAAGGACAGTATTAACTATACACTATCTTTGAAAAAAATTGAGAAAAGAGCCACTCAAATAATTTTTTGTGTGGCTTAAATCTCTCTTGGAATTCTGATTAAGGAAGACTGAAGCCATCTCCTCTACTTTAGAGGATAATATCTTATCTTCACAGGTAATATCTTTAACAAGGCACTGTGTTTTTAAAAGATTTTGTCATTCGTTCAGTCTAGCAGCTTCTTGGTGTGATAACACCAATACATATTATTTTCATATGCCCAATGCCATATCTTCTCTGCTGTAAAGAAGTGGTTCTCAAACATTAATGTGCACTTGAATTATTTGAAGGGCTTGATAAAACACAGACTTCTGGGTCTTATGCCTTAGATTCATTCAAATTCTTGTACAGGATCCAAGAACCTGCATTTCTAATAAATTCCCAGGTAATGATGATGTTACTGGTTCAAGGACCACACTTTGGGAACCAATAGTGTAAAGTTCCTAGGTCCACTGAATCGTTGTACAAGATACCAAGTCAATGGATCAAACACTCTATCCAGGTTTTGGATAGTAGTGCAGGCTGAGGTCCTGGGAAAGACAAATCCATGTCCAGAATATGCATCACTTTCCTTTTTAGGTAGAAGGGGTCCAATATAATCAACTTGCCATCAAGTGGCTGGTTGATCTCCTTGAGGGATTGTATCATAACACGGGTTTTGCATTGGTTTCTGTTAATGGCAGATTAAACATTTGGCAGTGGGTATACCAAGAGCAGGCTTGGTGAGTGGAAGCCATGCTGTTGAGCCTATGAATAGCTTCTAACTGTGCTACTGTGGTACTCCATTTATCCTCACATTTTGCTAGCACTGGAGTAGCTGATGACAGGTTTGCTGATGTCAGCTGGCTGAGTCATTCTGTGTACTTTCAGTGTTTTGTTTGTGGTTGATGCTGGCTGGTACGTAGATAATACATAATACAAAGACTTTTACACTTTGTGTTCACTCTCATGGTTATCTTCTCAATTTGCTGAGATTTGTGGCCAACATAATTTATCCTAGAAAATATTCTATATGCACTTGAGAAGAATGTGTGTTTTGCTGCTGTTTGATGGGACATTCTGAATATGTCATTAGATACACTTGCTCCATAGTGTTGTTCAAATTCACTGTTTCTATATTGATTCTTGTCTAGATGATCTATCCATTGTTGAGACTAGGGTGTTAAAGTTCCCAACTATTAATTGCATTGCCATTTATTTATCCTTTTAATTATGTTAATATTTGTCTATATATTTGTTCTTCAATGTTGGGAGCATAAATATTTATAATTGTTATATCCTTTTAATGAGTTACTCTTTTATTATTATATAATGACCTTCTTTGTCTCTCATGACTCTTTTTAGCTTAAAATCTATTTTGACTTACTTAAGTATATTACCCCTACTTTCTTTTAGTTATCTTTTGCTTGGAATATCTTTTTCTATTCCTTCCCTTTCAACCTATTTGTGTCCTTAAAGCTAAACTATAGGCAGAATATTATTGGATCATGTGTTCTTTTCTTTTTTAAAGTCCAATCAGTCATTGTATGAGTTTTGATCGGATAATTTAATCCATTTATGCTTAAAGTAACTCTTGAAAGGCAAGGACTTGCTATTGTCATTTTGGTAGTTTTTTTTCTGACTGTTTTGTAATTTCTTTGCTATGTTGTCCTCTCGCTGTCTTCTCTTTTGATTTTATGGATATTTGTGGTAATATGCTTTGATTCCCTTATCATAAATATTTCTGTATCTGCTACAAGATTTTCCTTTGTGGTTACTATGAGTTTTACATAAAATATAGTCCCTCTGGGGCCGTTGCTCTGTTGCTCAGCAACTGAGCCTTTTTTTTTTTTCTTGGTGCCTGAGGTGGAGGCCACCAGAACCATCCTCAGCACCTGAGGCCAACTTGCTGGAACCAATGGAGCCATGGCTATGGGGGCAGGGGGTGGGGAGGGAAGGGGAGGAGGAAAGGTAGAGAAGCAGATGGTTGCCTCTCCTATGTTTCCTGACCGGAAATCAAACCTGGGACTTCCACATGCCAGGCCTACACTATAGCATGAGCCAACTGGCCAGGGCCTATACATCTTATTTTAAGCTGATAACTTAACATTAATAATATATAGAAACTCTATACTTTTCCTTCTCCTCTAATCACATTTTAGGTTACTGATGTTACTATAATTTACATCTTTTTTTTTTTTATTTTGTGCTTCCATTAACGAATTATTGTAGCTGTAGTTATGTTTATATGTTTTCTAAAACTTTTAAACTGGAATTGTATGTTATTTACATGTCACCATTACAATATTAGAGAATTAGTGGTGGTGAACTTTCTGGGCATTTTTGTGTTTGAGAAACTATCTTTTCTTCATTTCTAAAGAACAGCTTTCCCAGGTGTAATATTCTTGGTTGAAAGAATTTTTTCTTTCAATATTTTGACTGTATTATCTTACTCTCTTCTGGCCTGAAATATTTCTGTTGATATATCCATTGATGTTCTTACAAGGGTCCAAAGCTTCCTATTTCACTTAGAAATCTAAACTCTTCACCATTACTATCAAATAGCTGCATGATCAGGTCCTATCTATCTTTTCAACCTCATTTTTTTCTGCCTTCCCCTTATTTACTATCTTTTGGCTTATTGTTTGAAAATTTCCAGTAGTTCTACTTCAGGGTCATTGTAAATGTGGTTCCCTCTGCTTGGGTCATTATGTCCCCATTCTTTCCCATTGTGGATCCACATCATAACTCAGGACTTCAAATTTTACACCTTCAGTGATCACTACCCTGGACACCTCCACATCTAAGGTTAACTGCCCACCCTACTATATCTCCAGTGACAATCTCTTAATCTTATCACTTTTTGCATAGTACACATAATCATATGGAATAGTTTTATTATTTAATTGCTATCTTGTTTGTATTTATTTCTCCCTTTCTCAATTTTTAGTAAGCTTTATCATTGAAAAGCTCTTGTCTCCTTTATTTAGTGCTCCATTCTCAGCACCTGAATAAAGTTAGCACTCAATTCATATTTGTTGAATAAATAAATGAGTGAATAAGAAATTTCACTTAATTCTTGAGTCCAATTACAACCAATGTTATTGATCTGCATGAAATTAAGCCCACTGATGTATTTACGACCCAGCCATAGACCTTCTACCAAGCCACCCTCCACTCATCACCTCCCAAGCACATACATTAATCAGCCTCAATAACCCTTAGCTATCTGTAGAATATCACAGCTACCTCAGGAACCCAGTCACTACAAACCACTATGGGGTCAAATCCTTAGGCCCTAAGGCATGCACTTGTTTTGAAGTTTCCTCAGGCTCCAGTAACGGAGGCCCAGCTCCCTGCATCATCACCTCCACCTCCCCTTGTGAATTCCCCATGCTCTGTGCACTGATACTGAAGGTTGTTCCCCATCATATTTGTGACTTACCAATACCTTTCCCACTGTTTCCTCTTTCCATGTTTCTACCTGCTACCTTTCAGATAAAATAGAGAAAACTGTTTTCCCAGGTGAATCTGACTGTTTTTCTCCTTCCTTTGCTGTGAGTTAAAAGCCTTCTGGTTCTTTTAGTCTAGCCTCTAGTTCGACACATTTTTTCTGTGCCTATGAAATATAAACCTTCCATGACCAAAAACCCAGCCTACTAGCATCTTAAGCCCATGGGCCTCAAACCTAAATCTAGTTCATTAACATCAGCTGCACAAGCAGTCATTGATCTATGAGCTCTTTCATCTCAGTTCCATATACTTAATAGAAATACTTGATTTAAAAAAACACCTGTGCCTCAAGTAATTTTTTATTATTGTTCACGAGTTTGTATTCTTTAAAACTCTCCTACACGTCTCTGATTTTCTCTTTTTAAATTCAATGCTGTCTCTTTGTTTTCCTTTTGCAACATCCAGGTTTTCTGTAGATAGGTCTGGGCTTTGAGCATCACTTTACAATCAGTTACAACATAGTCCAATATTTCTTTGTCCTCATATTTCTACATATCTCAGAGATATTTTCATCAGGTACACCAGAACTGTTCATGCTTTAAAATATAGTTCCTTATGAAGTTGAAATCCCAGAGCAGGAGATCTGCAGACTCTACATGAGGAGAATGAACAGGTGAAAACAAAAAAGAAATGATAGAGGAAAATGAACCCAGTTCCTAGGCAAGAATTATGATACACATGGATTACCTGAGAACTTTTAAAACTTCAAATATAAATGGAAGAATCAATAGAGAACCTCATGTAGGTTTTTTAATCACATACCATAAACTTTATAGTATAATCTTCCTCTGAATCAAAAGTTTTGCTGGAATATCTCTCACATTTAAGTCATAGACACAAGGAGTGACGTCACGGAAATGGCGCCGTGAGCAGCGCGTCTGACAGATCTCCCCAAAATCACAACAAACTTATCAACTAGAAACAGGAAAATTTATCTTCGGAGCATTACGGAGTTCCACACAAACTGAAAGCAAAAGGACTGTTATCACTTGAATCTGAGAGACGAGGGTGTGGAGGAAGCTACCGCAGGGACGTTCATTCAAGCCGCGAGGAAGTGCGCCTGTGGTAAGTCATCCCGCACTCGGGAGCCGCGAGCAGCAGCCGCGAGCAGCCGCCGCCGCCAGCCGCCGCCGTGAGCCGCCGCGAGCAGCGCCCGGGTCGGTTGCAGAGCGAGCACCGCCCACACTCCAG
Source organism: Saccopteryx leptura (assembly GCF_036850995.1). Taxonomy (NCBI): domain Eukaryota; kingdom Metazoa; phylum Chordata; class Mammalia; order Chiroptera; family Emballonuridae; genus Saccopteryx; species Saccopteryx leptura. Next base: position 273,993,461 of record NC_089503.1, read on the forward strand.
AGCGGCGAGCAGCCGCTGGCGCGCGCCCGGTCTGGTTGCAGACCGAGCATTGCAGACCGAGCACCGCTAACGTTGCCAGCGGCCCGCGCACGGGGAGCGGGAGAGGCCCCAGGGCGGTATTCCCTACTTGGGAGATTCTCTCCACAGGCGGGGCACCTCACCCAGCCATTCAAGCTAACAATCAAGCGTTGGGGGAGGGGCGCGCGCAGGCAGCCTGAAATACCTTCGGGAGCACAGCTGCGACCCAATTACTGAAATTAACTTAACCCGTGAAATCTGCGCACCCTTGGTTCTAATTGATAAGATCTCTCTCAGTTCACCGACCCAAGACAAGAGGCGTGATATTTTTTAATGCCTCTCACTAAAGGGGCGGGGGCAACTTCTGATTGATAGAGCCTCCATATTCAGGGATAAACGCTAACAAGAAGGACTTGGCAGATAATAAGATCTATACCACACAAGTCGCAAGCAGAGACTAGTGCCTCTTCTTACCAGCCAAAACAGGCTACAAAGTGTGGAAAGCCTGGGTTGAGAGGTCCAACTGAATGCTAGGCGCTGAACAGTCACCTTGACAACAATTGACTCCCACCCCCGCCTGATTACACTGGAGGCCCTGACTGTCAGAGCCCTTCCCAAAGCCTTGCACTGAGTGGGGATAGAGTGGGGATTTCCCAGCTCTTTGAGCCTCTTACTCCCCAGGCAGAAGCAGTGGCAGCCTTATAGCTGGATCACCAGGCTGCTAATTCAGGAAGGGGGGACTAGGAGAGAGAATCCACGAAAGCAAACTCTCTCATCGTTGGACCCTGCAAACGCCAACAAGCCTTGACTACCAGCAAGACTAAAGCCAATTATATGACATTGCCATAGAATCCCATCAACTGCAAATCCCTACCTAAATGTGACACAGGGGCAGAGCCTGGGGTACAGAGTCACCGACCAGGAAGAGGGAGAGAAAAGAAAAAGGAAGAAGTTAACATCTCAAAATCAAGAAAAATCCACAGACTTTACAACTTGTTCCACTAATTTTTTTTTGTTGTTGTTGTTTGTTTCTCCTATCTTATTGCCTTTATTTCCTCCACCTCGGTCCTTCTATTCTCTGCCCATCTTATGCTTCCCTTTTCTTGAACTACACTACCCATAAGTGTTACATTTTATTTCTCTTCTTCATCCTCACCCTCCTTTGGGGTTATACTCCAGGACACTTAACTCTCACTCTCTCCTCTTTTGTTTTTTTTTTTGTTTTTTTTTGCTTTATTTTGTTTTTTTCTCTTCCTTTTTTATTTCTTCCTTCGTTTTTCTCTTTTTCTTATTTTTTCCTTTCTATTCGTTTTTTCTTTTCTCGTTTTACTTTCCTCCCATTTAATCCTCAATCACGAACAAATTAGTTAATTTGGGACTCAAGGTTTTTTTTGGCTTTATTTTTCTTTTTCGCTTTTGTTTTTGTTTTTTTCTTGTTAGTTTATTTTTGTGGCATTTTGGGTCCTCCCAACCCAAGGTCTCCATTGTATTTGGTCTTTGCTCCACTTAATACAACATATTTTTACTTATTATTTTTATTTTTTTCTTCTTTATTATTCCTTTTTTTGTCCTTTTTTCTGATTCCCTCTTATCCCTCTCATTATATCTCTTAGTTGACCATCACCCGCAGGCAGATCAACTTATGCTTGTCTAAGATTTTCTTCCTTTTTTTTTTTTTTTTTTTTTGCATTTAGTAGGTCCCTACTCCCCTTTTTTTTTTGCCCCTTGAACTCTTCACCGCAAACCAGGCCCTCCATTATAGGCACGATATTTCCCTGAGGAGGGGAGAGGAGGGAAGGAGAAGAAAGAAAAAAAAGGGGGAAATAATAAATTATTACTGCTTTTTTTTGTGGGGTGTTTTACCCTTTGTTTTTTTTTTTTTTTTTTTTTACTTTTTACTCTTTATTAATTCTAATTAGTGCTATCAACAAGACCACCCTCAGATGCCAATAAGAAAGAGGAAATCGAATATTATGGATACAAAAGAAAGAGAGGTAACACAAATAGATGTGGAAAAATCTATGGAGAAAAGACTTAACATATTGGAAGCCTTGGAGCTAAATGACAGAGAATTTAAAATAGAAATCTTAAAAATACTCAGAGATATACAAGAAAACACAGAAAGGCAATATAGGGAGATCAGAAAACAACTCAATGAACACAAAGAATATATTACCAAGGAAATTGAAACTATAAAAACAAATCAAACAGAAATGAAAAACTCAATTCACGAGCTGAAAAACGAGGTAACAAGCTTAGCTAGCAGAACAACCCAGATTGAAGATAGGATTAGTGAAATAGAAGACAAACAACTTGAGGCACAACAGAGAGAAGAAGAAAGAGACTCAAAAATAATAAAAAATGAGAAAGCCCTACAGGAATTATCTGACTCCATCAGAAAGAATAACATAAGAATAATAGGTATATCAGAGGGAGAAGAGAAAGAAAATGGAATGGAGAATATACTCAAACAAATAATAGACGAGAACTTCCCAAGCCTGTGGAAAGAACTAAAGCCTCAAATTCAAGAAGCAAACAGAACACCGAGTTTTCTTAACCCCAACAAACCCACTCCAAGGCACATCATAATAAAGATGACACAAACCAATGACAAAGAAAAAATTCTCAAGGCAGCCAGGGAAAAGAAGAGTACAACATATAAAGGAAGGCCTATTAGATTATCATCAGATTTCTCAGCAGAAACTCTACAAGCTAGAAGAGAGTGGACCCCAATATTTAAAGCCCTGAAAGAGAGGAACTTTCAGCCAAGAATACTATACCCATCAAAGCTATCCTTCAAGTTCGAAGGAGATATAAAAACATTCACAAATACAGAAAAGATGAGAGAATTTATCACGAGAAAGCCCCCACTCCAGGAAATACTAAAGGGGGTTTTCCAACCAGATTCAAAGAACAAAAGAAAACAACACCACAAGTAACAGCTCCACCAAGAACACAATAAAACCAAACTTAAACTGTGACAACAAAGGAAAAAAAAAGGGGAGAGAGAATGGAGATTAACAGTAGCAAAGGACGATGAAGTGCAGAAATACTTATAAGATAGGGTACTACAATGAATATGGTAGGTACCCTTTTCATTACTTAATGGTAACCACCCTAGAAAAAACCACCACAAAAACACATGACTTAAAAAAGGTAGCAATAGAGGAAAGAAGTATGGAACACAAACAAACAGAAACAAATGATAGAAAAACAAAAGAGAAGAATCAAACTAGATACAAAACTAACAGAAAGCAATTTATAAAATGGCAGTAGGGAACCCACAAGTGTCAATAATTACACTAAAAGTAAATGGATTAAACTTACCAATAAAAAGACACAGAGTAGCAGAATGGATTAAAAAAGAAAATCCAACTATATGCTGCCTACAAGAAACACATCTAAGCAACAAGGATAAAAACAAATTCAAAGTGAAAGGCTGGAAAACAATACTCCAAGCAAACAACACCCCAAAAAAAGCAGGTGTAGCAATACTCATATCTGATAATGCTGACTACAAGACAGAAAAAGTACTCAGAGACAAAAATGGTCACTTCATAATGATTAAGGGGACACTGAATCAAGAAGACATAACAATCCTTAATATATATGCACCAAACCAAGGAGCACCAAAATATATAAGACAGCTACTTATTGACCTTAAAACAAAAACTAACAAAAATACAATCATACTTGGAGACCTCAATACTCTGCTGATGGCTCTAGATCGGTCATCCAAACAGAGAATCAATAAAGATATAGTGGCCTTAAACGAAATACTAGAACACCTGGATATGATAGACATCTACAGGACACTTCATCCCAAAGCAACAGAGTATACATTTTTCTCTAGTGTACATGGAACATTCTCAAGAATTGACCATATGTTGGGCCACAAAGACAATATCAGCAAATTTAGAAAAATTGAAATTGTACCAAGCATATTTTCTGATCATAAAGCCTTGAAACTAGAATTCAACTGCAAAAAAGAGGGGGGAAAACCCACAAAAATGTGGAAACTAAACAACATACTTCTAAAAAATGAATGGGTCAAAGAAGAAATAAGTGCAGAGATCAAAAGATACATACAGACAAATGAAAATGAAAATACGACATATCAGAATCTCTGGGATGCAGCAAAAGCAGTAATAAGAGGAAAGTTCATATCACTTCAGGCCTATATGAACAAACAAGAGAGAGCCTAAGTAAACCACTTAACTTCACACCTTAAGGAACTAGAAAAAGAAGAACAAAGACAACCCAAAACCAGCCGAAGAAAGGAGATAATAAAAATCAGAGCAGAAATAAATGAAATAGAGAACAGAAAAACTATAGAAAAAATCAATAAAACAAGGAGCTGGTTCTTTGAAAAGATCAACAAAATTGACAAACCCTTGGCAAGACTCACCAAGGAAAAAAGGCACAGGACTCAAATAAATAAAATCCAAAATGAAAGAGGAGAGATCACCACAGACATCATAGATATACAAAGAATTATTGTAGAATACTATGAAAAATTATATGCCACCAAATACAACAATCTAGAAGAAATGGATAAATTCCTAGAACAATACAACCTTCCTAGACTGAGTCATGAAGAAGCAGAAAGCCTAAACAGACCAATCAGCAGGGAGGAAATAGAAAAAACTATTTAAAACCTCCCCAAAAATAAAAGTCCAGGCCCAGACGGTTATACTAGTGAATTCTATCAAACATTCAAAGAAGACTTGGTTCCTATTCTACTCAAAGTCTTCCAAAAAATTGAAGAAGAAGCAATACTTCCAAACACATTTTATGAGGCCAACATAACCCTCATACCAAAACCTGGCAAGGATGGCACAAGGAAAGAAAACTACAGACCAATATCTCTAATGAATACAGATGCTAAAATTCTAAACAAAATACTGGCAAACCGAATACAACAACATATTAAAAAAATAATACATCATGATCAAGTGGGATTCATCCCAGAATCTCAAGGATGGTTCAACATATGCAAAACGGTTAACGTAATACACCATATCAACAAAACAAAGAACAAAAACCACATGATCTTATCAATAGATGCAGAAAAGGCTTTTGATAAAATACAACACAATTTTATGTTTAAGCCTCTCAACAAAATGGGTATAGAAGGAAAATATCTCAACATGATAAAGGCCATATATGATAAACCATCAGCCAACATCATTTTAAACGGCATAAAACTGAGGACTTTCTACCTTAAATCAGGAACAAGACAGGGTTGTCCACTCTCTCCACTCTTATTTAACGTGGTGCTAGAAGTTCTGGCCAGAGCAATCAGACAAGACAAAGAAATAAAAGGCATCCATATTGGAAAAGAAGAAGTAAAGGTATCACTTTTTGCTGATGATATGATCCTATACATCGAAAACCCGAAGGACTCCACAAAAAGATTATTAGAAACAATAAACCAATACAGTAAGGTCGCAGGATACAAAATTAACATACAGAAGTCCATAGCCTTTCTCTATGCCAACAATGAAATATTAGAAAACGAACTCAAAAAAATAATCCCCTTCACGATTGCAACAAAAAAAAGAAAATACCTAGGAATAAACATAACAAAGAATGTAAAGGACCTATATAATAAAAATTACAAAGCATTGTTAAGGGAAATCGAAAAAGATACAATGAGATGGAAAAATATTCCTTGTTCTTGGATAGGAAGAATAAATATAATCAAAATGGCCATATTACCCAAAGCAATATACAAATTTAATGCAATTCCCATCAAAATCCCTATGAGATTTTTTAAAGAAATGGAACAAAAAATCATCAGATTTATATGGAACTATAAAAAACCCCGAATAGCCAAAACAATCCTAAGGAAAAAGAATGAAGCTGGGGGCATTACAATACCTGACTTTAAACTATATTATAGGGCCACAATAATCAAAACAGCATGGTATTGGCAGAAAAATAGACACTCAGACCAATGGAACAGAATAGAAAGCCCAGAAATAAAACCACATATATATGGTCAAATAATCTTTGATAAAGGGGCCAACAACACACAATGGAGAAAAGAAAGCCTCTTCAACAAATGGTGTTGGGAAAACTGGAAAGCCACATGCAAAAGAATGAAACTCGACTACAGCCTGTCCCCGTGTACTAAAATTAATTCAAAATGGATCAAAGACCTAAATATAAGACCTGAAACAATAAAGTACATAGAAGAAGACATAGGTACTAAACTCATGGACCTGGGTTTTAAAGAACATTTTATGAACTTGACTCCAATGGCAAGAGAAGTGAAGGCAAAGATAAATGAATGGGACTACATCAGAATAAAAAGTTTTTGCTCAGCAAGAGAAACTGATATAAAAATAAACAGACAGCCAACTAAATGGGAAATGATATTTTCAAACAACAGCTCAGATAAGGGCCTAATTTCCAAAATTTACAAAGAACTCATAAAACTCAACAACAAACAAACAATCCAATAAAAAAATGGGAAGAGGACATGAATAGACACTTCTCCCAGGAAGAGATATAAATGGCCAACAGATATATGAAAAGATGCTCAGCTTCATTAGTTATTAGGGAAATGCAAATCAAAACTACAATGAGATACCACCTCACCCCTGTTAGATTAGCTATTATCAACAAGACGGGTAATAGCAAATGTTGGAGAGGCTGTGGAGAAAAAGGAACCCTCATTCACTGTTGGTGGGACTGTAACGTAGTACAACCATTATGGAGGAAAGTATGGTGGTTCCTCAAAAAACTGCAAATAGAACTACCTTATGACCCAGCAATCCCTCTACTGGGTATATACCCCAAAACCTCAGAAACATTGATACGTGAAGACACATGTAGCCCCATGTTCATTGCAGCACTGTTCACAGTGGCCAAGACATGGAAACAACCAAAAAGCCCTTCAATAGAAGACTGGATAAAGAAGATGTGGCACATATACACTATGGAATACTACTCAGCCATAAGAAATGATGACATCAGATCATTTACAGCAAAATGGTGGGATCTTGATAACATTATAAGGAGTGAAATAAGTAAATCAGAAAAAAACAAGAACTGCATGATTCCATACATTGGTGGAACATAAAAATGAGACTAAGAGACATGGACAAGTGTGTGGTGGTTACCAGGGGTGGGGGGAGGGAGGACAGGGGGAGAGTTAGGGGGAGGGGGAGGGGCACAGAGAACTAGATAGAGGGTGGCGAAGGACAATCTGACTTTGGGCGAGGGGTATGCAACATAGTTTAATGACAAGGTAACCTGGACATGTTTTATTTGAATATATGTACCCTGATTTATTAATGTCATCCCATTACCATTAATAAAAATTTATTTAAAAAAAAAAAAAAAAGTCATAGACACAATGTTAAATAATAATAAGCACTGGGAAATAACATTGTGCTTCTTTCCAAATTGATTAGTCAGTTTCTTTTATATTAGTTGATTTGTATAATTATAAATGCAGCTAGTTTCAAACTGCAAAACAATAGCAAAAAGTGCTTGAATAAACAAGTAGATCAGAATAGCCACCACCAAGAGAACAGAATCCAGCAGCACCATGGGGTGTAGAATCAGACTTGGGTTCAAATATTAGCTCTATCAGCCATGACCTGTAACCCTCAATCTCTCTGAAGTTTCTTACACTCACATACACAAACAGAAGTGAAGACTCCTTTATGGGTTGATCTGAGGATTTAATGACACAACCTATAGGAGAGCACCAGCACAGCACATGATACTGGACCACTCAATGTTTATTTACCCTTTTTCCAACCAGATGACTATCCCAAACCCTAAAGTTTCAGACCCCCATACAAATATTAGGCATGAGTGGCTATGTCTCTTTTTTTAAAAAAAAGTAGGAACAAATAGATTTGTTCCACCGTCTGTAAAGGCCATTGGTTAGAACATCCCTCCTGTACCTACACAGAAGTGTTTAGAAAGGAAAATCCCAAGCTCTTGCTGCCAGGGGTAGGTTTAGGGTTAGAATAAAGAGAATTTCCAGTGTATCTGTGGTTCACAGATTTCAATTCAGATTTCATACCAGAAAATCTTAATTCTATCAAAAAAGTAGCCTGGCCTGTGGTGGCGTAGTGGATAAATAATCAACCTGGAAAGCTGAGGTTGCCGGTTTGAAACCCTGGGCTTGCCTGGTCAAGGCACATATGGGAGTTGATGCTTCCTGCTCCTCCCCTTCCTGTCTCTCTCTCTCTCTTTCTCTAAAAATGAAAAAAAAAAAAAAAAAAAAGTATATACAGGGAAGTGAAGCAATAGAGGTTGATGAATCACAACCTGACGAGCACAGCTTAATTAGACACCCCGCACACCGAGGAAGGGCGCCCCTTTGTTTAGTGGTAAAGGCCTGAACTTTCATATCAAATCTCACCCTGTGTTCTTAATTTGCTATAGGCAATTTTACTATAGTTATGCTAGAATTATAATTAATGTAGAGTAAAATGTAAAACCATGGTTTTTATTTTAAATTATGGGTTTAGTCATTCTTAACAAAACATTTTATTGTTTTCCTGAAGTTAAAAAACATATCCAAATGAAGCAAAATCTCAGGAAGAACAAAACCATGGCCATGGCCAACGAGCCTTCGGTCCGCATCCTATTCCCACAGCAGACATCACACTGTGGCGCTCACTCCCTTGGCCTTGGATCTGATACCAGAAAAGCAGCAAAACTGTGGAGCCTGGCCCTGGCCGGTTGGCTCCGTGGTAGAGCGTCGGCCTGGTGTGCAGGAGTCCCGGGTTTGATTCCTGGCCAGGGCACACAGGAGAAGCGCCCATCTGCTTCTCTACCCCTCCCCCTCTCCTTTCTCTCTGTCTCTCTCTTCCCCTCCCGCAGCCAAGGCTCCATTGGAGCAAAGTTTGCTGGGTGCTGAGGATGGCTCTATGGCCTCTGCCTCAGACTCCAGAATGGCTCTGGTTGCAATAGAGCAATGTCCCAGAGGGGCAGAGCATCGCCCCCTGGTGGGCATGCCGGGTGGATCCCAGTCGGGCGCATGCGGGAGTCTGTCTGACTGCCTCCCCGTTTCCAACTTCAGAAAAACACAAAAACAAAACAAAACAAAACAAAAACAAAACAAAACTGTGTAGCCTGGAGTGAGCAAAGGTAGGTAGGTGAGCAGCTCTGATTACAACTCTCCTGTCTATGAGGGGGTGCCCACACCATGTTGGCTGTGAGTAGAGTTCCCTTCACAAGGATAAGGAGAAACGTGCTCTCTCAGATGATGCAAATATGTATACAGTGTGTCCGTAAAGTCATGGTGCACTTTTGACTGGTCACAGGAGAGCAACAAAAGACGATAGAAATGTGAAATCTGCACCAAATAAAAGGAAAACTTCCAGTTTCATACCTCTTCAGTGCAGTTCGATGTGGGCTCACGCACAGATTTTTTAGGGCTCCTTAGGTAGCTATCCCGTATAGCCTTCACAGACTCGTCACTGACTGATGGCCTACCAGAACGGGTTTCTCCACCAAACTGCCGGTTTCCTTCATCAGCTTATCCCACCGAGTAATGTTATTCCTATGTGGTGGCGCTTTGTAATAAACGCGCCGATATTCATGTTGCACTTTGGTCACGGATTCAAATTTAGCAAGCCACAGAACACACTGAACTTTCCTCTGTACCGTCCACATCTCGACTGGCATGGCTGTGGGCTGCTCCACTGTATACACGGTGTTACATCATCATCTGCACATGTGCACATGTTGCCACATCATCCTACAGAAAGTGGGAGAGTTTTCCTTTTATTTGGTGCAGATTTCACATTTCTATTGTCTTTTGTTGCTTTTCTGTGACTGGTCAAAAGTGCACCATGACTTTACGGACACACTGTATTTGCTAATGATTGGCCCCAAAGAACTAGCTTCTTTGATGCCACTCATTTGGCTTGGACTCTTGACCTCACCATGGTTTTGTTCTTATTATTCTAAACATCAGACCTGGCCCTATGTGGCACAAGCTCTGCTTTCTGCCTGGCTCCTGCTTAGCACCAGACCTCACTTTAGATGCATACTTGGTGTCCCTCCTGCTCACTGAACACAGACAGGTCTTTAGGACTTTCCCAGCAACCAACTGCTTTTTGCTACTGCAACTGGGCAGAGAGCCTAGTGTGGCCTGAGTAGGCAGCCACACTCTCCGTTGTCCTTACCTGGTCTGATTCAACTAGTTCTGGGAAGCTGCTCTGTCTGACCTTGGCCCTGGGGGCAGGAGGGGGGGGGTCTTCACAACCCACACCTTTCCTCAAGGGACAGCTTGTACCTGAGGCAGCCCACGCCAGAAAGGCAGCCTCCTCTTCCTTTTCTGAATTTGTGGTTCACTCGTTTATATTCTTCAACCCTGCCACAGTTGCCTTGGCAGCAACACATGCTGGGGCCTGCTGGGAGAACTCTGCACTCTAATTTGGCACCTGTTCCTGGGAGCAGACAGGCCTGAACTGCTGGAGGAACACAGGCAGGACATCGTAGGTATAGAACTAGATTGACTGGGCAATGTTGGAGTTCCTTTACATCAGTGGTTCTCAACCTGTGGGTGGCGACCCCGGCGGGGGTCGAACGACCAAAACACAGGGGTCGCCTAAAGCCATCGAAAAATACATATTTTATTTAAAAATGTATTGTATAATAAATATGTATTTTTCCGATGGCTTATCCAAAACCCCTGTGTTTTGGTCGTTCGACCCCCGCCGGGGTCACCACCCACAGGTTGAGAACCGCTGCTTTACATGGAAGTGGCCTGCAAGGCAGAGTTAAGCGAATTGCTTCTCTTCTTTCTCCTGTTAACAATAAACCCTTCTGCCCCAGGATGGCCCCAGCTTGGCAGGTTGATGCCCGGATGATTTCAGACAGCCTCCATGCCGACCGCAAGGCAAGCTTGAGTGCTGCCAGCTCAGCCCCCACAGAGAATCCCTTCTCTGGGGATCGAGCTGCTGTTCCAAACCCCAGAGAGCTGGAATGCGTTGCATGCAGCTACAGTGAGCAGCGGTCAGCTGAATCACAGGAGCAAAGGGATGGCCTGTCTGCATGGGAAATGTTAGTCCACGCTCTGAAATCTGAGACAGAAGAAGAAATTTAGCCGCAGAAGTGCTGTAGTTCCAAAACTGATAAAAAACGTTCCAAAAGCTTGCTCTGTCATATGCTTGATTACACCGACCCTCAGAATGGCAAATGAGCCTCCATCTTAATTATAGCTTGGGGAAAGATGCATAGACAGTTCTTTGACTTCTGTTTTACTCTGTTCCTTCCAAATGGCTGCTTCGAAAAGGAGGAAAGAAGAGGAGACATGAATAACTCTCCACGGACTGTCTCATTTACTCTGGAAAACCTCCTGAAAGGTTAACGTTGCGTCTCATGCTTCTGGGCATGTGTGGCTCACACGCTGGGAGCCAGGAAGCGACTCCAGACTCCTGCTGTGGCGATGCCCAGCCAGGTGGAGAGGGAAGGGTGGCAGGCAGCACAGACATAAGCTTTGGTACACCAGTGTTGACTTCAGGGTTATGTCCGTGACTAGAAATCACATGAGGAAAGAAGTCTCAGCTTCCTTATGTGGGAGAAGGATGGAGGAAGAGAGGGAAGCGCTGAGTGATTATATCTCCCTCAAGGTATCCAGAAGGGAGAAAACCCCTCAGATAATGCATGGATGGGAGCCAATGTCTGCCTCAGAAGATGCTGAAAGCATCAGGATTCTCCCCACCCCCCCAAAAAAAACGGGCACCTCAATTCCTAGTTGTCACGTGATGGATTTCCTGTGCCAAGAATCCTGATCAGGCACTTTGTGGCCAGGAGAGAGGAGGGGAGGAAATGGGTCAAACCCCACTGGAGACTGTCTGGTGGGAAAAAGCCAAATGGCTGAGTTACTCTGTTTCCCTGTAGTCTGAGAGTGCTCAGGCCCCGTGGCAGGGAGCCCGAGCCTCACACAACTGCGCAGGCAATGAGGTGTCAGAGGACCTGGCCAGAATGCTGCCTTGCTGTGGGAGAGAAAGTGGTGATGTCCTAATAGGAGGTGTGGGACTCACTGGGGGAGGATGTCAGTGGCGAAGGTATAGAGCTCACACAAAAGATGCAGGGATGTAGGATGCCTGTAAGAGCGAGGCCAGAGTGCAGCCAGAAGAGTCTGAGGACAAATATGGCTGTGGGTGCAGCTGCCCTAACTAAGTATGCAAATGGAAAATGGGCCAGAGCCTCTGAGGGCAAGAAGAGTGAGTTTAGCACCAACATGGCCTGGGCCGTGAGGGCTAATACCCACCTTTCCCCTGCCACCTATAAGCTTCATGTGGTTCCCATGCACCAGGAGAGGCTCTTGGATCCATGTGACATCTGCTTCCACTGGTGTCGGAGGTGGGCCTTGTGCCCGGATGCCCTATGAATCACCTGCAGCAGGAGATCATGGCTCTCCCATCTGCTGTCTCAGCTCTCAGCCTCCAAATAGAACTGGCAGCTGGGAGGCCAGGAACCTTAGCCTTCTGCCCATATCCTGCCCCACCCACCGGAGTGAGTGGGCCTGGGCTTGTGCTATCTAGCTGCCTGGGGTGGGACCACTATAGCTGCTAAAGTCCCCCAGCAAATGTAATTGATTGTGAGTGGCATTAGAATGGTTCCTTCAGAGTCAGGAAGTAAAAAGTCTGGGACTCCAAGACCAGCTCTTGGCAGGGACCAAATCAGGCCAGGCCTTCTGCTCCTGCTGTGGAGGGGCACGGGCGTGGCCGCCTGAAGGAGCTGGTTTGTCTGTTTGTTAGTTTTAGCCACTTGGGAGGGGAGCCTAAGGGGGAAAGGTCTGTTGTGCTTTTGCTTCTATTAACATTCTTCAACTTGACCACACTTATTTAGGGAATCATAACCTTAAAGATGCCAGGGGTCTCCTGTCCTGCTTTCCTGTTTCCAGGAAGTTCTATGCCATGAAATAATTCAAGACAGAAGATAAGCAGTTTTAGCAGAAAAGATTTGTCTTCTTCTCACCTGCAGTATCCACCAGAGGCCCTGGATATTTCACAGATGGAAGAGTCACTCTATTAACAATAACATGTACTTAAACTAAAATGTATGGTGGAGGCTTGGATCGATTCCTTAAAAAGAAATTATCGATCGCTTTGTATATACCAGTCAGAAATGCACCTGTGGTCTAAGGAGATTTATGACTCCCTTGTAGACAGAGCTGATATGTAGGAGGATCAGGGTTGGAACCATGTCTTTTCACGTCCCCGTCCAGTGCTCTTACCATAATGCTGTAAAGAAAGGAAAGAAATAAGAAATCTGATTTTTAAACTCTTAATTATGAGATTTCTTTTAAACAACACAGTTTCAAAGAAATGTATTTCTGAATTTACAAACAATATCTTCACTATTAAAGTCCATCCGAGCTCTGATCCCACGTACTTTGGGAGCTGTGGGCTTCGGTGTGGAAATGGCCAAGTCCAAGAACCAGAGCGTGACACACAGGCAGTCCTAAACATGGCACAAAGACAGCATCAAGAAACTCCGATCCCAAAGACACACCTCTTATTAAGGGAATGGACCACAAGTTCTGAGGAACATGTGCTTTGCCAAGAAGCATAATAAGAAGGGTCTGAAGAAGATGCAGGCCAATAATGCCAAGGTCATGAGTCAACATGCCAAGGTTATTAAGGTCCTCATAAAGCCCAGGGGCATCAAACCCAAGATCCCAAAGGAGGGTAACTGCAAGCGCAGTTGACTTGCCTACACTGCTCCCCCTAAGCTTGGGAAACATGCTGTGCCCACATCGCCAAGGCTCGCAGGTTCTGCCACTCAGAATCCAAAGCCAAAGCTCAAACTAAGCCCCAGGCTACATCTTAGGCTGCAGCTCAGGCTCAGGCTCCCAAAGGTGCCCAGGCCCCCACAAAGTCTCCACTGTAGAGCCCTCTGTCTGCCGATGTGAGGACAGGACTGGTGTGACCATGAGCGGCTGTCTGTGTGAGGGTGGTGTCCTCCTGTGCTATGTGTACAAATAAACCGGAGGCAGGGGAAAATTCATAGGAGACCTAAATCCTATATGATCAGGTGCTTCTAAAACTTAAGGAACATTTTTACAAACACAGTGAGTGTGGTCCTGATCACGTGCTTGGCAAAACCCTTTTTCTTGGTCACTTCTATATTAATGAATATGAAGCCAAATGAGTGGGATCCCAAGTAAGAAGGCATCCTATAAAATGAAGCTCATGGCCTGTCCTGTGGTGAGGAGGCTTGTTATATGGCTATTTGATCCACTGACAAACTTTCTTCAAGAATTGGCAAGCATTTACATTTTCCTCTGTTGCAGCTTTCGAGACAGGAGATGAAAGGCTCTTTCCCAGCTGGTCCTTCTCAGCACACCTGTAGTTCAGAGTCAGCAGACTCGGGGAAGGTATGCGGTACTCTTCTGTTCCTCATCCATGGCATCTTTGCTGATCTGGCCTGGCTTTCTTTCCCACTGACCTTCCTTCCATGTGACCTAGAATCCTTCTCAGCTCAGCGCTCAAGATAGCAGCTGTCAACAGAGGGAGCTGATATGTGAACTGACACCCAATTGCCAGCCTGGTTTGATCTGCTCCTTTTGACTAGAGGAGTGCTGGAAGCTCCCATTGTTTTCTTCAGTTTGCCCTTCATTTTCATTCAACTGTGATAAGGTCACAATTTGCTAAGATACCCAGAGCTATGTATGTAACATGTCATTTTGTACTGTGCTGTAGCTTCTCTGTTCACTCTTATTGGACATTGAGGAAAGGACATAAAGGGTTCGGAAATTTAGATCAGCAGGCTTCCAACATTTTTGTGCATATAAATGAATCTATTGTAGTAATCTGGTTAAAATGCAGATTATAATTCATTAAGTCTGTAGTTGGTTCTGAGTTCTGCATGTTTAATGATCTCTCAGCTGAAGCTGTTGCTTTGGGGCCCACAGTTTGAGTAGTAAGGCTTTCAGACATCACAGAAAGCTTTGGTCTGGTGTTACAATTTACATAGTCTCTATGTAACTCTTCAGTCTCTCTTACAGAAAATACTTAGTCATTCAAGTTCTGTCTTCTGCCCTGCTTCTCTCGGGGCCAGAGTCTGGGTATGAGGGAGAAGTCTGTCTTCAATGAGCACATCATTGAGTGAGAAGACGGCATCGATGAGCCTACATGGGGTACTCTGGACCAAGCCTAACCTCTGTTGTGAAGTGGCTGGTCTGGGCTGCTCTACAGACTGGTGACCACGAAGGTTACCTGGTCTCTTCTCTGGGTCTGATTGTGTTCAGACCCTCAGTAACTAATCTTATAGTCTGATCTTATGAAGATATTATCAATTACATTGACTTTCTGTGTTGACATAGAGAATCTAGGATCATTTAGAGAAGTACAAGCAAGATGGAAGCCTGAAGTTTTGGGGGGGAGGCGGGGCAAAGGGTTTTTCAATGTTTCTCAAATCACAGGTGGCTGCCTAGGAATGAGACCATACTGAAATGCTCAGTCTCTAAGCCTTGGGGTTGTTTTGTTTGTTTGTTTTTTCTGTAGGTCATTCACATACCATAGGGTGTTCACTCCACACAAAAATACTTTTTGGTGCCCTCTCACAGCTGCAGGGAAGCACAGGGCATCTGCTTTTGGTTTTATCGCAATTCAAGCAACACCTGAACTCTGTTGAAGTGAAAAGATGGAAGTTAACGTCAAACATGCCTGAGGATTCTAAACCCCAAACCTTGAGCATTCCAGAACTAGGTTAAAACATAGTGAGAGGTGACTTTTTACCAACCACCATGTAGTCATCCATTCGTCCATCTATCTCACCAAAAGCATTTGCTAAGCATTGAAAAGTGTCACACCCAGAGCAACGCATTAGATGTGAGTCAATCTTTTGAGGTAACAAAACATATACATGCCAAGGTCACATTTCAAAAACACAGATTTTCTGTTGCTTTGATTTGCAAAAGGAATTTAACATAATTTTACCCCCACAGAAAACTTGCTTCCAAAGTGGTCTTGACTTATATCCTGTTGAAAGCCCCTTTAAAGACACTCTGAAGAGTCCCTGACATTTTCTCTGGACGCTGCAAACCAGAGGCATTTAAAATGCTCTGCAGATCGCGGTCCTCATTTACTTGCAAATCCACTTGACTCTCAAAAGTGAAATGAGGAGGGAGCCAGAGTCTTGTAAACAGAAAGAGGTCATTATTGCACTGATGGAACCAAGTTGCTTGAACCAAACTAATGAATTCTCCCAGCCCCTTCTCAGTTTCTTTCACATTTTAGAAAGGAGTACACAGATTGGGTGATGTACCCAAGGCCACCAAATGTGTCACCACCAGACTTTGGAATAAGACATATTGTTCCTGACTTTCAGGACTTTTCCCGACACCCCTACCTCTCTTTGGCTACAGGGATACCAGGTTGCTAGGAGGACAAAAAGAAACGAATCAGAAAGTGTTCTGTAGCTGTATAATTTTTATAGCCCTACAGTATAAGTGACATCCGCCCTTTTTGAATTTGCTTAGTAGATGAGGAAAGTTTAGGATTTCATTATTTTTAGAGTAAATAAGACCTGGTCACCGGTCCTGGAGTTGACGAGAGAGCTGCTAGCCCTTGAGTCTTTGAAAAGGGAATGCTGATGGGCCAGCCTGCTGCCCAGCTTGAACTGAGCCAAGCATGTCAAAGGCAGGCGACTTAGCCCTCTGCTGTGCAGTGGGAAATTATCTCATGATGCCAGGAGTCCCAATATTAGAGATGTGGGCAACACACTGTGAGTGAGCAAGTGTGTCTCACCCTAGTAACCTCGTCTCTGCCAAAATGTTGACCTAGTTCATAGAATGAGGGTGAGTTATCTTGCCTAGCACTCTCCTCATGCACTAAGACTGGAAGTCAGCCCTCGGGGTCAAAGGGTACTGGGTGGACCCTGTTCTTTGATGAGTCAGCACCTGGACAGATCTGGGCCTAGAATGCACGGTCCACCTGAAACCATGCTGCTCTCCACCTCCCTGTTCATCACCAGGGTCTGGAACTGCCATTGTGAGCACAGCCTGAGGGACGACCTCCCATGGCACCGAAGTGAACCATACATAATGTGTCAATGCCCATTAAATGCCTGCTGGACCTTGTGCACAGAGCCTATGACTAACCTGACTGAAGTTAGTTTCTGCAGGTGGGTTTCCCTTTCACCCAAGCCTTCATGTTAGTTTTTCTCCTCCTCCTCACCACTATAAGTTTTGGCAAGTTTAAAGGGGTGCCTACTTCCATTATGACAAAGTCAGTAAGGATCAAAGTACAGGTCTATGTAGCTGAAACCGTAGGAGTAGTCCAGAGGTGGGCATGGTGAGTTGTGTAGGTTCCCTTCCCAAGCCTACATATCAGCTGCCTGAAAAAATGGCTTTAATTTCCCCATGAGTATAGCGTGCTCGGTGCCAGTCTTAGCCAGAGCCTCGGCCCTATATCCCAGGCTGTGGGGGCCCCTGCTCTGACCCTGACTCAGGCAAATGAGGGTTTACAGACCAGGGGGGACATTTCACCCAGG
This sequence comes from Saccopteryx leptura, assembly GCF_036850995.1. Classification (NCBI taxonomy): domain Eukaryota; kingdom Metazoa; phylum Chordata; class Mammalia; order Chiroptera; family Emballonuridae; genus Saccopteryx; species Saccopteryx leptura. Next base: position 274,010,966 of record NC_089503.1, read on the forward strand.
CCACACATTGTTCCCCCCGACCACTAGCCAGGGCCCTGGAACTCCTGTCCAAACACTCAAGGCCCATTTTCAGGACCTGCATGGGGCCTTTTCCCCAGGCTCACACCAGTGGGCAATGGAAGCGGAGTTTTGGAGGTGCATGCTGGAGATTGGGGGGTTTGCCCAAGTGGACGGGGTTCCCCACATGATGTGCGGGAGGCCTCTCCTGAAGTGACTTGGACCCTTCCTGAGCACTCCTGCCCCGGGCCATACAGGCCAGCACCACAGAGCCCCAAACATTTTTTTTTTTTTGAGACAAAGAGAGACAGAGAAAGGGACAGATAGAAACAGACAGGAAGGGAGAGAAATGAGAAGCATCAGCTCTTTGTTGCAGCTCCTTAGTTGTTCCCTGATTGGTTTCTCACATGTACCTTGACTTGGGGGGTTCCAGCAGAACGAGTGATCCCCTTGCTCAAGCCAGCAACCTTGGGCTCAAGCTGGTGAGCCTTGCTCAAACCAGATGAGCCCTCGCTCAAGTTGGTGACCTCAACCTCAGGGTTTCAAACCTGGATTCACTATGTCCCAGTCCGACGCTCTATCCACTGTGCCACCGCCTGGTCAGGCAGCCTCAAACATTCTTTTCTGGAATACTCATCTAACCCTCAACTACCAAGTGAGCTCAGCAGTTCTCATGGGTTTAAATACCAGCTGCATACTAATGACGTCTTAATTTATAGTTTTTTTCTCCACTGAACTCTAGAATATCTAGTCAATATTCATGCTTGGCTGTATCTCAGACCTAACATGGTTAAAACAGATTTCATGATTTTTTTTCACAAAATATTGTGTTCCCATCTACTGTCTACTGTCTTCTGTCTTCCTCATTTTAGTAAATGGTGTCACTGTCCACTCAGTTGCTCAAGCTAAAGGACTTAAGAGCATTCTTTTTTTTTTTTTTTTTGTATTTTTCCGAAGTGAGAAGTGGTGAGGAGGCAGTCAGACAGGCTCCCACATACGCCCAACCGTGATCCACCCAGCTTGCCCACCAGGAGGGGAGGCTCCGCTGCAATTGGAGCCATTCTAGCACCTGAGGCAGAGGCCATGGAGCCATCCTCAGCGACTGCACCAACCCTGCTCCAATGGAGCCTTGGCTGTGAGAAGGGGAAGAGAGAGACAGAGAGGAAGGAAATGGGGAAGGGTGGAGAAGCAGATGGATGCTTCTTCGATGTGCTCTGGCTGGGAATTGAACACGGGACTTCAACATGCTAGGCCAATGCTCTACTGCTGAGCCAACCGGCCAGGGCCCCTAAGAGCATTCTTATTTATTCTCTCTTTTCCCCTCATATTAAGTCCATCAGTGACTTCTGTTGGTTCTACCTCAAATATTGTATTTCTCTCCCTTTCATCTGCCATCTTCTAGGCTCAAGCCGCCAGGTCTCTTGCTGAAAAACTGGAGAAACTTCCTAAATGCCTTTTCTGCTCCCACACTTGACCTCCAGTCCATTGTCCCTAGAGTGACAAAAGTGCTCTTCTTTTCATATAAATTAGATCAGTGGTCCCCAACTCCTGGGCTGTGGACTGGTACCGGTTCGTGGGCCATTTGGTACCGGTCTGCAGAGAAAGAATAAATAACTTACATTATTTCCGTTTTATTTATATTTAAGTCTGAACGATGTTTTATTTTTAAAAAATAACCAGATTCCCTCTGTTACATCCATCTAAAACTCACTCTTGACGCTTGTCTCGGTCACGTGATACATTTATCCGTCCCACCCTAAAGGCCGGTCCATGAAAATATTTTCTGACATTAAACCAGTCCATGGCCCAAAAAAGGTTGGGGACCACTGAGTTAGATCATGCCCATTTCTTGCCTAAAGGGGGTAATGGCTTCTCACAGCCTTAAGGACGTGGCCTGTGCCTGCCTCTCCATCCTTGCCGTATGCGCCCCTCCTTCTCTCCCCTGCACAGTCAGACTGGCCCTCCCACTCCCCTAGGGCCCGGGGCTTTCGCACACCCTGCTGAGCCAGCACCATCTCACCACCAGGTCTGTGCGTAAATGCCACTTCCCCAGAGAGTGCTGCTCCCCGACCCCCTACCCTGATTCTCCTTCTCCGCCCCTTCTTTGTTACCTGGATAGACTCATTGTGCTTGGAATTATTATTATAAATGATGTTTTTCAATTTGACTGTTCTATTAGAATATAAGCTCTTTCAAGGCAAGGTCATGTCTGTGTGCTCCACAGTTCTGTCCCCTGTGCCCACCACAAGGCAAGGCACGTGCTCAGTGCTGGGCAAACATTAGTTGTGCATATGATGAAGGCTGGGGCGGGATTTGATGAGGGTGGGTGTGGCAGACACATCAGTAAATATAATAACTTCTACATCCCTCAGGGACCCAGGCTCCAAAGAGTCCCTTTTTTTCTTCATCACTCATGTTGGTTTTCTGATCCTTTGTGTGTACTCCCAGATGACCCCTTTTCATCTGTTTCTATAGAAAGAATTTAAGATCCTGGCTGAAGCTTAATGTAAGGAATTTCACTGTGTGTCAGCTATGGAGAGAAAGTGGTCTCTACTTGAGAATGACAGGTTCGCTGTGCACGGAGGGCAGCCCGTCCTCAGCCCCGCGGGGTGGCTTGGCCACAGAGGTTACAGAGCACCTCTCTGTTTGGGGTGGGTCTCCTTCACTTTGTTTTCTTGTGTTCTCAGCAGCTTGCTCCTAACTCCCAGCCAATCACTGCCCTGCCAGATGGTGCGGAAGATTTACCGGAATTTCGTTTTCAAATAAACCACAAGCTTGGATGAGCTAATGTTGTTCCACATAAAAAAGCCACAAAACTGGACGAATTAGCGTTGTTTTAAGAAAAAAAAAAAAAAAAACTTGTCCAAACCATCAGCTCTGCCCTTCGGAAAAGGCTCTGATAGCTGCGTGAAGACCTTGGAGGTTGGGGTCATTCTTGTGTGAGGCCACCACAACCAAAGGACGGCTGGGACGGGAGCACCCCTCCCCGCACCGATGACTCCACAGAATAACTTGGCAGTGCCGTGGGGTATTTCATTCTCCCGTGGAATTGAATTGTTTCTGTCAGGTTCGTCTCAGTTACACTCAGAGCCGCAGGATGGCAACAGATCTTCCAGCCTGATGAGATGGTGCAGTCGCTCTTCAAACACAGTCTGCCTGTGAGCTTTCCTGGACAGCAGGTCACCTGACGGCTGCTCAGCAGCCATGTGCAAGCAGACGATGGATCCTCCACAGCTGCAAGGGCACCAAGGGCAGCTCCACCTTCAGCAGGAGTGGCAGTAGGGTCTGGTGGACAATCAGACTCCTGGGTTCCATCCCTGGCTGCGCCACTTACAGCTGTGGAGTCATGGGTAGGCTGCAAGCCTCTAAGAACAACTGTTTTCTCATCCTTAAGATAGAGCTCATAATATTCAGCCAAAGGGGTTTGTCTAAAACTGAGATAAGAGTCCTTTGAGCTGTGCTGAACACATATGGTAAGTGCTCTCTAAATGTGGAGGCTCTCTGACAGGGTGATGAGAATGACCCTGTCGGTGGTGTGGCTGCCCCATTCATCCCATAGTGCTCACAGCCAGCTCAGGGGAGGTCTGTCATTGGTATCCCCTGACCAAAATACCCTGCAGGAAATCAAGCCAGAAAATCATCAGTGTAACTTACACTATGAGAGCCCTTCTCAAGAAAGCTAAAGAATGACCTCACCCTTCATCCTGTCTTTTCTTGACCAAACACCAGAATAGACTGCTTTTTAACTATGTGTTGTTAAAGTCCTATGAATTTGCCTTCCCTCTGAAATTTTATACCATAAATAGACATACAAGTACTCTAAAGGGGTGCCTGTGATCTGGGGGTTGGAACTTCATTTTGCTATATGAGATGAAGAAATCTGGAACTTATTTGAGATGAAATTCAGGTTCATGGACTTGATAACAATAACCAAAGCAGCTCCTATTTATTGAGCACTTTCAAAACTAAATACATTTATAAACTTTATTTTATTGAATCTCCTTTATAAATTTATATTTTTCTCATTTGACAAATGAAAATACAAAAGAAAAATTTTACTAGTAGTGAGAAGGTTGTATCTGCTTGACTAGAAGGCCTGCTCATGCTCTTGTAGCCCATTAAAATATTTTGGGGTCACTAGAAGTAGATCTTAGGCTGACATTAAAAAACAATGATAATAATGGCAATGATAGTTATCATTTTATGTGATAATGATGTCACTATCATCATTATTGAATGGTTAAAAAGCATTCAAAATGTTGTATATTTTATCTCAGACCTCATGACCACCCTATGAAATAGAGACTCTCATCGTCTCCATTGTACAGATGAAGGCTCCCATCAGAGAAGCTAATTGTATGTCACAGTCTCAGAGCTGGTGGTAGGGGGCAGAGCTGGGATTCAGCTCAGGCAGTTTGACCTTGACCTCTACGTGATGCTACTTCTCATAGCCAGAGCTGTCAGCCTCCTGAAGCTTCGTGTACTGAAGAGAATGTTCTCTGGGTTGTTCATCAATCAAGTGGCCTTGAAATTCTTGCAGCACTCCCTACAACATATGGTAGACCCACCAACCCCATGACAGACCCCTGGCTACACAGGCAGACTTGGGTTGTGACTTGCTAAGGAGGAACAATGTAGGCTGTGACTTCTTGCTGGGTCTGTTAAAAAGCATTGTCGGGAGTAAGGAAGGAGTTTAAGAGAAAGGACTTGCTGATGTGAAAAATCTATAAAGTTTGAGTTTCTTAGAAATGTGAAGGATAAATAATTTCTAGTCCATTTTCTCACAGGGCTGACTTTGATTTCTTCGTGTTTTTTTTTTTACTTCACAAGGTAAAGTGGAATATCTTTCTTTCTTTCTTTCTTTTTTCTTTCTGGCTAAAACCTAACTTTTTAATTCTCAGTGGATCTAAATATTCCCTTTTTCCCACCTCTCAGATTAGTTTCCTTTCTTAGCGTTCAAATGAGGTCTGGAGAAAGCCCTGTTCATTCTGAAGCCTTGGTGTCCACCCTGATGCACCCGGATCCTGGTTGGGGCCTGAAAGAAGGCTGCAAATGAACAAGGTAGGAAGTCCCCTGCCCAGTCAGCCACAGGCCTAAAGAAACAGTGGCTCTCCTCACAAAGTGCCCGGCTGAGCCTCAAACCCCCCAGAGTCCCCTCAGTGGCCCAACACGGCAGGGGCCCCGCTAGGGGCCTGCGTCTCAAAGCCTGCTGCGGTGTTTCCCCTTCCCAGGGCAGGCCCCACCGGGCCCTCGCTCACGCTTATCACTCTTTACTAGAAGTTCCGGATGAAGCAATGCTGCAGGGGAGAGAGTCACTGTTCTACTCCCTAAATTTGACCATGACTCATTACTCGGCAAACACCAAATGGTTCCACATCCTCCTCCCAAGAAGGAGGCACGGAGCCTGTTACATAAGCAGCAGTCTACAGCTGCTCTTGGGTAATTGAAAAGTGAAGTCTTCCTGACTGGGAGCCTTGCTGGGAGTGACATGACTCGCCCCTCACTCCATGACCCCAATCTTTCCGAGGGGAGAAACCCGCTCTGTGAGAGGACGCCCAAAGCCAGGGTGTGCTGCAGGGATTGTTTTTTGCACAGTAGGCCTGATGTTTGGAATAGCTTGTATTTCCTGCCTTGTTACAACACGGCCCTTCCACTAGTGTCTCTGATCTTATCTCTTGATGAGCTGGAGCTGAACTTAGTGAGGCAGAATCTGCCCAGCATGCTAAGCAGAGGGAAAAACCTGGTGTGCCGTTTCCGTGCCTAAAGACCCACCCAAGAAGGACCACCCAGGGATGATTATCTTAGGGAAAGGATTCACAAGAATGGCTTTTTTTGTGTATGGAACAAGCTCGGTGCTGTGATCATAAAAAATAGAGTTGAATTGCAAAGCCCAGAGTAAAGGAAAATAGTTGTTTGGTTCAGGGACAAGAGAAGTAAGTGACTTTAAATTGCGCACTGACAGAATCAGAGGGGTTAGACACGATCTCTCTGGGCTCAGGAATCCTGTCTTCATTCCCAGCCTGTGCTACCAGGAAATTACTTTTGAGGAGTGGTGGGAAGTAGTACAAATCCTGAACACTAGTTTCTGGAACCTGTTTCACTCCGAGAAGGCTTGCTTATAAACACCACAGGAAGTATGAGCTGATGAAGAGAAGGCTATCTCTTTAAATGCCACCCCCCAAGGGTTGGTGTGTGTGTGTATACCTGGCTTCCCCGGCAAGACCACAGCCCTCCTTCACTGGGCCTCATTGTCTGCAGGAGCTGAGCTGGAAAAGGCCCACAGGGGAGGAGTAGCGGCTGAGGGAATGTATTGGCCTCCAGCTTGGCAGTGCTGCCGTCCTCAAGGGGAATGTTCCAGGAAACATTCCCAACACCACAGAGAAATGAGATCCTACAGAAGACCAGCTTGTGGAGCTTAGGAAGGCCAGCCAAACAGGGACATTTGGGTAAGAAGTGGAGGTGGAATGGTGTTGCTGGCTTATCCAAATGTGGTACGCCACCATAAATGGGGGACGGCCTCAAGGTTCCCAGCCTTTTCTGAAAGTGATAGACATGGTATTATAGGTTGAATCTCCCCCCCCCCCCTCCCCGCAATACATACAGTGAAGTCTTAACCCCCATTACTGTCACAGAATGTGACAATACTTGGAGATAGCCTTTAAAGAGATAATAATTAAGTTAAAATGCAGTCATGAAGGGAGCCCTAATCCAATATGACTGGTCTTCGTATAAGAGGAGAAGATTAGGACACAGACACATGCAGAAGGAGGGCCATATGAAGACAGAGGGAAAAGAAGATCGTCTGTAGGCCAAGAAGAGAGTCCTTAAAAGAGATCAATCCTGTTGTCACCTTGATCTTGGAGTTCCAGCTTCCAGAACTGTTGAGAGAATAAGTTGTTTGAGCCACCCTGCCTGTGGTCCTTTATTGTCACTGCCCTAGCAGACTAACATACCTGGCGACTCGGCAATTCTCCTCAAGTTTAGAGATCTTGGCTTTTCTTTGTAGCTAAAGGCCTGTGCATAGTATGGGTAGTTCTCAGAAGACAAGCTAGGGCATGAAGAGAGAGGGAGGTCTTCCTTCCCCAGGTATAATCCCTAAATAAGAATGGAGTTGTGGAGATGGGATCCTGAGCTCCTGAGAAAAAGACCAAGGCTGGCAGCCTTGGAGAGGAGAAGCCTAAGAATTTCCTGAGGCCCTGGTAAGGAAACAGTTCCGTGGGCCTTCTACTCCAGGACATTTTAACCAACACTGTCTGAACATAGTGTGTTCAACCCAGTGGGCATTTTCCTCGAGTCCCATGTTACAAGCCCATTTACCTGGAGCCCAGCCAGGCCCTGCTCAGTTAAGAAACTGCCAAAGGATTAGTTGATCCCTATGCCTCGTGTATATCAAGGGAAACTAATCTTAGGCTTTGGCTGAGAGGGTCTCAGTAGACTCTATGGGAAGAACCCCTGCCTGATACACAGTATTAGATGGTGGTCTCGTTAGCTGTTGTAGAGCTTAGTGTGTGCTCTCTCTCCTGTGAGACAGGTTTAGTCACCAACACCAACAGGGTAATAAATACCGCACAGCACCATCCCTAGTTTGTCTTTTCTAACCTTCCAGAAATCTGATATTTTTAACCTAATATTCTGGTTTTGCCTTCTTCCTTCCTTTATTCCTGTACAGAACGTCTATTGTAATTAAATGCCCCGTGGCTCCTAGAAAAGCTAAGCTCCGCTGTCATCGTCTGGTGTGGGCGGGAAAGGCCCAGCCCAGCTGCCCCTGAACGCGGCCCCAGTGGTCCCTCCCAGCCCCCAACAGCGCCCACGCGCAGCACGGTGGGCCAGTGGGGGGCCAGTGCCTCGAAGCCACTTCCGCTGGCGTGGCTCTTCCCTCGCGGCAGGAAGGTATGGGTGGGGCATCGTTGCATTTTGAGACAAAATTAAGAGATGCCTTAGGAAAACAAGGCACAACCAGCGTCTTAGCACACGCTGCAGTTGGGAGATAAAGTGTATTTTAGTGGAGAATTTAAAGCCTAAATTCCTAGGTAACAGCTAAATCCCTGACATAAATGCCTCATAAACTTGGAACTTCCACACAGCCCCCAAGAAGGCCGCTCTCTCCCACGCACTGATGGCAGACCTGGCCCTCTGCCAGGGTGTTAAGTTGCAAAGCTGGAAACTCCCTGACTTAAAACAATGTCTGGGTGTTTCTGCTTCCCAGGAGCTCTAAAGGAAGGTAAAAAGTTTAATAAATTTGTCATGTAATTTGACTTCTTCTGCATACCTATGTGTTTCATCTACCTTCGTTATCAGGCCTGTTATAAATGTGCCAGCCATAAAAGGCAGGGCCGTAAACAAACTCAGTGAGCTGAATGAAGAGATTGCTTCATGTTTATTTTCCACTGTGTAGCAGTCTGCTTGGGCATTGTGTAAGACAATCCCCTCTACCCACCTCCAAAAAATAGGACATAGTCCCTGCTTTCTAGGACTTTATAAGCCAAGGAGTCCAGACAGAAGATTAATCATTCCTTCAATATGCGTTTTTAAAACCCATTACCTTTTCATTCTTCAGCTCCTTTCTCTTTTTCTTTTCATTATCCTATCACTTTCCCACCTGTTCCTGCACTCCTCGCCCTCTTCATCTTCCAGGTCCTCCTTTACTGGGCTAGAGGTAAGAACACACAGCTGCTACTCTTTCATTGCTTTGGGAGTTAAGGGTAAAAGGAAGTACCTGAAGTTGTCTTTGAAGCAATCTTCTCTTCCCAACTCAACTTTTCTTTGCTGAAGTTGGATTTCAGGGGCATGGAATATGGAGAAGGAAAAGACAAGAAGGTGCAGGAATACCTCATTAAAAGTAATTGCTAGAAAGGAGGAGCAGAGAAGAATACACAAGTGGTGAATTACAGTGAAGAAGGCTGATAGGAAAAATATTGACCCATCGGTGTTAGAGGAGAGCTCTACGCATACCCTAAGCCACCAGCAAGAAGAACAAGTGGGTCCTAGAGCACCTTAAGCCTGAAATATATCTGAGGTAACAATGACAACACTAAAGCTGTCCTACTTGGGAGACATCATGAGAAGGCAGGGAGGTTTCTTTGAAAAAGATAATAGTGCTGGGAAATATAGAAGGCCACAGGGAAAGAGGAAGACCAAATATGAGTCTGCAGGAGCTGAGCAGGGCTGTTGAAGACAGGACATTGTGGACATCACTCATTCATTGGGTCGCCAGGAGTAAGAACTGAAGCGAGGGCACCTGACACACACACACATTACAGAATTCCAGAGATGGAGGAAGACTTTGGGCACTTGTGAACTTATTTCCTTACTTTGCAGATGAAACAAATGAGAACCAGGAAGATTGGTGACTTACACAAGGAGAGAGCATAATCATCAAAGGGTCTAAGATTCAGGTGTTCCTGTTTCTAAGTCAGTGCTCCTTCCCTGGTTGGATTTCTTCCTAGATGCCAAAACAACAAATGTAATTGGATGAGCCATCCGTGGGCCTAATCTTACCCTGCCTACCTTCACCTCTGCCCATAAGTTCTTTCCTCTTAGCCCATCACATTAAATGAAATTTGTCACTTTCAACTGTTATCTGTGAAATGACAAAATGGGGAAAGCATTGAGTTAGGAGCCATGAGTCCTGACCTGCCCCCAGTGATGGGGGCAGCCTTGAGCAATGCATTTAGCGAGAATAAATTAGATCAGCACCATCTAAAGAATTATTGCTCACTAATGTGAGCAACTGGCACAATTCTGAATTTTCTAGTGGTCACATTTAAAAAAGTAAACAGATGGGATTTAGTTTAATGGTATCTTTTAATGAATCTGGCCTATCTAAAATATTATCAATTCAACCAGTCATTAATAAAAAAATGTATTAATGAGATATTTTACATTCTTTTCCAGGTACCAGCTCTGAAACTTTGGGTGTGCTGTGCTTACAGCACATCTCCGTTCAGACTAACCATTCCGAATGTTCAGTGGTCACATGTGACTAGTGGCTAATACATAAAACTCTTTCTGCTTAGAGTAACAGAAATTCTTTAAATGTGCCTCAAGAAGTATGCGTGTGTGATGAATTTGAGAGGGGTAGATATAGCCAGCTTTGGATCACGTACTTTCATTTCATGCCAAAACTCCCCACATTAACTGTTTTAAGCATTGGATTTTGGCATGAGGTTTTGTTGGGAGAAGGAATTCCACAGCTCAATACAGAAGCCAAAATCCCTTGCACAGCGTAAACTGCAAGTTGCATTGAGAGCCCCCACCCTGCTTCTTGAGAGAAAGAAAGAGGATTAAATAGTCACCTGCCAAGAAAGAAAAGGGCCAGGTGACCAGCATGGAAGTGACCCCAGCTGGTTGTAAAAGGCACATGGCCCCATGGCTGTGGCCCTTACACTAGTGAGTCAGACACAGACTGACTCCCTCCCACCTGGTCAGGTTAATGGATAACAATTTCAGTTATTTGCTGGAGCTGTGTCTGGTGGGGCTGTCTTGGAGCCCCAACCGTTCCCATAGGTCAGAGTGTCTAGAATTTGGGCCGATTTACAGCAGAAGTAATAGGATGAGTTTACTGCAGGACACGAACCTTGGCTCTCTTGGTCTTTAATGATCCTAACTTGCAGTATGCTTGTGGGATTGCCACATTGTGGTTTCAAGGATTTTCCCTGCTCTCTTTATTTTAAACTGTAAAATATAAGAAAACGCAACAGTAAAACAGCTGCAAGATTTAAACAGCTATATCAGCAAAGGATTCAGTGTTGGCGAATATCATTAAATCCAGCTTCAATTTCAGCAGCAAGCACACCCACTCACTTCCCAGAGCCAAGCCAGTATGAGACGGAGCTCATGGCTGCAGTCCTTTGAAACCCAATGGCTCAGGAAATTTACACGTTTTTGTTAGATTATTTTTCTTCATTTAATGAGTTGTTAAGTAGCTCCACTGAATTTAGTTACATACATGGTCCCCACCCTTCTGAAACTTCTTAACCCTTTGAGTAGTACGAATGTTCATGTATGTCCTCGTGCCTCCTGACCATCCAGAGTACAAGCGTAACTAAAATTTTTATTTTAAAAATGTGTAAGGCAACATTAAAAAGGGAATGTTCTTCTTGTTTCCATAAATTGGTTATCAAACAAACATGATTTTAAGTTAATAAAACTGTAACGGGAACTAATTTCATTTTTTGAAAAAAAAAAAAAAAAACTCACTCCAGGGGTCAGCGAGCATGAAAAAAACTCACTACTCAAAGGCTTACATAATATGTTAAAATAAAGATGTCCTCCTCATCAGTTGCCTAAGGATTTCAGAGTCTCAGGAAAGCTAGAGATGTACAAAACATAGAGCTGTCCTTGATATGTGTACATTACCAAGGAGATAATTAAGAACATAGCCTAGAAAGTCTCCTTTTCACAAATTAAAAATTAAGTTACCATATGATCCAACACTTCTACTTCTCAGTTTTTATTCAAATGAGATGAAAACCCTAACTTGAAAAGATATCTATACCCTTGTGTTCACTGCAGTATTATATACAATAGCCAAGAAATGGAAACAACCTAAGTGTCCACTGACAGATGTTTGGGTAAAAAAACAAAAAGTGATATATACATATTATAAAAATATTATTCAGCCATAAAAAAGAAAAAAAAATCGCCTGACCAGGCGGTGGCACAGTGGATAGAGCGTCCAACTGGGATGTGGAGTACCCAGGTTCGAGACCCCAAAGTCACCAGCTTGAGTGCAGGCTCATCTAGTTTGAGCAAAGCTCACCAGCTTGGACCCAAGGTTGCTGGCTCAAGCAAAGGGTTACTCAGTCTGCTGTGGCCCCACGGTAAAGGCACATATGAGAGAGCAATCAATGAACAACTAAGGTGTTGCAACGAAAAACTAATGATTGATGCTTTTTATCTCTCTCCATTCGTGTCTGTTCCTATCTATCCCTCTCTCTGACTCTCACTCTCTCTGAAAAGAAGAAGAAGAAGAAGAAGAAGAAGAAGAAGAAGAAGCAGAAAAAGAAGAAGAAGAAGGAGGAGGAGGAGGAGGAGGAAGAGGAGGAGGAGGAGATACTGCCATTGGCAATACCATGAATGTATGGCGCTAAGTGAATTAAGTCATAGAAAGACAAATGCCATGTTATCTCATTTAAGGTGATCAAAAGGTACAACTGCCAGTTATAAAATAAATAAGTCCTAGGAATGTAATGGACATCATGGTGTCTATACTTAGTAATAATGCACTGTATATTTGAAAATTGCTAAGAGAGTAGATCTTAAAAGTTCCTATCATGAATAAAAGGTTTGTAACTATGTGTGGTGATGGATATTAACTTGTTAACTAGACATATTATGCTGATCTTTTTTCAATATATACTTATATTGAATCATTATGTTGTATACCTGAAACTACTACATTACATGTCAATTTATTCCATTTATCTTTGTTTTTTTTTAAAGTGACATCTAGTCCCAGATACATCAGCCCCGCCCCCACAAAAAGAATACTTGTAATAAAGTTATTTCTAAGAAAATAACCAAAAAGCATAATCTATACTTTTTCCACTCTCTAACTCTTCTCCATTTATTTCCCTCTGTTCAGTGGTATTTAGATCTTTGGACTGCGTATAAACAGAAATTCTCTCTATATTTCTCCAGGTAAAAGGAAAGATAATATCTAAGAGTCTAGTGACATACAAGTAAAAATAATACCTTTTTCTGAGCCTGACATTGTGCTGCACATTTACTGCGACACACTGCTTCATGTAATCTTACAACAAGCTTCATCAGTAACCCCTGATTTATGAAAGAGAGACTGTCTGAGTGAAGCTCAGACGCTTCCCCAGGATCACAATGTTAGGATGTGGTGGGACTGGGATTCTAACTCAAGCACAGGGACATGCCTGAGCCCATGTGTCTTGCTGTCCTTTAAGTGGCCCAAATCTGTGCATTTTTAAAAAAGAAAATTCTATATAAATTAATTGGCCATAATAGTAGAGAAGAGAACAAATAAGTATGTTGTTGTTCAGCATGTATTAATTTGGGAAGGAGTATTACTTAAATGACATATATTTAGTTTTGATATAGAGAAAGCCCTTTATAATTGTAACATATTATTGATTTGAAACAACTTATCTCTGTAGGAAGCCCCTTTCCTCCTAAGAATGAGTGTCTTTCCTTACCTTACCTTCTTAATTCTAGCCAAAGGCTTGAACTTACATCTTTTTTCTATAGGGTAAAAAATTTGAGACAGGTAGTTTGATGATTTAGTTTGCTAATATGTAAATTTAATTGTATTAACTCTCACAAAACTTCTCATATGAATTACACTCATTTCTACACTTCACAACTTAGTTTTCTTGAAAAAAAAAAAGTGAAATTTACATTTCCCAGGAGAAATAAAGTAAAAACGTCATGACCTAAGGGAAGTTACTATCAGCTGTCTGACAACTCAGACATCTTCTGATACAAGTGTGTTCTCCATGAAAACTGGCTAAATAAAAGTACCCAGGTGTCCATGTAATTGCATTTTAATAGGGGCCTCTTGGAAACTAAACTTTTCTGGACTCAAATAATAAAATGTAATGATGGAATGACCTGTGGCTGGGCCAGTGTTTTGGATGATAGTCCTCATTCTCTGAGATGTTCATTTCATACCTTTGCTCTCCTCAAAATGCCGGTACTTCTCTGAGCTTCTCTTTCAGCTTATGACCTTTCCCCTATATCACTGAATAATAGAAGCAATCAGAAGAGAGCTTCCACAAATGTCACCCACATCTCCCACATGCTTCTGTCTATCCCCCTGTAGCCTGCCTTTTCTCCCCTCACGAAGGATAAATGGCCTCTGCTTCTAAGTCTAAGCCCTGTATTTTATCACCCTCCTCATCAGCTCATTAACATCACTTACTCTTCTCTTCTGTATCAATAATTTTTCCTTTTCTATTGGACCATTTCCATCAGCATACAAATATGGTGTTACTTGGCCCATTTTAAAAAACAAAAACAAAACTCTCTCTACCCTAAACTCTTCTCTGACTGCTCCCATTCCTCTATTCTTCTTTATGGGAAATGCTTCAGAAAAGCTCTCTTCACTCACATTCTCATTTGCACCTCCTCTTGTTTTCTCTTGAATGCATTGCGCTTAAACTTTCATGTCTACCACTCAGTGAAACAGGCGTTTTCAAAGTAACCAATAAGTAAATTCTCAGTTCTTTCTTATTTGACCTATCTGTAGCATTTACAATTGTTTGCTCCTTTCTCCTTCAAACAGTTTCTTCAATTGGTTCCAGGATGCCGAGCTCTTCGGCCATTCTCTGTCTTCTTTGATAGTTTGTCCTCATATATAAATGCTAAGTGGCCTCCCTAACATAGTCCTCGGTCTTCTTCTCTTCTGTATAAATACTCTCTTGGAGATCTCATCAGTTCCGTCTTTACACAGAAGACCACTGAATGTATATCTGCCGTCTAGATCACCATCCTTAACTTCAGACTTGCTTAACCAACCACCTGCCTGATATCTTCACAGTTGTTTCAATCTTCTCAACCTTAACATATGCATGTGAACCCGCTCTTCACATATTCTTCCTTCTCTCAGCAAATAACAATTCCATCCTCCCAGCTTCTCACAGCCAAAACCCTGAAAGTAGGAAAATGAAGAGAAAAAAATAGTACCCATCTCACAGGGCTATTACAAAGGTGAAATGAGTCAGTATTTGTCAAGAACTTGAAACACTGCCTGGCATATAATTAGTACTGCATAAACTTTTGTTAAATGATTAAGATAAATAATTATCTTTGGCACTTCCCTTTCCCTCACACCCTATATCTAATCATCAGCTAAACTTGTTGGCACTTTTTAAAAAAATATATACAAAATACGGCACTTCTCATCTCCTCTACTGCTAACAACCCGATCTAAGTCACCCTCACCTTTTGCCTGGATTAATGCAATAGCATTTTAACTGGTGTCCCTGCCTCTGCCCTACTATAAGCAACCTCAACAAAGAAGCCAGAATAATCCCTTTAAAACAGAAGTCATATTATGCCACTTTTTAATTCAAAATCTTTCAACAGTTCCCCTTTTACTCAGGGAAAAATTAAAAGGCTTTCAAATGTCCCGCAAGGTCCATCATGCTCTGTACGCAATACCACCTCTACCTCTTAACTTCTCTCTCCCGTGCACTACACCCACACTACTCTGTGCTCCACCCACACAGTTGTCCCCTGTGCTCTTCCATGAATAGATCAAAAGTTCCTGCTTACAATTCCTTGTATATTCTGCTTTCTCTCTGCCTAGATTGCTTTCTCCCAATTACTTGCATGATACTATCCATCACCACCTTCAGATGTACTAAATGTCGCCTTGTTGGAAAACTGATGGTTCTCCACTCCACATACTGTGGTGGCTGCCACCTTCACTATTCCCATTTTCCTTTTCCCACTTTTCAGGGCTTTTCAAAGCCCTTACAGAATAAATGTGAGCAATTACTTGTTTACTGTAATTGTATTCTGCTGTACCTTCAATGCCTAAAACAGTGCCTGACAAAGAGTAGACACTTGATAAATATTGGTTGGAGAGTTAATGAGTGAAGCCCCACTATTTGTGCAGCTGCCCACTGGCTCCCTTATAAGATTGGCTTTGTATGTACTTAGCCCAAGGAACTCATGTTTCAGAAAAACTCTCATACATAAATACTTCATCTTAAAGTTCTGTTAAGGAAAAGAAAAATATTTATTCTGTGAATGTGAGTTAAAATTATCTAATTATATCTGATAAAGGTCTTCTCCTGTTTGTGACTACTCAAGTAAGAAATGGCCTGTTTATACAACGTTGTCCCTCTCTCAAACCACCCCCTCCTCTGGGTCTTCTGGATAGCAAGGAAGCTGCAAGTGGCCAGCATCCCACTCAGTGGATGTAGTGTACACCGAGAACAAAGGCACAGAGATAAAAAAGTGAGTACAAAAAGCCTCATTGAGGGAAACAGAATAGACCAAAGAGGGTAAGTTGTGACAAGGCCATGTAGCGACTTGAATGCCAGGCTATAGGTTGTATAGTCTATGGAATGTGGTTAATTCTTAAAAGAGCAATTTGAATAAATTACTAAAAATTGAACAGTCTTAATGAATTGTATTCTAAAGAGAACATAATAAAGATACACTTTGTCTATAGCAATTTATGCTAAGAATTAAACATTAAATTGTTTTTATTTTTTAATACTGAGGTATATGTCAAGACTTACCTAATGTATATATATATACAATTAACAATGTAGTACATTTAGGGAATTAGGCAAGCATAGCATCCACAGGTTGAAGAATTTTCTGTTTATATTTAGTTTGTTGAAAGTTTTTAATCATAAATGAATACTACGTTTTGTCAAATAATTTTTTCTGTATCTATTGAGATGACTATGTGGTGTTTGTCCTTTATATTTTATACAGATTCTCAGATCTTAAACCAATTTTGCATTCTTGGAATAAATCTTACTTTGTTTTCATATGTTACTGGATTCAATTTGCTAAAACTGTGTTAATGATTATTGTGTCTGTACTTACGAAGGTTATTAGTCAGTGGGGTTTTTTTTCTTGTAATATCTCTTTGTGACTTTGATATCAGGGTGAGTCATTTTTTTGCCATATAAGGAAACATTCAAAGAATCCAGGGATTAGAACATGTGCATCTTTGGGAACCAATGTTCAGTTTCTCACACTTTCATTCTTTACATTTATTTTTTTTTTATCATCAAGCTAACTTCCAATGTCTATTCAAATGAAGGAACTGTCTTTTTTTTTTTTTTAAGACCTTGGAATCACTGTGAAAGTAAAAATGTAATGGTAGAAAGCATCCACATTTTTCAGAGTTTAGTATTTTGCTCAATTATAATAGCTTCTCTTACTATTTTACACATGTACTTCCTATCTTATTTAATATCTGAGTTCTGCTGTCTTTACTTTTCAAAAATATTTTATCTTATATTATGTCCTTGAGCTGGCAAGAGATAAATACAGTGAGCTGAATAAAAATATATTGACTAGTAATTCATGTTTTTATTTATTCTTTTTTAGTTATTATTCAGTTCAACTCCATCATAATTTCCTTCAGACATTAACTTTGTTTTTTTCTTAAGTATTTGTGTGACTTTTGTACATCTTTGCTTAAAACAACAAGAAATTGTTGTTGGTAGGGGGCTTGCTAGGTGGATCCCAGTCGGGGTGCATGTGGGAGTCTGTCTCTGTCTTCCTGCCTCTCACTTAATTAAAAAAAAACAGGTTGGCTTTGAGGCCCTGGCTGAGTTGCTCAGTGGATAGAGCATCATCTCGGCACACCGAGATTACAGGTTTGATTCCTGGTTAGGGCACATATGAGAAGCAAACAATGAACGCACAACTAAATGGAACAACTAAGTGGAACAATGAGCTGATGCTTCTCTCTCTCTCTCTCTCTCTCTCTCTCTCTCTCCCCCTCACTCCTCAAATCAATAGAAAAAAACATTTTTAAGTTGGTTTTGAACGAGTAATATCTAGCATGACTTGTGTGTGAATGATGCTGTTCCATTTCAGGTATTAATTTTATGAAAGAGCTTCAAGGAAACACTTGCCTTATTTTCTAACCTTGACTTTCTCCTGAATTTCTGAGAAACCATTTATCTTTCTGAATATAAAATTATAGAAGGATAAAATATTTTCATAATCCCTAATCACGAATCTTCCCTGTTTGCATGTGTGTATGTGAGTATGTGTATACATCGTAGCTTATGTGGGAACAGGAAAGTGACAGGATGAACCTCACGTTTCTCCACTGATTACAAATCCGACAACGGCTCCCAAACTCTGTCCCATGGCTGAGAAGCCTCTGCTAGTTGACCCCAACTCACCTCCTCATCCCTCTCTGGTAACCGCTCATTCCTCTGACACTCGGATCAATTTCTTAGTCTTCTTTCTGTTCCTCTGCTTGCCCAGTGTCATTCCTGAGCATTGGCTCTCGCTGTTCCTTTGCCTTGAATGCTTTTTTCCCAGATTAGTTGCATGTTCTGAAAGAGGCCTTTTATTATTACCCCAATGTTGCCCTGCCCCTTCATTTCCTCCCGTAAGACTTTGTTTTTCATAATATTTTCACTATCGAAAAAATGTTCTAATTATTTGCTTATCTTTTCATTGTCTGTTTCTTCCATATGAACATAAACTTGACTGATCTCTGTACATCCAGCTCCTAGAATGACGACTAACAAAAAGTCGGCATTCAAAAAAAAAAAAAAAAAGTCGGCGTTCAGTAAACGTGTGTTGAAGTATCAAATCTTTTACATTCCCTTGCCCTCTTGCCCTTATTTTTAATCCTGTGACCAAGAGGTGCAGGCATTCTGGAAAAGTTCAGAGCATTCAGAGATCTGTGGATCCAATTCTGATTAAAGCTGCCACAGGGCAGGAGATCAGAGAAGGGATGGGAGTGCTGGGGTCTCGAATACTTGGGGGTTTGGAGATGAGAGCTAGTACCAACCTCTTTGCCAACCACCTTAGCCTCCCATCCTAATATCAGCTGGCCTAGCACAACCAAGGGGCATTTCCTTGGCCACCTCTTCCCTAAATAAAACTTAAAATATGGAGTACATAAATAATTTAATGGTCCATGTGTTATTGGCCGTTCTGAATAGATGTGCTTCAAGACAGCGTGAGTGGGCGAGCAGAGAGATGGCGCACACTCCCACGACCAGGTTACAAACGTGCGGCCCTGTTCCCACCCCGGGAGGGGCTGCTTTGATGGATCCTGGAGGAGGAGACAGCTGCAGGGACAGCTCTTTCCAGAGCTGTGTTTTTCTGGCCTCAGAGGAGGACAGCTGAAATGGAAAGTTCTAGCTAGATAGAATTGGAAGGCAAGGAGCAGGGAAAGTGGTGGTCCTGTCTTTCTGTCTGTTGGTCAAATAAGTTTGTAAATATAATATATATATTTGCTCGCTTATAGTTTGCATTGGGTGTGGGGGACAGGCTGTAAGCAGGCCAGGTTGTTATAGACCAGGGGTCCCCAAACTTTTTACACAGGGGGCCAGTTCACTTTCCCTCAGACTGCTGGAGGGCCGGACTATAAAAAAACTATGAACAAATCCCTATGCACACTGCACATATCTTATTTTAAAGTAAAAAAAACAAGAACAAAAACGGGAACAAATACAGTATTTAAAATAAAGAACAAGTAAATTTAAATCAACAAACTGACCAGTATTTCAATGGGAACTATGGGCCTGCTTTTGGCTAATGAGATGGTCAATGTCCAGTTCCATATTTGTCACTGCTAGCCGTAACAAGTGATATGACGTGGTTCAGGAGCCGTGACGCGTGCGTCCCGCATCACTGGAAGTAGTACTGTACGTGAGCGTGAGCGACGCCGCACTTTGCGGTGCCACCACATACAGTACTCCAGGAGCACAGGGTGCTGATGCATCCTGTGCTCCTCTCACTGACCGCCAATGAAAGAGGTGGCCCTTCTGGAAGTGCAGCGGGGGCCAGATAAATGGCCTCAGCGGGCCGCATGTGGCCCGTGGGCTGGGCCGAAGTTTGGAGACCCCTGTTATAGACTAAGGCTTAGTTTTAAGACTAAGCTTTTCCCCACACCCTTGACTGATTGCATGTAGGGTGGTGCACTCTCATGAGGAATCCCATCATGCCTCAGATAAGTGACTTTGTATCAGAGACTTCCTTGTTTGTATATTGGATTAGCAGGCATCCCCAAACTATGCCCCGCAGGTCGCATGTGGCCCCCTGAGGCCATTTATCCGCCCCCCCCCCCCCCCCCCCGTTGCACTTCCAGAAAGGGCACCTCTTTCACTGGTGGGTGCTCACCACATACAGGAGCATTGTATGTGGTGGCCCTCCAACGGTCTGAGGGACAGTGAACTGGCCCCCTGTGTAAAAAGTTTGGGGACCCCAAACTTGATTTCTACAAGGTTTTTTGATCCCAAGGTTTTGATTTCTACACTATAAAGTGGGGCAGACCGGGAGCTTGCTCTCTCTCAGTTCCTGAGATTAACATTAGAGAAAACAGCAGAGAGCATAGAAAGGCCACGTGGAAGAGGCCAGGAGAAGCAGCCAAGATGGTGGAATGCTGAAGGAGAAGCCAGTTTGTGCAGAGTTTGTGCAAAGAGAAGGAGACGGGGAACAGAGGTGAATAAGTCTGGTGAGCTAGAAACCTTTGATTCTAGGAAACTTGGATAAGTCAGTTGCTTTGTGAGCCCTGCATGAGTGGGTTTTGGAGCCCAGTGTGTGTTTTTACTTGCCCGCCGGGTGCAAGCTATTGATAGTATTAAAGATGATGACCCACCAGTTCTTGGCTCCGTTGTTTCATTACCGTCTGTCCGAATCTAATGTGAACCTGCATGGGCCAGGTGGCTGTGATGGTGGCCGTGGATACTGGCTTTACACTGTCCCAGGCTGACTTACTTTCATTACTGCTCATTTTGACTTAAGCTAAAAGCAGGCAGATTGTCATTTTAGCCATTTTTCTCCTTTCAGTAGTTATCCCAAAGTCTAGAAATTGCTATAATTTAAAGTTAATGAAAAGCAAGTTCAGCAGCTGCATCGTATTTCAAGCCATTCTTTCCTTTTCTCCGACTGTCCCCGCCTGCCCAGCCCCTCAGGCCCCTGTGGTGTTGCCAAGGGCACCGCTGAAGCGGAAGTGGAGGGGCCTTTCAGAGGCCACCACCGGCTTCCCCTCCGCTGGTTTCCCATTAGTCACTTACTTGGCAGGAGATAAGCAGGCTCCTTTTTTCAGGTTGAGCAGGTAAAGAATGTTTCTAACTGTTCTGGTGTCAGGACCAAGGATGCTGTTTATTTCTGCTTTACCTACTGACTTCAAAGTCCAATGTTTTTTAGCTTCATGGTGAATATTTTATTCCTCTTGCTAATGCACTGAGGAAGAACAAGACCTGATTGTTTTGAAAGGAGTTACACAATCCACCAGTATTCTCCAGATACTGCGTGTGCTGTGTGTTTACGTTCGTGGTTGTAGGAAAGGCCGCATGCGCTCTGCACGGGAGACCTTGAGAGAGTCTGCGATCTACCAAGCGTGCAAATGGCTTTGTGTACTTCTTACTGAAACACGATGCAGCACATATGACATTGTAGACCCACGATTATTTCTCTCAGTGAATATTCAATCATAGACAGGTAGGCACAATTCACGTAAAATTCAATATGAAGGATATTTCTTGTTCAGATATTTCCAATATATTGTTACAAGATGATACATTGACAAAAAATATTCATTCAATGAAAAAGTACTCATTTAGATAATATTATCTTACAATTATTATTAAAAATTAAGAGGCATATAAGAATAATTACAATATAAGATATTACAGATGTTTTTCTTATGCATTTATCATATTATAATGTATTATTGTTGCAATGAATAAATGTTTTTTTATTTCTGATATTGTTTTCTTCAATTTATTTATTTTATTTTATTTTATTTTTTGTATTTTTCTGAAGCTGGAAACGGGGAGAGACAGTCAGACAGACTCTCGCATGTGCCCGACCGGGATCCACCTGG
Source organism: Saccopteryx leptura (assembly GCF_036850995.1). Classification (NCBI taxonomy): domain Eukaryota; kingdom Metazoa; phylum Chordata; class Mammalia; order Chiroptera; family Emballonuridae; genus Saccopteryx; species Saccopteryx leptura. Next base: position 274,032,486 of record NC_089503.1, read on the forward strand.
CATGCCCACCAGGGCGATGCTCTGCCCACCAGGGGGTGATGCTCTGCCCCTCCGGGGCGTCACTCTGCCGTGACCAGAGCCACTCTAGCACCTGGGGCAGAGGCCAAGGAGCCATCCCCAGCGCCCGGGCCATCTTTGCTCCAATGGAGTCTTGGCTGCGGGAGGGGAAGAGAGAGACAGAGAGAAAGGGGGGGAGGGTGGAGAAGCAAATGGGTGCTTCTCCTATGTGCCCTGGCTGGGAATCGAACCCGGGTCCCCCGCACACCAGGCCGATGCTCTACCGCTGAGCCAACCAGCCAGGGCCTCTTCAATTTATTTTTATCCTCCTTTTCATTGTAAAAAAGTTGGTCACCTTACTGTATGGCCAGTAGTCACTGCCATCATGGCCATTCACATGCAGGTTTTCATTGTATTTGGGCAGATGGTAAAGAAACAGTGGAGCCAAAAAATGGTGGGCCATTTCTTTATTAAAGTCTTGCACCAGCCGACAAGCAAACACACAGGGCTCCCAAAACCACTGACACATTATCTGGTTTCATAACCAGGAGCATCTTCTCTGGTTTCTCCTAAGAATCAAAGCCCCACCAGTCTCAGCAGAGCTCACAAAAGCCCTTCACCTCTCATTCCCCATCTGCACACCTTCTCCCTTCTCTGCACACGGTTTCTTCTTCAGCACTCTGCATTCTCTCTGCTCTCACTCTACAAACATGGCTTCTCCCTCCCTCCTCTCCTTCTCTCCTTTTCAAAACCTTCTGGCATGAAAAACTCTCCTCCAGCAAACATTATCAAAACAATGGCCCCTCCCAAGCAGGAAGGTATCTGCAATTTGCAATCAAATGCCCTGCTTTGAAGGTAAACACACACGTGGCTATCAGCGCCATATTTTAACACTAAAAGTGAGCAAACTAAAAAAACACAAATTTTACAAACTCATTTGTCCAACAGTCCCCTCCCCACTTTTTTTTGTGTTCTAGTCATTGTGTGACACCTTCTGAGAGGTCCACTGCAACCCCACTAAATGCAAAAGGATCGACACACGCTGGAAAGACTGATGCTCTGATAAAAAAAAAAAAGCCTTATTATTTGCACACTGGAGATGTTTATGCATCTTAAGGGCTGGCACCAATATCCTGGTACTCTTTAGCAGCACCAACATGTAGCTCCCCGGAGGACAAGTCTGGCTTTGAAAAGGACATCAGCAGAAGGCTGTGATGGTTGAGTGGTTAAGGCATTGGACTTGAAAAGGACATCACCAAAGGTATAAGAAAGTGACTAGTAAGGAATATCCAATGCGTATTGGCAAGAGGAGCATTTGGAGTAGAGTCTAAAAGTAATCCTGTTTCCAGCATGTTGTAGATATGGACTCATGTGATCTTCACAATAACCCTGTGAAGTAGGTGCTCTTATTACTCCAATTTTATGGGTGTAAGAACTTATAGAACTTATAGTTAAGGATTTCGTACATGTGTCTATAGCTAGTAAATTGGAGCCAAACCTAAAATTGGACCACTAACAATCTGACCAGTCCTAGGGTCAATGTTTTTAACCAAGTCAGAGAGGAAGCCCCCTTAGGAATTTCAGTCACTGATACCATGTAATCACCACCGAGTGCACATTCCCAAAGAGGCTGCTCCAGCCAGCCCGTTACTACTCCCTAGGCGCACGTACAGCTGCTCTCCAAGCAGGGCGTCGGGTCTCCCTGAATCACCTTTTCCATTTCTCTGCTCACTCGGGGTCATGCAGGCTGGGTGCAGATGGGTAACTTTTATTTTATTTTGTTAGATTCTTTAAAAAAATCAAAAGAAATGTCCTGGAATATAGTAAGAAAATGAATGTAGAGTTTTCTCCCTGTCCCAGAAGGAAACAAGACCTTGCTTAGCCTCCTTGAGAAGACTTCGCAGGTGTATCCAACTTGTTGAAATCAGTGTTGTGTAATTACAGATCCCAATCAAACAGTAAAATATTGTATTTCATATGACAAAAAGTAAAGAACTAAAGAAGAATTTATGCCAGACATTGAACCAAGCAACTTTGAGCATGTCACTCTTGTTTGCTCTTCTGTAAAATGAGCGAGGTGGACCAGAAGGGTCCCTTCCAGTAGAAGAGAAATAATGTCTCTTTAAAAAAATTTTTTTTAATTGAATAATTTCATTAAAAAAAAAAAGAAAAAATCCCTACCTGAAGCTTAATTCCTCTTACAAAAGAGTATACAAAACCAGTAAATCTAGGGTTTCTACAGAACATAGTATAAAAACTTTGGTACTTTTATTTTTAAGTACCTCCCATTTTATTTATTCTGACAGTCTTCTCTCTCATCCAGAACTGCTTTTATATTACAGAAGGAAAGAATTCAATACGCTTCAGGCAGATAGCCAAGGGTTTCCGTGATAATGTCTCCCTGGTCCTTCTCTCTTGGCTGTGGTTCTTCTTCATCTAAAAGAAAGAGAGTGTGAAGGGAGAAAAGAGGGCATGAAGGGAGATCCTTTGAAGTTGAGTGTGGTGTTCTCATGTCTGTTTTTGATGTCAGAGTCCTACTGTGTTCAGCGCCATGGGCGTAGCTTGGAATACCTGCTCTGATCTGATCAGATTACATTACATTTATGCTAAAGGCAAGGAAGGCACCTCTCCCCCAACAGGAGAGTTCGCTCATGTCTATATTTAATTTCTATTTTTAATTCACAGGCATGTTGCGAATCTAAATTGGTTTGTCTTAGCCTTCCAGAATACCGAAGATGTCAATTTATAGCACTCTGCATGTAGGATTGGACCGAGGAGGCTTGCCTTGTAAGCCCACTTCTGGCACCACCATAAAGTGCTTGTGGAGCAGGTGACATGGCCCCTTAAGAACAGTTTTGGAAAAGTCCTCTGTGAATTTTATCTCTGGGATTCCAGTGCTGACCTTGGCTGTCTAGACATCGATTCATAACGTTCAAGAATCCCAGTTTGCAATGAACCATATTATTGTCACAAGAAGGTCCCTTCCAGGAATTTGCCAGGATTCTGGCCCTGCATGGAGCCTGAGCTGCTGGTCCTAGGCAAGGGTTCAGAGCTGATGCCTGAGTAGGAAAGGAATAACTCCTCCAGCTAGGCTTGAAGAAAGAACTCATATGTATCTGTGTGAACACTGAGTTCATAAATCCACCAGTATCTCCAAAGGAGAAATGGAAGCTTTGCCCTTCTCAGTGTATATAGCCCACTGCTTGAAGCCCTTTGTGACTTTTGTACTACCCTAAAGGCTACATGAAATATTTATTATAACCTGGAGTCTCCTGCATCTATGGGAGCAGGGAAATGGCCCATGGAATGGCTCTGGGATCTAAAAGTCTTACTCTGGTCCTGGCATATCATTTCCCCAGGCCAGTGAGCTTCCGGGCTCACAGATACAGGACTTTGAAGCCCTGATCCAGCTTGCTTACTGAATAGAGACCATGGCTGAGGAAGAAACACAAGAAAATAATCTGCATTGCCCTGCCAGTGTTGGCTAGGGCAAAGGGATTACGGTTTTGTACTTAAGCTCCAGAACATAACATCTATTAGTTTGTGTGTTTTTGCAAAGTGCTTTGCTAGAGAAATTTTAGTTGCTAGCATGTTCTCCTGATTTCCTGATGTGCTCCTAAATTTTAATGTGTTGGCAGCTTATACTCATCATCACTGTCATTGTCAAACACTTACATAGCATTGATCATAGGCACTGTTCCAAGTCTAATACGAATAATCATTCATTCTTTACAAAAATCCTATTTTTTTTTCAGATGAAGAAACTGAGGCAGGGAAGTAGGTGGCTTGCACGAGATCACACACTAGAATTTAAACACAGGCAACCTAATTCCAGAACCATACTCTTAATGAACATAATGTATGGCCTGTCAAGTACATATAGACACTGAATTCAAAGGGTCCTTAATATAATATTCTGGGATTTCCCAAGTCTAGCTAAAGAGGATCATATTTTTGCATATTATTTTCAAGTATGTGCTAAAAATATCTAGTCTATTCTTAAAGAATTTTTTGCTATAAATTTTATTGCTACCTTGAAATGATAGTTTATTGATATTTCAATTCTACTTCTTTCTACTTCCCCTAACTTACCTAGTTTTTACTCTCTCTCCAAAATTCCTGAAGCTAGACATATTTTTAAACATAAAAGAGGCCAGGCGACACATGAGAAGAGATCTCGACAATAAAAGTCTGTTGGTTTGGTAAATTTTCATGATTTTCAGTTGGAAAAATTTTCCCTTTAGGTTGAATTTAAATGAAGCCACTCAAATAAGAGTTGTGTACCATTTTATTAATATTCTTCAGATAAGATTATTATGCAGGGATAGGGTTTCTACGAGTTCCCTTGGTGATTTCTTCCACATATTACACATTCATAGCTAGGAATTTCTTCCTACTGTGTATTCTAAATCCTTCTTACACTGCAAGTTAGCATCACAGAGGAAATGGCTTTATAATGACACTTCCATGAGCTACATTGAGCACTGCCTCTAGAGTTGTTCTTGTAGTATGAGTAGTCTTTACCATTTCTAGATGCAGATTATATTAAAATAAAATGGAGACTATTCCATTTTCTTACTTGCGGTGGACTTGAACTTTACCTTGTCTCCTGGAAATAAGAAACCAAAAGAAGTAGATTTTTTTTTCTTAGTATTTTAAAGTTTGTGGGGTTTTCAAATTACAAGTGCTACAATTTTGTCCTGTCATGTAGAGGAAGTAGGTCCTGCAAGAAACTCTGGCTTCAGAGAACCTTGTGGAAATCACTTTTTAAAGCCCCTTTCTATTCTCAGTGCTTTCTAACCCAGTGAGATAACTATAAGGAGACTGAGCTACATTTGCACACAAAACTCAGCACCGCAAAATTTCTTACATGCTCAGTTTGGCTGCAGCTGGCCCAAGATCCATGCATTGAACTTGGTAGACTGGGACCCAAAACAGAGGCATTAGAAAATCAGCAGAGACAGTGGTTGGAATGGGAGAGAGCCTCTCTCCTCTTTCTCTGTGTTGCCCAGGTATGCTTCACAAGGTACTTGGAAATTCTGCATTTCCCCAAGTTTAGAGAAGAACCTTTCTGAGAGCTTGGCTGACATGTCACAGCAGGGAAAGAAATGTGCCTCTACCTGAAACAAATCATGTAGCTGGTCTCAGATGAGAAAATGTCTGATGCAGAAAGAAATAAGTCAGAGCCTTGGGGGATCCTTGAAAGACTATGAAGTCCATGGGGAAGAGAGAGTGGCTGGAGCAAGCTGTCCCCCTCTCTCTCGCTCTTCTCCCCGGGGCTGCTCTGGCAGCAGAACCAGATGGAAATGTCACCTAATGCAGAGTGTTTTATTCCTCCTGGTCTATACTCTGCCTTATACAGTGGAAGCTCCTTGGCAACACCCTGCAGAGGTTCTTTTCATTTTAAATTGAATCCTAAGAGATATATATATATATTTTTTTTTTTCTAGAAGTGCCAGCTTAAAATAATTGCTAGAAGTCTCAATAGGACTAATCAGAGATTCATAGAAAATACAGATGGAAAAGAAGATCTGACCCAGTGGATTTCTTTCATTCTGCTCAGAAGGCTTCTGCTGTCCAGGGCACCCATCAGTTCTTGGCATTGTGGGCTATTAATAGGAGCCTCACAATAAATCCCTGCCCTGTGAGATAAGAGAAACTGATTTCACTGTCTGGGTATCTCTCTTATGGTGACCACACATCTTTCACTTTCATCAGGTGTTTATCAAAATCAGATTAATAAAAGAATGACCAGATCAGAATTGATCCCTGTCTAAATCTTGAATTACAAATGACTTTCATGTGCTGCCTGGGCAAAGTAGCGTGACCTATAGTTGAACTGGACTTCGTATTTCCTGCACCTTGTCCTGAACTCATTTCCCAAAAACCCCATTCATTGAATTGCTGCTGATAATTGATCTGAGTAAGAGAGGTGAGGCTCGCTACATGGAGCTGTGGACATGTGGTGACAGATTCTATCTTTGTGATAAGTCATAAGTCACTAGTGGGTTATTTTGAGCTCTCCCAAGTGGAAGACAATGGAGCATTTAGTAAGTTGTGCAGTTATGTAAGACATCTTTTTCCAAACAAAGCGGAAGCAGGACACCCAGCCAAAGAATTGAGCAGAGGAGGCTGTGTGGTCTGGTGGTTCCGGGGAGACATGTGGGGCCAGGGCTTCCTGGGTTCAGCTACCAGCAGAGACTCTGACTCAGGGGGAGCAGAGCCAAGTCTCTGGGCTTGGGGCAGACAGACTGTAAAACCCCGGAGAGAGAAACCACAGGTCTGTGCTCAAGGACTCTGGAGGAAAAGCACATTTTGGAAATTTAAAAAAAAAAAAAAAATTACACTGTTAAGTTATAACTTAGGACTCTTCTAACAAGAACTGAGCATTTTTCCTGCTTATTGCCTGACACGTCCTCCTCTGGGCTGCAGTGTGAAGTCAATGCGGTCTGTGAGGGCACTCTATGTGAGTTGAATAGAGAAGCCTGGGAGTCCGAGAGGAGTCAGTCAACCTTGCTGAGCTGTCACAGCAATGCTCAGGAAGCCCAACACTGGGGGCAAAGAGATTCTGCATGAACTTCTTCCTTTTCTTACTCATTCTGCCTTCTACAATAAAATGCTGTCTGAAATTCTAGGAGGAAAAACCCTTTCCCTCAGACTTCTGGATGCTTCTCTTCAACCAGTTTGAGCAGGGATCAGCTCAGCTATAACCAGCAGCCTGTTCAGCTACAGACCCGCATATGTTCCCAAGTGTCAGCTGGAGCAGGGCCTGATGGGAGATGCTCTCCAAGTTCCACCAGCTCTGAACTGATTCTTCTGATCAGGCAGAGCAGGCAGCACCCACATGGTTAGATTTAAGGGACTACGGGTCAGATGTTCCCTCCCCAGCATCAGGCTTCGTTTCTCTGGGCCTGAAAATTCTTCTTCCTCTGATCTTTAAGAATAGCCCTATTAAAATGAAAATAATATTTATAGAGCTCTCTGTATTTAAAGCCTTAAGCCCAAGCACTGGAGTTTAACAATACCATGGTCGAGTCTCATACAAATAAAGCAGGGATGAAGCAGAGGCAGTGTCTGCAGTGCAGTGAGGTGGGGGCAAGGAGAGTAGCAGCAGCCTTGTCTTTGGAAGAGTCTATCAGGGGTCGTCAAACTTTTTATAAAAACCGCCCACTTTTGCAGTGCTGGTCAACCTGGTCCCTACTGCGCAACTAAACAGCGCTGCGATTGGCCCACCATGAAAGCTGGACCGCCCACTCAGGAGAAAGACATATAAATCCTAGAAACGGAGGTGGCCTGCTGGGTCACTTTACCCAGAGCTGTCCAGAAGGACCTCAAACGTGGGCGTTGGTGGGTGTGAGGGCTGTGCCAGGCTGACTGCTTTTACTCCCACTGAAGCTAGGTCAGGTGGAATCCAGGGTTTCGTTTGTGGTCACTCTATAAAGGACCCAGAGATACTTATGAAGTCACTCTTTCCTACACTTGCCTAAGTACACGTTGGTTCAGTGTGCTATGTCTTAAGCTTCTCTATATTAAAATAAAGTACGCTCTCTCTTCTTTTTCAATTGTATAACTATCCTTTGGTCACCTCTGTTGAAATCTGGGAAAAAAATTAATAAAAAATTAAAAGTCGGCTCTTGCCTCTGAAGGTACCCGGGGAACATTGTCTATTCCCTAAGAGTTCATGAATTCTATCCTGAGTGAAAGAAAAGGAAAAACATGCATTGAGCTGGGTGCCAGCGTTAGTTGGACTCCGGCTCCTCTGTCTCGGACGTTTCGCTGTGGCCAGCACAACGCTTTCGGGCATTCCTTGGATAACCAACGTCTAATAACACATGCCTAAGAAAATGCAGGGAGGCCAATTTGGGGTAGAGCACACACTCATCTTCTCTGGTCACAAGTGCCACTGATCCCGGTGGTCCTTGGGAGACTGCCTCTTACTTTTTACAATCACATTTGGTCAGACAAAGACTACCCAGTGCCAGTTTCTGAGGAGAAGGGTCTGAATAAGAGCACAAACAGAGCATATAGAACTCCACATACAGAGGCCAATGTCTTTAGGGTTAGGGACCCCAAAGTTCCTGCTGACATGCTGTTGTTCAGCGCCCTCACCAGGTTGATCCAAGCCTGCTCCATAGTTCCTGGCCGCGGCGGAGGGCCTGATCCTCATCTCATTTCCTCTGCTTCCTTCTCCAGCAGGCTTTCAGGTGGAAGAGGAAGGAAAGCACAGGTTCCACAGGTGAATCTCCAGGCCTCACCTCCACAAATCCCTCCCAGCTCCCCACCCCCAAAGAATCTTGTTAAATAGAAGACTTCACGTCTCAGTTGAAGTCTTTGTACTTGGACTATCTCTCTAGTATCTGCTTTTTCTCAAGAATAACAGATGAGAGTATGTCTCACATTCCTTTGGATAAAGGACTCCCCCTTCCCAGAAAAGACCTCCTCTAAGAGCCCATGCTTTGGAATAAACATATATAAATATTTGTTGGAAAGAAACAGCAGAATGAATTATCTCCAAGTTGACATTCTTATACATATGTTTTATTTTCATTTGCTTACAGTCTGAATTTTTAAAAATTACCATAATAAATATTAGTCCTCTACTTCATAAAGGCTAACTTATGAAAGATATAAATGTGTCAAATGAAAAAATAATTTATAATAATTTATTATGAACTCTAAAGACAGGTTGACTCTATTAAGGGACAAAGTAAATTTCTGCCTGTATAATTTTGATAATTAAGTTTGCTACAGAATGTAAAGATTCATCTGTTTCTATATCCAGACTGGAGAACGCAGCTCCAGTTGGTATTTTTGATTATGCTCCAAAATAAATTTTTTTATGATTCTCAAATGAGAATCAGTGAGCCACAGAGTCAAGCATACTGAAGGTACTTGATGGTTGGTTTCTGAATAATTAAGGGCTGGCATACTGCAATCAAATATATATAGTGGAGTGATACTATAGCAGAACTCAGTAAAGTTTTATTTTTAAAATTTAAGGTTATACATGCTTCTATGACATTAAATTAGAAGTAATATGAAAGTCAGGAGAAATGTCTCAGCTTCTACTTCTGCTCGGGAGGAGAGCTGAGAGAAGACAGCCACATCCCAGAAACATCCAGATGTGTAAACCAACAAATAGGCACCCAGCCAGCACACAATTCTATGAGCTATCATCAACAAGACTTGGGGAGTGTTATCTTACAATAAAAGCTGAATTTCTGTTTGAGACCCGTTCGATAACATTTCTGGTTTATAAAGAGGAAGTCACAGAGGGAAGAGCAGAACAGAGCTACTGTTCTGGCTGGATGTGGGGACAGGAGCCTGCATCAGTGAGAAATGTCACAAGCTATGTAAAACTCAGCTAAGGACAGAAGAAACTAAATGTTTATTAAGCTCCCTCTGTGAAGCAGTCACTTTGCTAAGTGCTATTGCATTTAACGTTTCCCATGATGCTGTGAGACAGGGATGTTTTTCTCCACTTTAGAAAAGAGAACTCTGAAGACTAAATGGTTTCTTCAATATCACAGAGCAAGAAAGTGGCAGATTTCTGACCCTGAGACTTACAGCCTTGACAACAAGGATAAGAAATCCAGCTCAGGGTGTGTGTTCTATATTATTATCTCTTTCCTTTTGCAGGCTTTTCTAACTAAATTAAGCCAAAGGGACCACTGCATTCTATAGCATGATCAACTATTTAACTTGCCTCAGAGTTGGTAAGAAGGATCCCTTGCACTCAGATTTGAATTGGAATAGGCCGTCTGATTTTCTACGTAACTGAATGTATAATGTGATCGAACTTGTGACGCCCGGCGTGTAACCTTTCCTTAGGCCCAGCTTTATTCAACATTAATGGACATGAATTAAGACCAGCATTCCAAGTACCTTTGGCAAGATATTTCCAGCTCCAGCTCCCTTGCCTGGGGAGCATTTAGCACCTTACCTTCCATGATGGCTTCAGTGTACCAAAATAAAGAGTCAGTGAAATGAAGGGTCAACATGAATGTTACTTCTGAGCTATTCCAAAGCTAGATTTGTGAAGTAAACATAAATATGAGAGATTTTACATGCATGTGCAGTGTACCACCCCTTTAAAGCACATCCAACATGGTTTTTCTGAGATTATAAAAGATTTATTAACAAAGAAAATTTGCATGATACACATCCCCTTTAAAAAACAACCATCTCAAACATATAGGAAACACAGTGTTTTCCGTCCATTATCTCATCACTGCCAGAAGAATGAAACAACAACACCAAAGTACAGATCAATACTTTTAAAGGGGATAATCATTTGAAATAATAAAGTGCTAGAAGTCAGAAGAAACAAATCAAGGTATTTGTTTCACAGGCTGAACCATTGAGCTTTCATCCAAATGAATGTTTCCACTATGAGTCAACATACTTGGCCATCAGCTCTTTTTAACATTATCCTAAATACACATGTCCATCTAAAAACACGATAGAGTTATTTGAGTATAGTAACAACTGAGAGCCAGCATGACTTATAGAACTTTATGGCTACAGAGCAATATAGTCCAGAGATAATTGCTACAAAATGTCAAGGTATACTTCATGATGGGATATAATTGGTTTTTCAAGACAACTTTCAGCTTCCTTTCTGATTATCTTTAAAACACTGTTCACTGTTGTCCCTCAGAATTTCCTTTATATATATGCTTTACCCCACCCTTTATTAAAAACCTATACACATGTTTAAGATATGCTGCATGCAAGGAGGACATACAAGAATAGTAAAAGATTCTGATGACATGAACAGAGAACACACATATAATGGATTCTTCCTGTCAGAAGAACACATTGGTGTGTGCAGCTGGAAACTCCTCAAGAGAGATCATATAGACTTTTAATCCGAAGAAGGACAAAGTTAGGCCTGTTACTTGATTACAGTTTCTAGAGCTTGCCTAGCTATATTTTTAGGCATGGCTCCAAGGAGCTGCCTACGCAAATTTGGCTGGAGCGAAGGAGGCACAGATGGTGGTCACGTGAAGGCACAGACCGATTGGGCTCGGTTGGTTACAAAGTCTGTACATTTAGGCTGCTGTATTCCTCCTATTTCAAGTACTGCCAAGTCCAGGCTGTTCCCCCTCTTTCCAAAGTCTTGATTCATTTAATTCTCCTGAAGGAGGTGGAAGAGGAGGATTGCGCAAATTTTACTGTTTTATGTTTTGGAGGAGACAGTCACCATCCTGGCTTCTTGTCAGATTTTAGATGTAACATTTTGCTAAGTGTAAAGCTGTGTATCTGTTCCTTTTTCTGTTGCCATTATCGTAACTTCAATATTTGCAAAACATAAACTCAAAATACTTCAAATCAAGCCCAAAGCAGTTTGTTATTCATGCAACACAGTTCTTACACTTATCAATACACAGTGAGCTCATAGAACAGGGATCTTTTCCTTGCTTCTTTCCCTCCCTCCTTCTTTCTTTCCTTCCTTCCTTCCTTCCTTCCTTCCTTCCTTCCTTCCTTCCTTCCTTCCTTCCTTCCTTCCTTCCTTCCTTCCCTCCCTCGCTCCCTCCCTCCCTCCTTCCTTCTTTGTTCCTTTTTTCTCTTACAACTTTTCCCTTCTTTGGGGGTTTACCAATGATTCAATTACACAGTAGCAAAATCCATATATATCTCCTGATTATCAAGCTTATCGCCATGTCAGTTCTTACTGGTTGCATTATTTAGAAAAAGAAAGCACATCAGCTAAAGTATTCTACTATTTGAAATGCCCTGTGAATCACTTGTAAAGCATAGAGCACCTTAGTGATGTGCATAGAATTCTAATTTTTGAATATAAAAATCTATACTGTTTGCTATAAAACATTGTTAAAGATATTCAAGGTGTGCTTGGTGATTAGCATTAAAGTACTAGTTTCACTCTCTTTATAAAATAGCCTATAACATTTCAGATTCTCAGTCATTTCCTTCTTTATGTAGAAAAGTGGCAAAATCAAAATGGATTCAAGTATTGAGATTTTTTTTTCAACAAGACATAAAGTTTTTTTCAGGTCACTATCAGGAGGCTAGTGCTCTGTTGATGTAATTTTTATGTGTGCTCAAACATCTGCTCCAGAGCCTTATCCTCTGAGCTTTCCAATGTGCCTCCTTGGCCTGAACTAATATGTAGGAAGGTCATTAAAAAAAAAAAAAGCAAGTCAGTATATAAAAAAAGGTTTTAACATCTGTTAATCAGGTGTTTTATCTGGAGGACATAAAAGTTATTTACAGTCTTCCAACTAACCAACTTAACGTTTTCTTTTTTATTTGGGTATTTACATTGTGTAGAAATCAACACTGTTATCACAAACAGTGGAATCATTCATCTGTCTTCTAAAGCACACAAGAAAATGTTTTTCTTTTAGGGTAGAGTTTCATGATTAGTATATAAGCAATGTAGAAAGGCAAACTAGACTCACTATCTTGAATTTCTACTTTCAACAGAGCATACTAAGAGAGAACGTTCTTGATAACATCTATGCTGCATGAATTTGCATTCTGAGCTCCTTCCTTACAGCACTGATATTGTTCCAAATTTAATAACAGCAATAATGAGAGAGAAAACTCTTGCATCATAGGGAACTTGTGCTATTTTTTATATGTCAGTTACCAAAAAACAAAATAAAACAAAAACTACCCCCCGAGTCAATGTGCAAATGCTCAGATAAAGACTTCAAGACATTAGTTTCAGTCTCTAGGTTGACTGTGCACTCAGATCAATAATAGGATTGCATATCCAATGCAGTGTCATCAATGAAATGCATTGGCACTCCCCAATCTTTCTCAAAAATACTTAGCTGCCAAGAGAGACTTGACAACATATTACCAATGTGCTATTTGTATAAACATTCCTGTTACAAATGCTCTTGTTTTTGTTTAAACGGGTAAATTTAACCTGAGCTATTAATAATAAAAAAAATTCTCTGTTGTAAAGCTTGGCTTTCAGAAGAAACAATCTTTAAGCCTCTTGTGAGAGTCGTGTCTCCTAATACCCACTGTGCTCTCAAGTTCAGCCAGGGCTCATTAAATAGGCTTCAGAGCATAATTATATTTAACAATTAGCTAGAAATTGGTTTTAATGATTTGTTTTAGATGACAGAATAGAAGCATAGTGTAATTATTTTAAACCTTCTGTGTCATTAAGAATCCAACTACCACCAACTTTCAATTATTGAGACACAGACGATCACCCAAAGCATTTAGTAAGTGGTCTACTTACAGAGCAGAACTGGGGAGAGGGGGGAAGGGGAAAAGGCTGCCGCCCCAGCCCAGGTGTTCATAATTATAAAAGGTTGCAAAGTCTCTTTCTTTTCTACTCTGCTCCTTTAAGTTGTTTCATGCCTTGAAGACATGTCTACCAGGGAAAACAGAGAGTCGTCCTGGCTTTTCAGCTCTCCCCCCACCCCCTGCCTCTCTTCAAGACATAGTGAGGACATCTGGGTGGGAGGTAGGAAGGCCTAGAAAAGACTACAAAATGTAGCAGATGGACCTGAAATGCCAATTCACACCCTCAAACTGGACTAACAGGAAAGAAGAGTATAAAAGTAACAGATAGAATGAGTATGAGGAATAAACTCCAGACAGTTAGAATAAATCTATGCTATCCTTCTCTTAGTCAGTGTCCTTCTACTATCCAAAGTCAGTTTGGATCGTATTTTCCCCATAAGAATTTGTAAAAAATACTGTAGAAACTTGAAGCACTTTCATTTCCTAAAAAATATAAAAATATTCATTGTCAAAGTTTTTTTCTTCCATCCCTTTTCTTTCTTTCTTTTTCTTTTTCTTTTTTTTTTTTAACCTTGGCTAGTCAGTGTGCTGGTTCCTCTCCCACCTTTGAGCAAGAATATTAGACATTTTGCTGCTGGCCTTTGGAAGTTGTTAAGGAATACATCCTGTCACCCACATAAAAGACCTGGTACCTGTGTTTCCACATCACAAAGCAGGCCAACAAGCACACAAGGCCACAGACCAAGTTAAGAATCATCTGGATGAGTAAGAACAGTTTGAAAGTGCCAGTGATGCTGGCACAGTCAGTCACACCTCGATACACAAAGGTCCTGCTCAGTAGCTCCGAAGAGGGCAGCTTGCAGTGGCAGGAGTCCAGTGTGGTTCCACAGGTGAACTGTGTGAGTAGTGAATAGTGGTGGACAGCGAATGCTGCGGCCAGCACGCAGACCATCAAGCCGAAGGCGCTCAGCAAAAAGTACAATAGCTGCAAGAAAGCAGAAGAAAACCTTTCTGGTCACAAAGTACTTTGAATGACTATTGAGAAAGTTAATTAATAAAAGCTGTTCTTTTTCTTCTCTCTCAGAAAGTTCCCCAATGGAGGGGCTGTCTCTCCTCAGAACCTTAGTACCCAAGACATGGAAATGGCTCCATGTTTGTTAGTGAGCAATCCTTAAGTGCTGACCATCTTGTCATTTGTCATACAGATATTGGGTGCTTTTCATGAAATGAGCCAACAATACTAGCTTGGTTGTGGGATGTTTGTGTGTTGGATGTAGCAAGCAACTTAGATGAATCCCAAACATAAGAGCCATCCCTGAAACACATGCTGTGCTTGTTTTGACCTCAAGGCCTGCTCATGCAGAAACTTGAAACAAGACTAGAAAGTATAGAATTAATTTCTGCAATGTAAATACCGTGCTGGCCAAAGTTGGCAACAATTGGTGAACTGGTGACATGGGTTAATAAAAAAAAAAGTTATGTTCAATGTAGCGATTGACAAACTGTGTCCAGGAATACCAGGGTATCCAGTAAGCAGCTGCTGAAATAAAAAAATTATGGCTCCAGAAGGTAGCTAGCAGACTTGATGTCACCTTCATCACCTACAAGTTTCATTCCACATCTAGAACTATGAAGTTCCTGAGAATGAAAATAAACTGTAAATTGTCCCTCAGTCACCAAGGTTGAACACCGTTGGCCTGCATGTTTGCCTTGGGATGGAAAAGTTTGGTCAAAGTTCTAACTCTGCTGCTAAAGAAACATGGAATCCTTGAACAATTCAAACATTTAGCTTATACCTGAAGCGTTCTGATCAAAAACTGTGAGTGCTCATTGACATAGCCATAATATTGTGAGTGGAGCGCAGAGCGCATTCCTAGCAGCTGTGGCTGATGCAATGCTGTGAGAATACTCCAGCTCCCAGAAGCCTCCTGGGCATGCCCAGGAAGGAAGCTCGCCCCACTATAAGAAAGTGACTTAGCATCAACCACACAGCTCCTTGATCTTTTCAGCCATTGGCTTTGAGGAACACGCTGTAACATCCATGAGGAACCCATGTATGTAAGCTAGCTTACTTCCTGAATAAAGCAGATCTGCATCATTGAACCTGGTTGCCGGACTTAGGTCATTGAGTCTCCGTGGTCCTCACCCCCGGCAGGACTTGTCCACAACTGGCGCAAACGTCGGGCAGGGTCCTAACCAGCATCCAAGGGATGAGTGAGTGACCCTCTGCAATGGGGAACCTTCTACCCCACTCTTGAGTCCCGCAGGCTCGAGCCCTGCATGCCCTATTGCAGCGTAGGTGAGTTAAAGTTTGTGAAAAGGATCCCTATACTTACTGGGAAATCCTCTCTGGTTTCAATCCCTGGATTAGGGACACACCTCTCTGGGACCCGGATACTTGGGCCCGAGCTCTCCGATGCGTTTGTTAGGCCGAGGTGCATGGGGGGGAACGTTCCTTCTCGGCCTCATTCCTGCCTTATTGGCAATAAGCGCCTGCTTGGCTGGTGGCCTCCGGGGACCCTCCGCAGGTGCCAAAAATATTACAGGCTAGTCCTCTCTCTGGGGAGCCCCTACCTCCCTATTTGCCCCCTCCACTGAGGAGAAAAGTAGTTTAGCCTCTGAGTTTGACAAAATTGTGGCTGAGTGCGGAGAAACGAAACCAACCGAATTACTAACTGCGCCATCAGCTCTGCTGCCAGAAAAAGCAGAAGTCGCTACTTCCACATTCCCTGCCGGGGCTCAATGCCCAACCCCAGCCTCTCAGACACCATTTTCTCCAACACGTGTTCCTGCTGCAGACCCATGGGCCAGCCTATACGCTCCCATGTGTCTTTTTTCTTTCTGTCTTGTCTATTTTCTGTATCTCTTGCTCTCTCTCTCTCCCCAGCCTCTCTCTGAAATGATGCTGGAAGCACCCAGCCATGGCACAGTGGTGGGGATCACACCCTCTTCTAATGCAAGGGAGAGGTTATGCTTGTGTTTTTCAGCCAATTTGGATCCCAGGAACCCACCAACCTGCTTGGCAGGGTTTCTTGGGCACCTACTAAGTGGTTAAGTCTTCACCTGTCCAAAGCCATAGCCCTGGCCTTCTCCACACAGACTACGCCTGAGGGGAAGAGGTCCTCAGTGCACCAGAAGAAGACCTTGTGGCCAGCGTGCACGCCCCATCACCTGGGGGGATGTGTAGGCTTTGGTGGAGCAGGCCCAGAGAATTGCCCCTGACGGGCCCGAAGGCCCTGGTGCTCTGTTCTTGCTTATAGTAACTGCTGACTCCCAGACACAGGCGGCGGCAGCCCAGGGCTCGAGCCCAGTAGCACAAGTTGGTGTTTTCAGTTCATCTTTGGAGGGCTGGAGTTGTGGTTCGCAGACTCCAGAAGATAAACGGCGGCAGATGTGGTGGAAGCATGAATAGAAGCCAGGCTTGCATCACCGAGTGGCCACTGGAACGGCAGGGAGTGCCTGCTAAGCCGCTGGTGGGTTCGCTGACATTTTGGGACATAAGGGAGAATGCCATCATGTTCTCCAGAGCAGAGATGGAAATGCTGACTGCCATTGCCATGTGCTCCCCTCTTTGGGACAGTGTAAGACCTGCCAGAACAGCAGGGATGAGGGGGTGGCTGATGCCCCATGTGCATGGACTGATTTCCTAGACTATGACCGGAGTGAGCATTGGCTCCTTTATTGGATGGACTTTTGGATTTTGGACAATGTGAAATACCCTGAATGGGGGTGAGGGGCAGCTTTGCTGGAGGCCCATCCCCTGCCCTGGGAAGCTTTTCCCATGGCTAGAAAGCTCGAGGACATTTTGCACTTTTGGCAAAGTACTCAGAGACTGGTGAAGTGTACCTCTGTAATTGTTGAAATTATACGACTTGTCATGTTGTTGTAATTTGTGTAACGTGCCTTGCAACCATATGCAGTACACAGCCCACGGCAAGCCATCCATTCTGTGTTTGGATGCTGGGACCTTTGTGGGAAGGGGGCGTGCATGGACCTACATCCATTTTTTTACAATCAAAATGGAACTATGTTTAATGACACCTAGAAGGTTTCTGTAACACAATGGGAGGGAAATGACATCCCAACCCCTAGGAGGAATCCCCTGTTTAAGACCCCCGTTCTATTTCCTAACTAGTCAAACATTGCAGAAGCTTGCCTCATTGTTTAATCCAGCTAATCTATTAGCATATAGTATAATAGGTATTATAGTTGTTTTAGTTCTACTAGAGTTCTGTTGCATAATGTGTAGCATTCAGAAGCTACAACAGCAAGCTGTCATTCATCAAGTCCAATTAGCCTTAATTAAAAGAGAAGGGAGATGTGGGTGGAGCGCAGAGTGCACTCCTAGCAGCTGTGGCTGATGCAATGCTGTGAGAACACTCCAGCTCCCAGAGCCTCCTAGGCATACCCAGGAAGGAAGCTCGCCTGCTATAAGGAAGTGACTTAGCACCAACCACGCAGCTCCCTGATCTTTTCAGCCATTGGCTTTGAGGACATGCTGTAACACCCTATAGGCTGAACCCATGTATATAAGCTAGCTTACTTCCTGAATAAAGCAGATCTGCATCACTGAACCTGGTCCCCGGAGTCGGGTCTTTGCGTCTCCATCGTCCTCACCCCCGGCAGGACTTGTCCACAAATATAAACCACTTTACAGAACAAGAAATGTTCTTGTGATTGATCTCATGGCTGGATACATTTCTCTTAATGGTCTTATTTACCAAGGGTCTAAATAAAGAAGAGTCCCTAGCTTTTGGGACTAGTATACTCATCATATTCCAAGATTCATATTACTAGTCAAATGTTCCTTACAAGGAGCAGTTCTGGTGAATGTAAACTCTCCAAAGTAAAATTTGTTTCAATCACATCTACATTCAGATTAAAGTAGTTCTCTGAAAAGATTATGCCCTCCCCCTACCTCCAACTATATATAATTCAAATTTTAAAAATACATATATAATTATAAAATGTGTCCAGAGTCCTCCAAATGATTTTCTACACACTGACAATTTCCAGTGTTTCCAAGTCTTAGAGATAGAGTACTTAAAGATGTATTTCTTCTCTTTGAGCCGTGTGTGGGAGGGGGATGCGTGCGCACGCACATGCATGCAGATGTAGTTGCTGCTTCCCTGAGCAGTGTCCGGTCTGCCTGGAAGCTTGACTGTGTATCTGTTTTGCCTTGACTGTGCCTCTGAGGGCATGGAAAGAGAGTGGAACTGATTAACACCATTTTGTCTTAAAATGAATGAACAACCAAGAATTGCATGGATTCTTTGGATTTTCTCATCAAAGCTATCTTAACCATACACATTATTTATAATTTTAATCATTTGAAGGATTATCAATATAACCCACATTTCTTCACCTGTGAAACAGTTTATAGAAACATAGTACAATGTGTCCGTAAAGTCATGGTGCACTTTTGACCGGTCACAGGAAAGCAACAAAAGAGGATAGAAATGTGAAATCTGCACCAAATAAAAGGAAAACCCTCCCAGTTTCTGTAGGATGATGTGGCAGCATGTGCGCATGTGCAGATGATGACGTAACACGGTGTGTACAGCGGAGCAGCCCACAGCCATGCCAGTCGAGATGTGGATGGTACAGAGGAAAGTTCAGTGTGTTCTGTGACTCGCTAAATTCAAATCCCAGACCAAAGTGCAACGTGAATATCGCACATTTATAGCGAAACGCCACCACATAGGAATAACATTACTCAGTGGGATAAGCAGTTGAAGGAAACCAGCAGTTTGGTGGAGAAACCCCATTCTGGTAGGCCATCAGTCAGTGACAAGTCTGTAGAGGCTATACGGGATAGCTACCTAAGGAGCCCTAAAAAATCTGTGTGTGAGCCCACATTGAACTGTACTGAATAGGTATGAAACTGGGAGAGTTTTCCTTTTATTTGGTGCAGATTTCACATTTCTATCGTCTTTTGTTGCTTTCCTGTGACCGGTCAAAAATGCACCATGACTTTACGGATGCACTGTATATCTCAGGGATATAACAAGAGTAACTTTTACTCAACTTGTTTAGTCTCCCTTGGAGAAAAGGAACCAGATAAATATAAAACGGCACATTGATGAAATTTAAGAAGGAATAAATTGTGTTATTGACTGCCATTGCTTTGGTCCTATCCCCAAGATTTTCAGTAGCCATGTTTTCTGCAAATGCTGGCTTGCTTAGCTAAGAAGTATGGGTTATTTTAAGGGGTCATTGGGGCAGAATATTTGAAATATTCTGGGTTGTGCTGGAATATTCAGGCTTTATGATTGACTCCAAACTCTTGATGCCAAGAGCCAAACTAAATTTTGCTGGTCATGTTGTTTGTGTGTGTCCATTGTAGCTGCCTTTCCAATGCAGCAACACAGAATTTGAAATTATTTACTCCAGGAGCATGGGTACATATACGACATTACCTTCAGGGAAGACCCAAATTAAAAGGATAATATCCCATTCGAGAGTCATCTGCTTTGTAGAAAGGTCCTAAATGGAGTTTTCTCTGCATATCTTATCATCATCAATGAATGCAATTGGGGGGTGGGGAGGGGTTTTGTAATAACCTTTCTTACCTCCAACACACACATATCCTTAGATAGCATATTTCTTCAGCATTCATTGGGGCAATATCTAAAATGAATGATGATAATCCCTCATTCTCAATCTGTAAATAATTCAAATAGCTGCAAAAATATTGTCATAATCATCACAAAAATTCGTTTTCTAAAATGAGAATTGTGTCTGTTTTAAAAAGATGACCTTTGGCACAGAGGTCAAAAGATTTGCCCAAGGCATTTAATGAGTGCACAGGTACTGGATAGGCACATAGACCGGGGCACCAGACTGTCTGAACTCAAGTCTTGCTTCTCCGCTCACTGGCTATGGACCTTGGGCACACTAAGCAACCCCAGGTGAGCTTCTGTTTCTATATTTGTAACCTTGGAATAATGATCAAACAGCATCTACTTCACAGGATTATTATAAGGCTCAAAAGAGTTGGTATTTGTAAAAGGCTTAGGACAGTGTCTGGAACACAGTAGCACTAAAGTATTTGTGAAATAAATAAATTAGTAGACAGGTAAAGAGCTGTCAGTTCTCTGTACTCTTAGGCAATCAACTCTACTGGCTTTGTCTTATTCTCTGTTATGTGGAAGTAACAATGCAAAGTTAGCTTATTTCTGTAAGCTTTCCAGGATGTAAACATTTACACAGCCGTGGAGATTGCTCAGTTTTCATTGAGCATCTTACATGTTCTAGAGGCCAGGAGGGCACCAACAAAAGGCATGCCCCTACCACACTCAGTGGTGTGTGACCCACACATTGTGATTCTGTTTCTCCCCTCCATGAAAGCATCCGGCCAAGTAAACAGGAGTGAACCACAGAATCAAGTTTCTTATCCATTTTAAGACATAAATATATAGTCAATCCTCCAAAGCCTGTGGGCTACATCTGCAGCACTTTAGCATTTTTCCTTCGTGGTTTAGCTCATCTGACAGCAACAAGCTTTGGGGTTAGAATCTGTAATTTAAAATCAAGTGGCTTGTTTTACCTACCCGGCACGAATAAACTATCAATGAGAGTGTTTACAATGACCTTGGGAATACGAGCAAATATATCTTGATGAAAGCCCAGCTGGGGACACATTTGTGCTGTGGGTGTGTACGCGCAGGCGCGGGGCAGCGGACGGGCAGGGGCACGGTGGCCCCAGACACTTATGTAACTGAGCGCCCAGGCGCCGCTCTACACGCTTGCTGCCTGTAATTGGTACCCGGCTGCAGCTTCAGCGTTCGGTGACTTCGGAAGGAAGGCAGCTAGGCTTCGATTTAATTACCTTCCCTGTTGGCTGGCTTAGTAAGGCCCCTCTGCAGCCCAGCCACCTCCTGCACGAGGGCACGAGGCAATTGTGCCTTACATGCCCTTGTGGGGAATGTGCGCTGGAGTGCTTCTGCGGGCATGGGAACCGAACACGTTTCTGAAAATCATCAAGGTGAGCCCCCAGAAAGCCGGCCAGGCAGGAAGCCAAATCCACACAGAATGTCCTGCCAAGGCCAGGACAGAGCTCCAGGGGAAAGAAGGGACGCGCTGGTGGCGTCTGGGGCCTGCCAAAGGGCCTCTGGAGAAGACTGTGCTAGCTTGAGAGAAAAACACAAGCCTATTGTCGAGAGAGAGAGAGAGAGAGAGAGAGAGAGAGAGAGAGAAAGAGAGAGAGAGCGAGCTCGTGAGCATACACGCAAGCTACAATAAGATGCTTTCATCGTCACCTGATTGCTTGCCCTGGCTATCGGGTTCTTCAGTAAGAGGAAATAAATTCGCAAAGCTGAGGCCAGGGTCTCAATATGGGGCCACTAAAATGTGGTTATGCTAGTGAGAAACTCTAGTGAAGATGTATTTTCATTCCTTCCTCCCAAAATGGTGTGAGAAGCACAAGCCAAGTCTGCTGTAACCTGTTGTGCCTTTGGAAAACCTTGAGATGACTGCAGTTCGTTTTCTAACTGAAAATAATATAGCGGGCATCTTAGAGAGCTGGCAGGAAGCATCACTAAAGGTCACACGCTGGAGAAAAGCGCCTCAGTATTTGTCAATGTCTGTCACAGGTGGGGGAAAAAAAAAGATAGCTAATGAGATATTCCTAGTGGGGAATTCTCAACTTGGCTGACATTGGCAGTGACATTTTTTCTTTTCCCTTGCTCCTTATTTTACCAGCAGATGTTGAGATGGCTTTGGGGGCCTCTATGAGGCTGATGTTTTTGCCTCTGCTATTCCTAGGATCATCTGGGGAGGCAATGAGGGTCTTTCACACACACTGATGAATTTAGTTTAGACCATTTTTGTACATGGTGAGTGAAGCTCCTGCAATTTAACAGACTGGTTTTTTTTTTTTCTAGGCTTCTGGCCTTTCTTTCTCTTTCTTTCTTTCTTTCTTTCTTTCTTTCTTTCTTTCTTTCTTTCTTTCTTTCTTTCTTTCTTTCTTTCTTTCTTTTCTTCTTTCTTTTCTTCCTTTCTTTTTAATCATTACCAAGCTTTGCTTTACAAAAAAATAAAATAAAATAAACATGGACTGATGTCTGCTTTATCTGGCCTTCTTCATTTAAGGAATACCCTCAGAAAAAATAAAATTTCCATATGCAGGCGTAGCCACCAAGATTCTAACTATCTTTTTTTTTTTAATATCATCCATTAATTCTTTTTAATTAAAAAAAACCTGGAAAACATTTCAAATTTAGAGAAAAACCCCACAAAAATGCAGCTATAATCCCACTGCTCTCAGATAACTATTTTTACTAAGCATATAAGAGCTATTTTCTTTCTGTAGGATCATGTCATGCATTTTGTGTAGCCAGCTTTTTTGCTAGTTAATATACTGTGAATATTTTTGTTTCAATAATTACTCTTTTACAACCATATATATATATATATTATAGTTTTTATGCCAATAGCTTCAATCATACTAGACTGAAAGATGTTAGACTATACTAACATCTTTTCTGCATCTTCATAATTCCTAAATAATATAGTTAACTTACTTTGCCTTATGCTTTCTTGTTAGTGAACAAAGGAGTGTCCAATTTTTTTTATATTTTCTTGTAGAAGAAGAGTAAACGATATAAGTGGACAAAAACAAAACAAAACACTACAGAAAGCTTTTTGTTCTTTGCTACAGCAGTTGAAAGAAAATGTAGGAATCTGATTTTTACTAACTCTGATTGCTGAGTTGGGTATTTATCTCCCTAAACTCTGCAAGGTATGTCTGTGTTTCCCTCTAGAGTAGATTTTATGTGCAGTGGAAATGCTTTGTACTCGAACTGGCTCCAGCTCGAACACACTGTCTCTAACAGAGAAGAACTACATGCACAGGGAAGACACACACACACGTGTTAAATCATGCATACCCTAACTCCCCGCCCCCTTTGCCCTCAGACTCTTGGCACAGATCATTTGGATGCACCCAATGTACTTTTTCTGTCTCAGTGATCCCACCTACAAGAGGAAATACAGTTACACCGCTTTATTATTAAAATATTTGAAATAACCCCCAAGATATGGAAGTGGGCACCGATATAGTCATCTTTTCCCTGGCAAAGTGTTTTGTTGAACTGATGAATTTTCAATATTCCTTTTAAGGGCATTTGAAGGACAGACTCACATGCCCTATGCCAAGCCTGATCATGGAAATTAAAACTTAAAAAAAATTAGCATTACATTTGTAGTCTGGATGAATGCCCTCCTAAAACATTTTTTTGGGCCTGCCTAAATATGCCATTTCTGGAATAATCAGATATGCAACCCCTTAAAAGGGACTCCTTGATTTTGTACTTGTGTTTCTTTCTAGGTGACAATAAAAGAAGAAGAAAAATGACAACTTACTTTCATAACAAACTGGATACATGTCTGTTCATCAACTTGATACGAGACACAAAGCATAAACAAACCCAGATAGGCCACCACACAGACCTGCAACGGAGAACAGGGATGAAAGGCTGTTATCAGGCAGGTCACATCCTAACGGCATTGATCTCAGTGTCTTCCACATCCTTGTCATCAGGCTGTTCATTGCATCTACTTATCTTTACTTGCTATTTTCTTTAGCTTAAAACAGAGTTTTAAAAATAGTAAAAGTCAAATTATTTAAATTTAGCCTGTATTTAAGTCCTTTTGATGTGGCAGATGCTACATAAGGTCCTTTGGAGTATCCAGTGATGAATAAAAGTTCCCCAACCTCAATAGGGTACAGTCCAAGATGAGTACACGCACAGTTCTGAAACAAGGCATTGTATGTCGGATGCTATTCAGAGATGTATACAAAAAGAAGGGAAAATAACATTGAGCTGGGCAATTAAAAAAGCCTCCACTTAAGGAGGTAGATTTGAAATGGACCTTGAAAAGAATGATGATAGTCATCATGATCACAACACTTACTGAATACTTACTTTGTGCTGGGGCTCTTCTAAGGGCTTTGTATGGATTCCTTCATATATTTATCTCAAGCCCCTCTTAAGTAGGTGCTATTATGATTGTCATATCATAAACAAAGAAACAGAAGTACAAAGCTAGTAAATAATAGAACCAGCACTCAAACCAGGTAGCTGGAGTGAAAATGCACGTGAGCAATACTACAGAGGCAGGGCCGCACAGATGTGTGGGAAGAACAGCCAGCACGTACCCAAAGCTGAAAGAACACAAAGAGCTACCTGAAAAAATACTGAAAGATAGTAGACCCACCAGAAAAGGCAGGTTGAAAATCTGGCATTATAAGATTAAATTAGCAAGTGGTGGGGCTGCCTTGAAAATTTCTGGGCAGGGGAATGACATGATTCAAGATACGTTTCAGGAAAATAAGTTGCGGTGTCAGTTGAGTTGGCAGTGAGAGCATCAGGATAGTATTTTACTAATTGAAACAAGATTAGTACACCGGGTGGGCCAGGGCTCAGAGGGAGGCAGGCAAAGGCAGAGGAAAAGGGGGAAAGGAAAAGTTGAAGCCAAAGTAGACTATGTATATATATATATATATCTTGGTTGTTGCCAGGCTGAAGGAAGAACATCGGAGAGGGAGGCGTTACATGCGATTTCCAAGTTCCCAAGTGTCAGTGATGCAAAGAGTGGGGATGTGCCCAGCTAGAAGGAGGTTGGCAGGAGGAATGGCAACTTTGAGAAAAAAAGACATTTAACTGGTTAGTCAAACCAGATTTTCTTGTTATTGCACTAAAGTTTTTTTAAACTATGGTTTAGAGTTTCTAGTCAAAGCATATCTATCTATTCACACTCAATTTCAGACACCTTGAAATGTTAAGTTTTACTTTAAGATAAAAAACATAAGCGAGGGTATTTAATTTTCTGATAAGCACAATTTTCCTAGAGACAGATGTTGGAAGGGCAACTGAGAGTCATTAAATAAGAGTCACCTAGCTAGTCATTAAATGACTGATTTGGTAATATTTGTAATTCCTACCCCTAAGGCCAGCTCCAAACCATAGACCCTCTCTGCTGGGATGGTAGAGTTGTTTACTTAGAAGCCAACATAGCATTTTAAGGTAACACCTCTATCCTACTTGTCCCTTGATTACAAAATCAGTATGCTGCTTGTGCCCTCATGGGTTCCCAAGTTGAGAGAAGTTCAGGTTTCTACCAGGCCTTGAAGCCAAAAGCCAAGCCTTCTTTAGTAGAGATTATTTGCAAGGTTTTCCATCATTAGGCCTAGCTGCTTGGCTTAACAGCAGTAGCTAACATGCCCCGTGATGGGACACAGACTGACCATATGTGAGGATGGCAGGGACTGGAGAAGTCTGGGTAGAATGCAAAGCAGATAGGACCCAAGGAGAGGTTTTCAGCAGAGGACTGGAAGATTTAGAAATAATGATAGCCCATAATGTTGTGTAGCCCATACATGGCTGATATTTCCAAGTTCAGGATGAAGTTCTTCTTCAAAACTTATTTTTTAAAAATATCTAATTGAGCCCTGGCCAGTTGTCTCAGCAGTAGAGCATCAGTCCAGCGTGTGGAAGTCCTGGGTTTGATTCTCAGTCAAGGCACACAGGAAAAGCGACCATCTGCTTCTCTACCTGCTCTCTCTCTCTCTCTCTCTCTCTCTCTCTCTCTGTCTCTCTCTTCCCTGCTCTTGGCCATGGCTCTAATGAGCAAGTTGGCTTGGGCACTGAGGAGGGGTCTATGGCCTCGCCTTAGCCACTAAAATAGCTCGGTTACTGAGCAATGGAACAGCAGTCCCAGATGGGCAGAACATCAGCCCCATAAGTTTGATAAGAACTGCAAGAACCTACTATGTATTCTCTCATTAAGAATTTGCAGAACAGAAACAATGGGGAAAGATCTCCTTTTTGTTTATTGGCAACAAACTGGATGGAGGCTTCTATACCTGCTTCTGTGTGCAGACTGTTGAGTCCCTAAGCGTGCATCTGTGCTCCACACTCGTGTCCATCTATAGGTTCACAGGTTCAGGATCTCTCCCACATAACTGTCTTTGTTCCTCGAGGCTGCTGTGTGGACATTGGCAACTGCTAAGACTTTTTTCTTTGTATTTATGAGAGACACATTCCAATAAACATGCCTC
Organism: Saccopteryx leptura; assembly: GCF_036850995.1. Lineage (NCBI taxonomy): Eukaryota > Metazoa > Chordata > Mammalia > Chiroptera > Emballonuridae > Saccopteryx > Saccopteryx leptura. The sequence goes on from NC_089503.1 coordinate 274,058,779, forward strand.
ACTGTCGAGCATCTTAGAAATCTGACTCTGTGCTTTGCTTGAACTAATTTTCCCACTTCAGTAGAATCTACTCTTTGCTAGCCTTAATCTAGGCATGTTTCCAGCAAGAAGTTGCACAGGAGCATATGACTGCATTGTAGAGGATTTCACTTAGTCAATAGACTGGACTTTTATGAAGACATGTCATAGCCAGACCCTGTGCACGGCTCTGGGAACTGAGAAGTGTAAAGACAGTCTCAGCCTTCGAGGAGCTCTCAGCCCAGTGGGGAAAAAGAAGAGAATAAAGTTACAATACTGTGTAAGTATGAGGAACATGTCTGGTGATACGGAGAAAGGCTGATTAACCCATGGATATCTTGGGAAAACTTCTAGGATGAAATGGGTTTTGAAGGATAAGAAGAAATTAGCTAGATGGAGGTGAGGAAGGGTAGAGAGAATAGTTAATAGATACAAAAGCATGGAGAAATGCAAAGCAAATGCTCAAAGACTCCTATAGCTCCAGTTCAGAAGATAAGAGCAGAAAAAGCAAAAGATGTGCTCACAGAGACAGACAGGAAGCAGGGCACAGAGGACTTTTATTCCATTTGAAGCTGGGGAGGGTTATGATCAACTCTGCTTTTTAAAATGGTCCTTGTGGTTGTAAAGAATGAATTGGGAAGGGAAGAGCAGCTAGGAGGCTGCTCATCCGTGGAGAAATGATGAGTACCTGAGCTCAGGTAGCAGTAGAGATAGAGTGGGTGTGTTTGAGTGACAGAAAGGAAGCAGAATACAAAGGCACTAAGAACTGACTAGATGTGAGGTTGAAGGAGAAGGAAGGGTCAGGAAGGTGCTGGCGACCTGACTTGAGCTGCCAAGTAAATAGTGCTGACATTTAATAAGACATGAGATATAAGGGGAGAGGCAGAATGAGCGTGGAAAATGGTGATGCCCACAGGGACTCAAAGATCAGCCACGTGGGCTGAGAGCTCAGGGAAGACGTCTGTGCTGGTGAAAACCATTCATTAGTCATCAGCATATGCAAAGCCATTGAAAACATGGGAAACACTGCACCATCCAGAGATTCTGGGCAAAACAAATAAAAGGTGCTTCCTTTCTGTCACTCAAGCACAACCACTCTAGCTCTACTGCTACCTGAGCTCGGGTACTCATCATTTATCCACGGCTGAGCAGCCTCCTAGCTGCTCTTCCCTTCCCAATCCATTCTTTACAACCACAACTGGTCCAAGGGAGTTACCCAGTTATGGAGAACTTTTGACTTGTTTGAACAGAAAGCGCCTCAAATATACTTCTCATAATTTTGGTTGTACATTATGACATGTCTAGATATCACAAAACTGATCCTCCTTCTGGACTTTAAAAGTTTCACTTCTAGGTCTTTGTCTCGCTAAGGCATTTGCTATAAAGTCTGAGTAATTTAACATATTACAATTTCTTGATGTTCTGATAGGGCTCCATAGGATATAGGAATGTGTATTTCACTTTCTTACCTACAGCTTTGCATGATAAAACAATACTTCCTTATCAGAGGGTTTATTGGGGGTTGAGTGTCAGTACCTAAAAGAGTAGTTAGTGTTTATTGAATACTTAAAAATGAAGTCTTTATGGTCACAGGCAGGAAATCAGGTTTCTCACACCAGTAAGGGTCTTGGTTCCTGAACTGGCAGGACAGGGATGCACCAGGAAGACAGGGTGTTCTGGCCTGGGACAGGGTCCAGGCAGGAAAGGAGGGGCTCATGGTAATGAGCAGTAAGGTCCGCCAGGCCTCTCTGGGTTCTGGCCCAGGGTTTCCGTTAGATATGGTGAGGCGAGGCCTGTGGAACAGGAAAATGGCAGTTATGTAAGGTGTGCAAGAAAGCATTTGTTGGACCAGGCCTGGGGCAGACAGGTGGTGTCACTGAGCACAAAGCCAAATCTGAGTGATGTTCAGAAAACCAGTGCTGAAAGGGCTGCCGCCTTTAAGAGCTTTTAAGATTTAGTTTGTGAACAGATGGATAATTATGTTGCTAAGGAAAGCTTGAAGTGCTTTTTAATAGAAAAGAAAAAAAACGACAATCACCATCATTTTTAACCTATTTTGGGATGCACGTTTCTTCAATTTGTTTAGTGTAAAGAGAAAATCTATGTTTAAAATTCTCTATTCTGTCTAAAGACAATCTTTGTCTGCTCAGAGTGAAGAATGCATTCTCTCTTGTAAGTTGGAAAGTTAAACAGAGTTGAAATGCTCTCTGAATGTTAAATCCATTTCTAGGTGTCTGAGTCCTGAGTCTTGTCACATGTTGTCTTTGTTTTGCTGTGCGGCCTATTGCACCTACAGCGGTGTCTTTCGAGGGTCGGCGTTATGAATAAAAGGTGAGTGCTGAACCCGTGTCTTAGAGATTTACCTACGTATGGTATTATTTTTTCTTATTCCTACTGGCCAAGCTAGCAGATATCACCCTAAAAATACTTTGTGATATTTTGTGGTATTTACTTCTCTTGGTGTCATATGTATTTATATTCTGGTCTTGTGACATTCACACACCTCCAATTTATTTGTTTTCTCCTTTCTTTTTGCCAGCAGAGCTACTTGACAGACTAGCTGGGGAATAGAGCCTTCTGTCAAATGCCTTTCAAGGTTTCTTTCCTTCTTCCTTTATCCCCAACCCCCACTGTCTGAGTACCTGAAATATGACTATTTCTGTAAGTTAATGAACTTTCATTGTTGTATGTAACGGGCTTTAATTCAGTCAATATACTAACAAGATAAACTGTCTTCTAATGTTTGTACAACCCATTGATCAACACAAGATATAGCAGCACTGTAAATGTTTCCCTGAATATTTCTCAAGAGAATCCTGTGGATGTTCATTTACTTTAATAGAATTTAAGCTAGAATATTAAAAATAATTTTCAACACACTATAAATATTTTGTAATCTGTCACTCGAATGCAGTCTTACTCAGGAGAATTGCTGATTAACACACAGTGTGCCAGAGATTTAAACAGTTTATACAAAAGGACATTTTGTGATGATCTATTAAATGATGTTTATTGCGTCAAGATTTCAGAAGGAGAGGAGAGACTATTATAGCATAACTTAAGCATTTTTACTTGATTCTTAATGCCACTGTCTTATGGCAAGACAGAGTGTGGGCCACTCGTTGAGAAGCACATGAAGGAGTTGGTAAAAACGGGTCTCATCCCCCAAATCTCTGATCCACTAGATCTGGGGTAAGGACCTAGAATTTGCATTTCTAACAAATTTTTGGATGATGCTGGTGCTGCTGGTCCTGAGGCCACCCTTTGAGAACCACAAGTCGAAGCTAAAAACAATCTTCTCAATGCTGATGCCTGGTGTAGGGTTTATCTGAATGGTTAGGGGTCTATTACTACACTGACTAATGGAGTTTCCTATAGAAGAGTTGTTCGTTATAAGTAATAATGAGATGTAACAATAATAGCCTCCCCATAGAGAATTTAGCCTTCACTATTTTAGGAGTCCTTAACATTGGAGCACACCTTTTATCTTCATTGCTATTTAAATACTACCTTACTCCAGAGCCTGTAGCCTCAATGTGTCTGGCTGGTGGTTTGGGAAGCATCTCTAGTTCATCAGTTAGTGTGTGTGATGTGACGCTCTGCTACTGTTGACAGGAATTGCTTACTCCACTGCAAGCCAGAGCAAAGCAGCCACCTCCCAAACTGGACCACCTCTACAGTGAAGTGCTGGGAGATGCTTAACAACCAGATGCAGGGCAGAGGCTGATCTCAAGGTCCCAACATGAAGTTACTGAGCACAGAGTTGAGAAGAGATGTGCACAATCAGCTCTCACAGACTCATCAGAGACAGTCTAGCACACCTTGCACCTCTACCATATTTTCTGTCCCCTCTGAGTCCCTTCTCTTATGGAAGCATCTGGTTGCCAAGTGAGCTTAGTTTATAATTATAGTAGTCTCCCCTTATCCACAGGGCATACTCTTCTAAGACCCCCACTGAATGCTTGAAACCATGGATAGTACCAAACCCTATATATCTTATGTCTTTTCCTATATATACATGCCTATGATAAAGTTTAATTTGTAAATTAGACACCATAAGAAATTAACAATAATACCTAATAATACAATAGAACAGTTGTAACAATATACTGCAATAAAAGTTATGTGAATGTAGTCTCAGCAAATTAGTATGAATTTCTCTTTCCTTCACAATTTCATGGATAGAAGATTCATTCTTACTACAGATCATTGCAACCTCAGCATACAATACAATTTTTTTCTTTCCTTATTAAGTCGAGAACTTTCATGTTTTCACTTTAAAGGAAGCACTTTACAAATTCTCTTTGCCATATCCAAATTGCTAGCAATCACTACTCTTGAGTTTTGGGGCCATTATTAAGTAAAATAAGGTTTACTTGAACACAAGCAATGCAATGCCACAACAGCGGATCTGATAACCCAGACAGCCTCTAAGGGACTAATGGGCAGGGAATGTCTAGAGCAGGCATGGCCAACATATGGCCCACAGGCCAGATCCAGCCCGTGTAATGAGTTTATGCGGCCTGTGATTAAATTTTTAATATTCTCTGCTACTTTAAAATCTCAGCTACTCAGAAGTGGAAGCGTCTTTTATTATTGGAAATCGAGATATTTAAGAAGATAGTGATACGTGGAAAAGAATTCCGCGTGTGACTAATCTAGGGTTAACTTCCAATAATTGGTCGAATGGATTTGCAATACTTCTTTATTTTTTTAAAAATTTCATTATAAAGATTTACACCTTTTGTACTCGTCTATACTCGATATGAACTGTTTGACATTTAGCAGTGATGTGAAAATCACATTCTTTTAGGCGGAGTTTGCCAGTGTGCACCCAAGGTCAAACAATTCGTTATTTTTGTGGTCAAGTGTGCTGAATCAACTGGCATTGTAGCACTGACAATAGCTGCAGTTGATAACTGAAAACGTGTCCAGGCTGTTTGTAAAACAAAATAATTGTTTTATTTGTAATATAACCCTTTCAAGCTCATTCTATTAAATATTGTTTTGATTGATTGTGATACAGTTTGAATATTTATACGGTATGTAATTATATTTTTATTAAAATATATTTTTATTAAAATAATATATATTAAAATTTTTTCACTCACATTTATTCATAAACAAATACATAATAAAATTTTATTTACTTAAATGAATCGTTTTTGTATTTAACATTTTTTAACTTTAATATTTTGTCCAGCCTGTGAAAAAAGTTTTCTTTCTAATCTGGCCCGGGGGCAGAAACTGTTGGCCATGCCTGGTTTAGACTGTGGAAATGCTGGACAAGGGATGATTCACGTCCAGGTAGAGTGGAATAACACAGCATGAGTTTTCATCATTCTACTCAGAACAGCACCCAATTTAAAACTTATGAATTGTTTTATTTTATTTTATTTTATTTTATTTTATATTTAATGTTTTCAGACTGGCCTTGCCCATGGGTAAGTGAAACCATAGAAAGTGAAACCACAGATAAGGGGGACTGCTGGATGTGCTAGGCATTAAACTGAGCACTCTGGGCAGAGCCTCTTAGTTGGTCTTCATATAAATCCTACGGGGTAATTGCTATCATCAGCGCCATTTCATAGGTGAGGAAAGTAAAGCTCAAAACATTTTATGCTCAAGATCACATAGCAGATACAGGGCTGATAGCTGTACTTGTCAGAGTACCGAGCCTGCCTCTTCACCGTTACACGGCCCGGCTGCCTCCCCGGTGGGATGCCGACAGCACTGTGAGGGAAGTGAGACCACAGAGACTTGGAGACTGTTCCACCGTCTGCTCCTCTCCTGTGCTCAGTGGCTTGAAGCGCCACTGCTGAAACAGTGTGAAAACAGTCTTTGAGGTTCAAACAACTATCTAAGCTGCTGGAAGGTAACAAAGTCTTTGAGACTCAAGGTCATCATATACAAAATGGAGAAAATAATACTTAGTTCATAATTTGTTTTAAGGTTCATAAATAATGTGCCTGGAATTATAGTTGGCATTATATTTTTCCACCTCATATGACCTCAAACTGTGCTAGTATAACTTACTCTGAAATTTGAGTTGAAATAAATAATATATGTAAATGTAGGCCTCTAGCACATCTTAGAAATAATCTCATTTTGTTCATTTAACAAGTATTCATTGTGTACCTTCAACAACATGCCAGGTACTCTTTGAGGCTCTGAAGATACTCCAGTGAACAAAAGAAACAAAACCCGCTACCTTCATAGGGCCAAAGCTGTGACGTGGAGGCGAACCATAAACCGGTAAAGAGATACATGCCAGTTGTGAGAAGAACTAAGGAAAACATGGCATTTATCATCATAGCTTCTTTTCCCCACAAACATGATATATAGTAATAGGAAAAATACAAACATTAAGTTCTTAAAACAATATATTCCTCCTTAAAAAATGGATTGGTAATTCCCAGCAACACCTTAAAACAAAAAGATAGTGGACTCAATGGCTGTTTCTTATGAGAGTCTGCTGGCTCTGTTATTTCAACAACATGTATCCACTATAAGTTATCTAAGATTTCACAGGTGCCACAAAACATAATATACACTTGCCCTGGAGAATAACTATATAAAGTTTTACAGCAAAAAGGGCTGCATACCTAGAGATAGAGACCAAGGCAATATATGTTAGCTTTTGATCTGACAGATCTGGGTTCAAAATCTACCTCCACTACTTAAAGCTTTTGGCCTCGGACAAATTTCCTTATAAAATAACCTCTTTGGGATTCAGTTTCATCATCAGTGGAATAATAGCAACAACAGCTACTTCATAAATCACTGTGAGGATTCTATAAGACAGCATATGTAAAAGGCTTACCCAGCACATATGAAACAGTCAATACATGTTTGTCAAATCAATAAATGAATCCTTTCATTTAGTGACTTAGGCTACTTTTCCTTTCAGAGCAAGCACCACTTTTCAAAAATCTTTCCAATAATGTTGACATAAATAGTTTGCAAACACTTAAGAGTTACAAAACTCCTTTTTCTTTCGTCTACGAGCCTATTTATTATCCACTACCCAGGAAATACAGATCTTGGTAACCATGCCAAGCTGTGTATGTTTTTCTGATTATACTATTGTGGGTTTTTCAAAGACAAGAATTTAATTTCTGAAAAATTGCTGTTCAGCTAAAAATATTTTCTGTCCATTACAAATCCAAAATTAATATTACTTTTTCTTTTTTTGAAAAAGCATAATTATTTCAGCCAAACTTAGCACACAGAGAGTAATGGGAAATTCAAAGAGTAATAGCCAGATAAATATAAAGATTCAAAATCAACCAAAGAATTTATGGCAGAGTTGACCATCAAGATGAGGGCGGAGCTGAGGCGGATTTAATGGGTGCACCAGGCATGCCCGGGCCCCAACTTCTGAAGGGCCCACAAAACCCGAACTTTATACTTTTCTCTACTGACACCAAGTTTGGTTTCATATGTGCAATTTCAACATTAATAGTACATAATATTTTTTATTTATTTAAAAATATGGTTAACATGTATTTTTATCTTCCCTGTCTCTCTCTCTCTTTTTTAAGGGGTCCAATATTTTCTTCTGTGCCCAGGGCCTCAACCGACCTTAATCTATCTCTGGGGAGAAGACTGACTATTTGTCTCTAACCATTACAAACATTAATGTACAGACACTATGGATTTGAAAAGAATGCTTTTTATTGGTTTTTATCAAACCAAACTCAAAATAGTGACTTATTTTCCACTACAAGCAAAACTATAGCTAGCAACAACTTTTTATACCTAGAAACTTTTGTTTAGAATTGTTTTACTTGGCATATCATATATCAGGGAGGATATTTAATTTGCCTAGAATTTCACTGTTTTACTTTTTAATTTTTCTTTAGAGTAAAAATTGCCTATAGTGAGGTCTAATGTAGAAACATTTTCTTCATCCAAGGACTAAGTTCCCCCTGGCCCAGGAAGAGTTTGGATTATGACATAAGTCCCATCTCTGCATTTCCATATCTTTCTATAGAAGACAGAGAGAGCAATTTGTAATATTTACTTTGCAAGGATGACCTCAGAGATTTTTTTAAAAGCTTCTAGAAATCCAGGTGAAAATATGTTCGTAAAAAGATTTTTAGATGATCAAGTCTATCCTAGAAAATTATTTTGTTTTCAGGGTCTAAAGAAAAAAGATATTTATTCAACCACCCCTAACTTTATAATACTCATTCAGTCTTTTTTTTCTCCTTTTATTATTATAATTATCCTTTTGCCTGAGGAGTTAATAGCTGACATGTTCTGTGCCCAAATTACTGTTAATGTGTAGGACTTTTCACATGAGTATGCAAACATTCCAGTTGATTGAAAATAAATGTTTTACATGCTAATAATTGAATTGAAAAATGAAAGCAGGTCTACTTTTGAGAACTTTGCTAAATCTAGATCTGTTTGAAAAGATAAATCTGAAAAATAAAATTTCTAAGGGTGTATGAGAAAATTCTCAAGGAAATTATTGCTCCTGGAGTTGCAGCAATGAGAGTGCCTTCACTGCTCTGTTCTGATAAAAGCTCTCCTTGGTGGGGAAAGAAGATAAGGAGCACTTATCTAGGAGGCTGAAATCCTTTGTATGGTTTAATACAGCCTGTCTGATTCAAAGTGGTGGATTTTTATCATGACTTAGAACTTTCCCATAACCAGAAACATGCACACTTCCCTGTGTCTGCAGAGTAGGGTATTGATTCCAGGACCCTTGCAGATACCACAACTGTAGATGCTCAAGCCCCTTATATAAAAAAGTGTAGTATTTGTACATAACCTACACACATCCTCCTGTATACTTTAAAGTATCTCTGAATTACTTGCAATACCTTATCAAATGTAAATGTTATGCAAATAATTGTTATACTGTGTTGTTTAGGGAATAATGACAGGAAAAAAGTCTGTACATGTTTAGTACAGAAGCAACCACAGTAGGCCTAACAAGTACATGTCAGCAGTGATATAACATTGTTTCTGGTATTTCTGATCTGATATATATGTATACAATTTTGATTTATATATACATGTGCATATTATATAGTATCTTTTTCATATTACAGATATCTTTAATTTTGTTAACCATGTTGCACTGCAAATTGCATTACTGTGTAGTTTAGCAAGATCTGTTGTAGAAGCCCAGAAAGGCTGGAAGGAAAATATGTTTGCTAAGTGCGCTATTGCTCAGCATAAACTGTGTGCTGCAGATGTTCACTTGTATCTTGGGAGCTGCTTTACAGGATAGTAGAAAACTATCCTGATAGAACTGATAAAAAAAGAAGTCGGAACTTGTGATCAGCAGCCAGAGGAAGGGAGTACGAATCCCCCAAATCCTATGGATAGAGAGGGAGCTTTCCATTGATGTTCCTGCCAAAGTAAGGCAGGAGGCCAAAGACATCCTCAATAGATGTACCAGCCCAAAGTTGCTACAATGGGTAAGTACCAAATCCTTGCTTAAAAATGATTGCAAACAGTTCATCTTTTTAAATCTATGAATCTCACAACTGAATGTTTCATCAACTGACAGAAAACTAAGAGGAAAATCTGACAACTATTCTAGTGTCACACATTCAAGTTGAATTCCTTTTGATTTGGTTTTATTTTAATACTATAACAGATTTGTATATCCATGCTAAGTTCATATTTTATGTGAGCTGCTGGGAATTTTTTCAATTTACATCCTCAAAGGACAAAAAGCACAAACAATAGAATTCTGAAGTAATTATGTTGGTTGTGGATAAAAAATGAGTTTAATAGTCTTGGGACACAAATTGTGCCTTTGACCTAAAATGTCCCTTAATTTCTTTATCCTTCAGTTATAGTCCACTTTCTTTAACCATTATGAATTCAGTAATATTAATTCTTCAAACACTGTCCAAGGATCTCTCTATCCAGAAAGCCTACATGAAACACTTTTTATATATTACCTCATTTATTCCCTAAGACAATGCAATAAGTAAAAAATATTAATCTATTCTATAGAAAATTGTGACTCAAAGAGGTTAATAAACTTGCAAGTTGGAGGAGGGAAAATGGCGACAGAGTAGGCAGACATTACAACTCCCACCTCCCAGAACCAAAGTGGATTACAACTTAACTTAGGAACAATCATCTTGAAAAACCAACTTTAGACTAAACTAAGAGGAATCTATAACCAAGCATCATCAAAGGAACCACATTGAACTGGTAGGAAAGGTGGAGATGTGGAAAGGGTTGCCCAGCTCCTAGGAGTAACAGGTGGCCTCTCATGCTGGGGTGGGTTTCCTGGAGAGTTGTGGGTCCTCAGCCCAGGACTAGAACCCCAGTGTGGAGCCCCAGAGACTACAGGAGGTGTATGGACAGTATTTAGCTGGAAGAAGAGCCAGGTTACTGTTTGTGAAAGGGAGACAGAACCCTCGGACCTAGGCTCTCTCTTAAAGGAACCAAACAGAAAATTTCATTCATAGCCACTTACCCGGGGGCTCTGGAGAGGGGAGCACAGAGAGGACTGGAGTTGTGAGAGGAGAGTGTAGTCTCAGGGGCACAGGAAGAGACTGTGGGGGACAGCCACCCTGACCCTTGTACTGGATCACTCCTCAAACCTAAAGTGCTCATTCTTACTGGGAGAACCAAGCCAGCAAAGGGAAGCAATTACTCCACCCACCAGAGGCTCTCCTGCTCCAGTCAGTGCAGAGAGACACTTAGAAGCAAGGGACACAGGTTTTGAGTGCTGAGGTCTGGGCTACAAGGCCACCCAAACTGCTGAGTACCCTCCAAAGGGCAGGAGGGTCAGGCTGCAGAGGCGGCCATGGTGCTTGGCACAGGCAGTAGATGGGGGCAGAGCCCAAAGATGCCTCCTGAGCGCCCATGGAGGACAGAACCCTGCAGGGTTAGGTGTTTCCTGTGCCAGTGCAGGGTGGACCCCAACAGGGTGAGGAGTACCACATGCCTGCAGGGAGTGGAGCCCAGAAAGGTGAGGAGTCCCCCATGCTCATGCAGCAGCCTGAGCTGCAGCCCATGAGCCTGCACTAGTGCCTGAGTGCCCAAGGAGGTGGAGACAGCAGAGGGCCGGCAAAAAGACCACACTTCAGGAATAGAGAGGCCAGACATACTGGCCAACAATAGACAAAAGCCAGCCTAGAAGTTCAGCTGATATTTATAATGGCATTAGGGCCCAGTGGAGGCAGACACAAATTCTGGATCACCTGTAGCTCCAAGAAGGTTGCTAAGGGCCAATCAAAAGTAGTGACCCCACTGATCTGCACCAGGTTCTGGCCAGGGAAGTACAGGTCTGGTACATCCAGTAGCCAGATATGAAGAGCATCAGCTCAGGACCTAACAACCCCAGTTAGAGTGGTATCTTAAGGAAAAGCTCCTCACACCTAACTCAGCTAAGGCATAGAAAATGCTGTCACAAACAGCAAAAAGAGCAGTAGCAGCAGACATGTAGCCCACAGCAGAATACAAGCAGCTGAAGCCAACCCAAGAAGATCTAGAAACAACACAACTGAGAGCTGGAGGCAAAAAACACCAATTCTATACTCAGCTAGCTACACAATCAACACATCCAAAGGAGCAGTTTATACCGAGACAAAATGGGAAAACAGAGAAATGCAATTCAAATGAATGAACAAGAAAAATCCCCAGAAAAATAACTGAATGAGATGGAACTAAGATGCTGAATGCAGAGTTTAAAATAATGATTACTACTAGGATGCTCAAGGATCTTAGAGCAACAATAGATGGACAAAATGAGCACCTAAACAAAGAGCTAGCAGGCATGAGAAAGGACATTGAAATCATAAAAAAAAATCAGACAGAAATGACAAACACAATATCAGAAATAAAGACTACACTAGAAGGAATCAGAAGCAGGCTGGATGAAGCAGAGGATCAAATAAGTGATTTAGAGGACAAGATAAGTGAAAGCATGAAAGCAGAACAACAAAAAGAAAAGAGGATCAAGAAGTCTGAGGAAACTCTAAGAGAGCTCTATGACAACATGAAGAGAAACAACATCAGCATAATAGGGGTTCCTGAAGAAGAAGAGAAAGATCAAGGAATAGAGAACCTGGTTGAAGAAATCATAGCTGAAAACTTCCCTAAATTGATGCAGGAAAAAGTTACACAAGTTCAAGAAAGTCAGAGAATCCCATTAAAGAGGAACTCAAAGAGATCTACACAAAGACACATCATAATTAAAATACCAAAGCTAAGAGATAAAGACAGAATACTAAAATCTGCAAGAGAAAGGCAGTTAAATACCTACAAAGGAGTCCCCATAAGGATGACATCTGGTGTTACAACAGAAACACTTGAGGCCAGAGGGAACAGCAAGAAATATTCAAAGTAATGCAGAACAAGAACCTACAACCAAGACTTCTTTATTCAGCAAGGCTATCCTTTAAAATTGAAGGAGAAATAAAAAGCTTCCCAGACAAAAATAAAACTCAAGAAATTCATTACAACTAAACCAATGCTACAAGAAATGCTAAGGGGCCTGTTGTAAACAGAACAAAAGGAAAAATAATCCAGTAAAACAGGAATGTAGATTTAAAGAATAAAATGGCAATTACCAACTACATATCAATAATAACCTTAAATGTAAAAGGATGAAGTGATCCAATCAAAAGACATAGGGTAGCTGCATGGATAAGAAAACAGGACTCATACATATGCTGTATACAAGAGACCCACCTTAAAACAAAAGATACACATAGACTGAAAGTAAAAGGATGGAAAAATATTTTCATGCAAATGGAAATGAAAAAAAAGCTGGGGTAGCAATACTTATATCTGACAAAATAGACTTTAAAACAAAGGCTATAGTAAGGGACAAAGAAGGTCACTACATAATGATAAAGGGAGCAATCCAACAGGAAGATATAACCATTATAAATATCTATGCACCTAATTTAGGAGCATCTAAATATATAAAGCAGATTTTGATGGACATAAAGGGTGAGAGCAACAGCAATACTATAATAGTAGGGGATTTAAATACCCCACTAACATCACTGGAGAGATCCTCAAGAAAGAAAATTAACAAAGAACCTGCAGACTTAAAGGACACACTAGATCAAGGCTTTAATAGATTCTTCAGAACTTTTCACCCTTAAGCAGCAGAATATAAATTCTTTTCAAATGTTCATGGTACTTTCTCTAGAATAGACCACATGTTAGAACACAAAATGAGTCTCAATAAATTTAAGAAGATTGAAATCATATCAAGCATCTTCTCTGATCACAATGGCATGAAACTAAAAATCAACTACAATAGAAAAACTGAAAAACACACAAACACTTGGAAACTAAATAACATGTTATTAAATAACGAATGAGTTGACAATGAGATCAAGGGAGAAAACAAATTTCTTTGAAACAAATAAAAATGAACATACAACAACTCAAAATTTATGGAACCCAGCAAAAGCAGTCCTGAGAGGGAAGTTCATAGCACTACAAACATACCTTAAGAAGGAAGAAAAAGCTCAAATAAACAACTTAACCCTGCATCCAAAAGAACTAGAAAAAGAACAGCAAGTAAAGCCTAGAGGAAGTAGAAGGAAGGAAATAATAAAGATCAGAGCAGAAATAATGACATAGAAGCTAAACAAACAATCCAGAGGATCAATGAAACCAGGAGCTGGTTCTTTGAAAAAGTAAACAAGATAAATGGACCTTTAACCAGGCTCACCAAGAAAAAAAAGAGAGAGGACTCAAATAAATAAAATTAGAAATGAGAGTGGAGAAGTAACAACTAATAATGCAAAATACAAAGGATAGTAAGAAAATACTATGAAAAACTGTATGCCAAAAAATTAGACAACCTAGGTGAAATGGACAAATTCCTCAAAACATATAATCTTTCAAAAATCAATCTGGAAGAATCAGAAAACCTAAACAGACTGATTACAACAAATAATATCAAAACAGTTATAAAAAAACTTCCAACAAACAAAAGCCCTGGGCCAGATAGCTTCACAGATGAATTCTACCAAATATTCAAAGAAGAACTAACTCCTATCCTTCTCAAGCTATTTTTAAAAATTCAAGAGGAGGAAAGACTTCCAAGCTCCTTTTATGAGGTGAGAGTAATTCGGATTCCAAAACCAGACAAAGACAATACAAAGAAAGAAAATTATAGGCCAATATCCTTGATGAATTTAGATGCTAAAGTTCTCAACAAAATATTATCAAACCAGATCCAGCAATACATGAAAAAAATCATACATCATGATCAAGTGGGATTTATTCTGGGGAGGCAAGGATGATACAATATTCACAAATCAATCAATGTGATTCAGCACATAAACAAAAGAAAGGAGAAATATCATATGATAATATCAGTAGATGCAGAAAAAGCATTTGATAAAACCCAGCACCCATTTATGATCAAAACTCTCAGCAAAGTGGGAATACAGGGAACATACCTCAACATGATATAGGCCATCTATAATAGACCCACAGCCAACATCATACTCAATGGACAGAAGTTAAAAACAATCCCCTTAAAATCAGGTACAAGGCTGGGGTTCCCCTGTCACCATTCTTATTCAATATAGTTCTGGAAGTCCTAGCCACAGGAACAGACAAGAAGAAGAAATAAAAGGCATCCAAATTGGAAAAAAAGTAGTAAAACTATCATTATTTGCTGATGATATGATACTGTGCATAGAAAACTCTGAAGTGTCAGTCAAAAAACTACTGGAACTGATAAATGAATTCAGCAAGGTGATAGGATATAAAATTAATATTCAGAAATCAGAGACATTTTTATATACCAACAATAAACTCTCTGAAAGAGAAATTAAGAAAAAAATCCCCTTTACTATTGTAACAAAAAAAATAAAGTACCTAGGAGTAAGTTTAACTAAGGAGGTTAAAGACTTGTACTTGGAAAATTATAAAACATTGATAAAACAAATCAAGGAAGATACAAACAAGTGGAAGCATATACCGTGTTCATGGATAAAAAGAGTAAACATCATTAAAATGTCTATATTACCCAAATCAATTTATAAATAAAATACCAATGACATACTTCAAAGATATAGAACACATATTCCAAATATATGGAATCAAAAAAGAACACAAATAGCCTCAGCAATCTTGAAAAGGAAGAATAAAGTGGGAGGTATCACACTTCCTGATATCAAGTTATACTACAAGGCCATTGTACTCAAAACAGCTTGGTACTGGCATAAGAACAAGCATATAGATCAATGGAACAGAACAGAGTACCCAAAAATAAATCCATACCTTTATGGACAATTGATAATTTGACAAAGGAGGTAAGAGCATACAATGGAGTAAAGACAGTTTTTTTAACAAATGGTGTTGGGAAAATTGGACAGCTACCTGCAAAAAAGTGAAACTAGACCACCAACTTATACCATTTACAAAAATAAACTCAAAATGGATAAAAGACTTAAATGTAAGTTGTGAAACCATAAGCATCTTAGAAGAAAACATAGGCAGTAAGCTCTCCTACATCTCTCGCAGCGATATATTTGCTGATTTATCTCCACGGGCAAGTGAAATAAAGGACAGGATGAACAAATGGGAATATAGTAAACTAAAAAGCTTTTGCATAGCTAAAGACAATATAAACAAAATAAAAATACAAACCACACCATGGGAGAACATATTCAACTATACATCTGATAAGGAGTTAATAAAAAAAATTTATAAAGAACTTTTAAAACTCAATACCAGGAAGATAAACAACCCAAATAAAAAATGGGCAAAAGAATGAATAGACACTTCTCCAAAGAGGACATACAGATGACCAATAGGCATATGAAAAAATGCTCAACATCAATAATCATCAGAGAAATGCAAATTAAACCACAATGAGATACCACCTCATACCATTCAGTATGGTGCTCATTAACAAAACAACACAGAATAAGTGCTGGTGAGGGTGTGGAGAAACGCGAACCCTTCTGCACTGCTGGTGGGAATGCAGACTGGTGCAGCCACTGTGGAAAACAGTAAGGAGATTCCTCAAAAAATTAAAAATCGAACTGCCTTTTGACCCAGCCATCCCACTTTTAAGAATATATCCTAAGAACACCAAATCACTGATTCAAAAAGAAATGCACCCCCATGTTTGTGGCAGCATTGTTTACCATAGCCAAGATCTGGAAACAGCCCAAGTGTCCGTCAATGGACGAGCGGATTAAAAAGCAGTGGTACATATACACAATGGAATGCTATGGGGCCATAAAAAAGAAGAAAATCTTACCTTAGCAACAACATAGATGGACCTGGAAACTATTATGTTAAGTGAAATAAGCTAGGCAGAGGAAGAAAAATATCATATGACCTCACTCATTTGAGGAATCCAATGAACAATGTGAACTGAGGAACAGAATAGAGGCAGAGGTGGGATCAAAGGAACCAGAGGGAAAGCAGACAGAGGAAACAGGGATGAGAGGATGGGATCAGAGAAGGGAAAGAGATTAGTGAAATTATATATACATAACACAGTGTTATAGAGAGCAGAAAAGCAAATCCTGGAGGGAAGGGGGGAGTGCGTAGGGGGTGGGGGGGCAAAGGTTATGTTGAGGGGAACATGGGGTTGG
The DNA here is from genome assembly GCF_036850995.1 of Saccopteryx leptura. Lineage (NCBI taxonomy): Eukaryota > Metazoa > Chordata > Mammalia > Chiroptera > Emballonuridae > Saccopteryx > Saccopteryx leptura. The sequence continues at coordinate 274,075,368 of NC_089503.1, forward strand.
GGGATGTACTCAGTGGGATACTTGAATCTATGTTAACACAATAAATTAAAATCAATAAAAAATATATAAAATTAAAAAAAATAAATAAAAGAAACTTGCAAGTTGATTTAAAGATTTTTTTTAAAGCATCAAAAAGTATTATTTCTGCCTGACCAGGCAGTGGCGCAGTGGATAGAGTGTTGGACTGGGATGTGGAGGACCCAGGTTCAAGACCCCGAGGTCACCAGCTTGAGCGCAGGCTCATCTGGCTTGAGCATAAAGCTTGCCAGCTTGGACCTAAGGTTGCTGGCTTGAGCAAGGGGTTACTCAGTCTGCCGAAGACCCGCGGTCAAGGCACATACAAGAAAGCAATCAATGAACAACTAAGGTGTCACAACGAAAAACTGATGATTGATGCTTCTCATCTCTCTTCATTCCTGTCTGTCTGTCCCTATCAATCTCTCTCTCTCTCTCTGTTCCTGTAAAAAAAAAAAAAAAAAAAAAAAAGAAATGTTATTTCTGCATAATGTTAAGGACTAAATGATGTGAAACCCTTCTTTTTATAAAACACTTTAAAATTCTCTGGGCCTCTATAGGTGAAGTGATAGAGCTAGGACCATGGCATAAAGGTAGGCCCTTCATTTTCTTTTTTTATAATTTAATTTTATTTTATTTTTTGTTTATTCAGTGAGAGGAGGGGAAGCAGGAGAGACAGACTCCCGCATGCACCCTGACCGGAATTCACTTGGCAAGCCCACAAGGGGGTGATGCTCTGCCCATCTGTGGCATTGCTGCATTGCTCAGCAACCGAGCTCTTCTTAGCACCTAAGGTTGAGGCCATGGAGCCATTCTCAGCTCCCAGGGCCAACTCGCTCTAATCGAGCCATGACTGCAGTAAGGGAAGAGAGAGAAAAAGAGAAGCAAGAGGTGGAGGGGTGGAGAAGCAGATGGGCACTTCTCCTGTGTGCCCTGACTGTAATGGAACCTGGGACATCCACATGCCAGGCTAACACTCTACCACTGAGCCAAACGGCCACAACCCCAAAATAAGCCCTTCATATGGTTACACCCTTACACAACTACAAAATAATTAACCCACTAGCACTGAACATCATCCAGAAAGTTGTTCTGTCTCAGCTGAGGGTGGGATGAAGAGTTGGAGGGTTCTCTACTACTAGAATGGTCTTGGAATCTCTTCAGATGAGAAAATAAATAGTAACATGAAAGCAATCCTGGGGGTAGGAGGAATCACTGGCTTTTTTCTACAAATAACTTGTAGGGGAGCAAGAGGGAGAGGAAAGGGTAAATCTCTGAGTAAAGAAGATGTAAAAAATATAGGAACCATTTGTAGTTTATAGATCTTATTGAGATGTTGATTTTGACACACTATGAAGAAATATTCATGAGTTATTCATGGATATTTCAACACTGATTTGGTCCTATTAAGAAACTGTTAACTTGTTAGGTGTGATTGGTACTTTGATTATTTTTAGTCTTCATCTTTTGATTTACATAGTTAAATATTTATGGATAAAATGATACAATATCTGGGATTTATTTTAAAAATAATGCAGTGTGTAGTGTAGAAGTACAGATGGAGCATAGAACAATATAAGTGAAGCAAGATTGATCATAAGTTAACAATTACTGAAGCTGGGTAATGAGAAAATGGGGTTATCAACTTTTGTGTATTGTTAGACAACATGATATTAGCACAATGATAGACAAAACGATTACATTAAAGAGAATCACAGACACAATCCTCAAATCTAATATGCAAATGTGACAGATGATAAATGGACATAGCAGTTCAGTATATAAAGGACTGATTTATTATTAAATGATACTAAAACAATTAACAGTCCTTAAGAAAAATAAACAAAATACGGACACTACCTCACATCAGATGCCAAAAATTAGTCCACTTAGATTAAAAATATAAGAACAAAAGCAAAAACTGTCAACACTTTTAGAAAATGATATAGAAAATATTTTATGACCTTGGAGTGGGGAGAGATTATTTTAAAACATATCAAAGCACATACCAGAAAAAGGTTAATAAATATAAGTACATTAAAATTAAATCTTTTTCACAACAAAAGCACCATAAACAAAAAGTAAAAGACATGGTACCAACTAAGAGAAGATATTTGCAGTACCCCAAACCACAAAAGTTAGGTAACAAAGACAACAAATCTTATAAATCAATGATATAAACATCTGATAGAAAATATTTGTTGAATAAATGGCAGACAACAATAAAATGGCCAATAAACATATAAAATATGTTCAATCTGAGTAGTAATAAAAAGCATAAATTAAAATAAGGCATCATTGCACACAAATAAAATAGGCAAAAATTAAAATTGACATTACAAATGTTGGCAAGTATATAGATTGGTGAGATCTCTGATTTATTATTGGTGGGAGTGTAGATTAGCACCACATTGTTGTACTGATTTATCAAAATCTAGCAAGTTGAAACTGTCTATCACTCATTATGCAATAATAAAATCTTAGAAATATACCCTAAAGAAACTTTGAAATATGTGCACAGGGAGCCATGGAACAGAATGTTCACTGCAAAACTGTTTGTAGTTGCAAAAGAAAAAAAAAATCTTTGAATACAACCTAAATTTTCATCAAGAGAATAAATTAATTGCTATATAAACCTATATTTCTATAATGAAGTATAGTATAGCAAAAATGAGTGAATGGTATTTATGTACTACTATGAATAAATCTTTAAAACAATGTTGAGGAAAAATATTATGCTATTATTATTTTATTATGCTATTATTTATATGCAATTTAAAACATATAAAATTGTATCAGTTATTGGCTATGAATATATATCAAAAAGTATGGAAATGTGCACAGGCATGATAAATACCAAATCCAGGATAGTAGCTACCTCCAGAGAAGGAGGGTAGGATAGAACAATGTGATTGAGAAAGGAAACAGGCAACTTTGATGTAATGTTTTCTTTAAAAAAAAATTGTGACAAAATATTACTTGTCAAACAAGTGTATAAGTGAGAGGTTGTTTTCTTATTCTCTGTATAGCTTATTATAGACTTAGAAACTTTCATAATTAAAAATAATAGAATTTCCCATATTTATTCACACACACAATAAACATAAAAACCATAACCAAAAATTTTTGAAAATAGCTACAAATTGGTAAACCCGGGAGTCCAACCATATTTGTTTTATTCCAATGCTGTAGCCCCTCCTACAATTTCAATACTGCTCCCCTTTTCTGATCCTCTCCAGACAAGATTAATTACATCCTCCATTGTGCTATTTTCTTTAGGGCACCACTTTTGCACTTGTTGTTATAAACTGTGTGTAGTTAAGTGTAGGTGTGTGTCTTCTCCCAGACACTGGGCTCCTGGGGACACTGGACTGACATAGGTAAAGACAAAGGGAAACTGCTTAAACAGTGAAAAGTTTTTGTCTTACTAGTAAGTATCTTCCTTTTACAGGGTTGTCTTCTACAGTGTGTCCATAAAGTCATGGTACACTTTTGACCGGTCACAGGAAAGCAACAAAGGACGACAGAAATGTGAAATCTGCACCAAATAAAAGGAAAACCCTCCCAGTTTCTGTAGGATGATGTGGCAGCATGCGCGCATGCGCAGATGATGACGTAACACTGTGTATACAGCGGAGCAGCCCACGGCCATGCCAGTCGAGATGTGGACGGTACAGAGGAAAGTTCAGTGTGTTCTGTGGCTTGCTAAATTCGAATCCGTGACCAAAGTGCAACGTGAATATCGGCGCGTTTTTAACAAAGCGCCACCACATATGAATAAGATTATTCGTTGGGATAAGCAGTTGAAGGAAACTGGCAGTTTGGTGGAGAAACCCCGTTCTGGTAGGCCATCAGTCAGTGATGAGTCTGTAGAGGCTATACAGGATAGCTACCTAAGGAGCCCTAAAAACTCTGTGTGTGAGTCCACATCGAACTGCACTGAATAGGTATGAAACTGGGAGAATTTTCCTTTTATTTGGTGCAGATTTCACATTTCTATCTCTTTTGTTGCTTTCCTGTGACCGGTCAAAAGTGCACCATGACTTTACGGACACACTGTATTTCTTATCAATCACCAAACTCACTCTCATGGTGACTTCTCAGAAATGAATCATCAATAAGTTCTACACATACCTCTTTCTCAAAATAACCCATTTCCAAAGAGCATCGGAGAAACAAAGATTGTCTTCCTGCGTGTCTCCTGAATCAACAGGAGGCATATAACTGCTCCTAAAGTTTATTTCACTTTTGGATTTTTCAAGTCCCTCGGAGGGAAAGGACTCATATAAATGTGGATTTATTCTACTCCAAGGGTATAGTTATAGGCTGGATTTTGTTACTTAGCCATAATTAAGTAGGTTCTCAAATTAGGTTCCTCTTTAGAAATGACTGCAGAGATAATTCTATATTAATACTCCTGGTACATATATCTGAAATAGTACAATAAATAAAAATGTATGAAATAGTACAGTATATAGCAGTTATACAGTAAATCGATATACGTACATTCAATTATGTAACATTATAATAGGAGTATAAATGACAGAACCATCCTGGTCAGCCTTTAAAAAATATTATCAAGTGGCTTTCTAATTGAGAGTACTTTTTACAAAAAGAAAAAGGGGGAAAAAAAACAGGATATAATGGAACGTTAAGGAATATATAATATTATTTCTCCTTTGAAAAGTGTTTTTTCCTTTTCGACATGAGGAGGTCAGTGTCCCCAAGCAGCCTGCAGCCTCTCCAACGTCTCTCCTCTTCTTTCCATGGCAACACGGGTTAGCTGGACACTGAGCTTTTTGTGATGTGTGTGTGAGGACAGGGAAAAGGGGAACGAGGCTTCAGGGAGGTCTCAAGGTGGAAAAATTTGTGACGCACAAGATTTGGTGACTGGATGAGAATTATTTATTGAGGGTTCTGTAACACAATAGCTACGGTCACCCTATGATCACTGTTAAAACTGTATTCCCTCTCGAAGCTCTTAACTCCGATCAAAACCCTTTAATAGGCATCCCAAACAACTTGTTCACCGAAAAATTATGAGACATGAGTTTGATCAACCTGCATGAGTTTGATCCCTCTGGTTCAGAAATAAACTTATTGAACCAAACGTGTAAACCGAAATGGTCCCGCTCTGTCTTGGAGCTGCACGCAGTCACGGAGTAATGCCTTTCATTGATTATAATGTGTGCACCGCGCGAGTCCTGGTCTGCCCCTTCACTGCCTCGGCTGCCCCACCCTTTCCCGGGATGGGGATCGTCCTGCTGTGTCCTCCCTAATTGAGCAGGACCTTCCGCCCTCCAACAAAACCATCAAGACTGAAACGCTGTTCCCCTTATCTTGGAAAGGCTTCCTTCCTCGCTTTCCTGGCACAGCTAAATGTGAGATAAAGCTCAGCCTGCGCCTAATAGCCTGCGGTGCGTGCCACACCTGATACTGTAGAAGGAGCTGGAAAGCGTTCCCTTTTGTCTTAATGCCTCCCCCGCCCCCCCCCCGTAATAAAGCAAAAATTCTCTCCCTAGTCAGAGTCGGGGCTAACATAGTCGCAATTCCTCTTTTCTTGTCACTTGCCACTACCTTCCACCCGCAAGAGGCCTTGACAGTGACCTCTCTTAAAGGGGGTTTTTGTGGCTCATTACAATGACTGCTGACACAAACAGCTTCAAAACAAGAGCTGAGTGAGATGCCACTAAAACAGCATCCACAAGCCTCCTCGCAGCCTCGCTGCTCCCCAGCACTCCCAGCCAGGTGGGGAACCTGCTTATCTCTGCCACAACAGAAGTGGGCTCCAAAAGAACTTCTTCAGCAGAACTTGAGAATGCTTATTTATGAACAAGTCCTGTGCTTTCTAATGTCCACTCATGTGGACATTTGCCAGCACCCAGGAAGCACAGCCCTAAAAGACACTCATGACTGTTAGGCAGAGGATATGTCCATTAAACAAGCTCAAAAATCAAACCACAGATATTACAGGGTGACTGTGGAATGCCATGCCTTTGTATGCTACCCATTTTAGAACTGGGGTTGGACCAGTTTTTAAAGAGGCATATTGGACAGGTCTAGTCTGTCTTCTCTTTTCTTTCCTTCTGAAATGGTTTGGGTTTGCGGAGCACTTGATAGAGCAAAGCAAAGCCCAGTTGGGAATTTGTAAGCAGGATCCTATCAGTAGCCCTTGAAAGCCTGTCAAAGGGGTTAGCTTCCAAGGAGATGCAGTCTCCCACTACACGATGTTATAGCCAGAGGACTAAAGTGGGAACACCCCAGAGGTTTATTCTAACCCATTCCACAAAACCAAGAGTATGACTCTCATTTTCAGAATCATCAAAAACAAAAACAGCCCTGGCCGGTTGGCTCAGCGGTAGAGCGTTGGCCTAGCATGCGGAGGACCCGGGTTCGATTCCCTGCCAGGGCACACAGGAGAAGCGCCCACTTGCTTCTCCACCCCTCCACCGCGCTTTCTTCTCTGTCTCTCTCTTCCCCTCCCGCAGCCAAGGCTCCATTGGAGCAAAGATGGCCCGGGCGCTGGGGATGGCTCTGTGGCCTCTGCCTCAGGCGCTAGAGTGGCTCTGGTCGCAACATGGCGATGCCCAGGATGGGCAGAGCATCGCCCCCTGGTGGGCAGAGCGTCGCCCCATGGTGGGCGTGCCGGGTGGATCCCGGTCTGGCGCATGCGGGAGTCTGTCTGACTGTCTCTCCCTGTTTCCAGCTTCAGAAAGTAAATTAAAAAAAACAAAAACAAAAACCAAAACCAAAAACAGTGGCTGCATATTATAAAGAAGACCTGAGAGGTGGCTTCCCTTGAGTTCTAAAAACACTATACATGAAATCACGGCTCCTCAGAGGACAGAGGGCTCCTTGAATTGCTGAAAATGTAAGCATCCCTCAATCTGAGCCAACCACACTTATTTCTTTGCCTCAGGAGCCAAGGTGTGTGTCATCTAGCTAGACCCCGACAGCAAGCCACTCTTGGAGTGGTAAAGGAAGGCAGAGATTTACTAATGGTGGTTCCTAAGTCTTAAAGAGCTAATGCAACAAATGAAATGCCTAAGTGCTGTCCCTTAGACTTGTTTTCACTAGCTGAATTCACCGTTTTATTTTTACAGAAATTTGACAAAAGCAGCAATCCATAAATGCAGTAAACACAACCTCCTCCATATGTCTCACTTCTGGTGTGAGCACAGAGCCACATCACTACATCGCACAATCAGGTGCCTGCTTACTGGCTCAGACTTCTCGCCAGAAACATTCAGGCTTCCAGTGGCTTCATAAAAACCATGGAGCCTTTGTAAATAAGTGGATGAATGAGCTTAAGAACCATGGAGGGGGGGCCCTGGCTGGTAGGCTCAGCAGTAGAGTGTCAGCCCGGCGTGTGGAAATCCTGGGTTCAATTCCTGGCCAGAATACCCACAGGAGAAGCACCCATCTGCTTCTCCATCCTTCCCCCCTCCTTCCTCTCTATCTCTTCCTTCCCCTCCCACAGCCAAGGCTCCAGGGGAGCAAAGTTGGCCCCGGTGCTGTGGATGGCTCCATGGCCTCCACCTCATATGCTAGAATGGCTCCAGTTGCAATGGAGCAATACCCCAGATGGGCAGAGCATCATCCCCCTGGTGGGCATGCCAGGTAGATCCTGGTTGGTGCATGTGGGAGTCTATCTCTCTGCTTCTCTGCTTCTCACTTCAGAAAAGTACAAAAAAAAAAAAAAAAAAAAGAACCATGGAGGAGGATGTATGAAGTTATAACCCTCATTCAAAGTGCCATGGACTGAATTGTGCCCCCCCCCTCAAATGCATATGTTTAAGCCCTAACCTCCTAAATGGCTGAATTTGGAGATGAGCTTTTAAGAGGTAATTTAAGAAGTCATAAGGATCAGATCCTAATCTGATGGGATTGGTGGCCTCATTGAAAGAAGAGAGTTCTCTCCCTTTCTCAAAGCACATGCATGGTTGAAAGGCTAAGTGAGTGCCCAATGAGACAATGGCCCTCTGCAAGCCAAGAAGGGGTCCTTCACCAGCACCTGACCATGCTGGAACAGAGCAAGAAAGAAAGAAAAGCATTTTTGTTATTGCCATATGTGTAGGTATACATATATGAATTTTAAAATCAACCAGGGAGATTGAGTGAGCTCCCTTGCTCAGGCATCTGACAGTTACTCCTGCCAAATTTTATAACTATACACTGAGATCTGAGGCGGCATCGAAACCATTTGAAAGATGTGCCTCTGATAAAAGCTATTACATAGTTTGTGATTTAAATACCATTGCCAACATCCTTCTTTAAAAAAAGAATAGCTTTTATACTATTCTGATAGTACTCACTGTGATAAAACTTCTGTACTCACTGTGATAAAACTGGCCTTGAATATTCACAAGTAAAAACTACAGGGTTAAAATACAATATCATGAGGTCCCAACCAGCTATAGATTCTGATGGGCTCTCTTGATCAGCATTTCTCTAGTTTGTCAGGATCTGGGCCCTAAAAATGAACTGTATTTTGCAGTGAATTGATATCTAATTAAACTTTAATGATGAAATTCCATTCCTGTTCTCCAGCCGCGTGGAAGTATGCAACTGAACTCTTCACACACCTTTTTGTATAACCTCTAACGCTGATGCTAGCACTGCAGTGTACAACACAGGCAAGTGGACCCAGTTAAAGAATACCCTTCAGAGAAGTGTCACAGATAAGGCTAAAGGCAAGAAAAAGCCTAGAAAACATCCATTTCCTCAGAAGAAATTCAAAGTGGATATCATATTGGTAATCTATGAAACTGTTAGACCAAATATTAAGAAAGCCTTTGCCACTGCTCCCTTTAAGACATTCAGCATTCAGTTACATCAATCCTAAATTGTCCTAATTTATTCTAACTAGCAGAAGGTAAAATAAGTAAAAAATCTCTCTTTCCTCTTTTTTTTAAATCCTGCAGGCATTTTATAACATAAACTACGCATCTCCATAGTGCTAATCTAATGTATTCTGAATATTTCTGGAACCTAGGAACGCAAAACATTTCTTATTATTCCCTTGTAGTTCTTTTAAATGTTACCAATCAACTTAAATTTGTCTGCAAACCATAGTTTTAAAATGTTTTTCACAAGTTCAAACAGAAGCTCTGATAATAACAAGTATAGAAAAAATAGAGTTCAATTCCACACTTTTTGAGGTTATGTGTCAGGAGATACACAATAGCCCATGGACATCTAAAATACTGAAAGAGAATAAATTTCTCTATTTTTTATGGGATTACCTGTACATTCTATACACTGGTATTTCTATGATGTATTATAAAACCAAATGATGACTGACATGTCAAAAGAGATCGACTTTCTGAGTCGAATATAGCCACACTACTGGATTGAAAATATCAGGACTGGCCCCTTCTCTTCTCTATTTTGAGCTGAGAAAGAAGATTCAAGGATAAACTCTTCCTTTTTAAGTATTTTCCTAAGCCTTTGTGTGACTGGCTTAGTATGAGGCTAGTCATAAGGTGGAAAATACATTTCTCCTAATATTCTAAGAATCAAATGATTTTGTTCAAGTTTAACCTTCCTTAGTCCTTATTCTGTATTCTGAATATTCTTTCAGGAAATATGTTACCAAAATTTTTAAATATTCCCTTTCATTTTCATATACTTTTTAAATGTAATTTTTGCCCAATTAATTCAATTGCATTCCATTTATACTTACTAAGAGTGCATGTATAAGATAATTTTCCTACCATTATTTATTACAATAAATTGAGTTAGGCCATGTAATTATCATCTTTCAATTCCTAACAATCCTGTGACAGGCTATAATAAAAATTATTTCCCAGAGGTACCCCATTGCAACATTAGATTTTAGAAGCATGTTAAAGTCCCAATATAAAATGTAGTGTATTACTATATAATGTATTCCTAAAAAAATAATTCCAGATTAAATTTCTCAAATGTCAACACACCTATAGTAGAAAATTGATACCATTTTTAGCTTCTTGACATGTTTTAGGGTCTATCCAAAACCCCAATGCCAAACCTTCCTCACTTCTAGTTTCTTTTCATAACCATAATCAAATAATTTAGCTAAATCATACATCTTAGTTTCTCTACTTATAAATTAAGGATAATAACAATATCTGTTCTAACTACTTGCTATATGTTATATATCTAATTGTAAATTTTGGGGTATATTCTGTTTTAAAACAAATAACTACCAATTTTTCCTTCCATGTAGTCAAATTAAAAATAGATTTTAAAAATTGGAATAAACCTGCATTTTGAATTCCTTAGTGTAAGTTAACATGTGAAAACCGTTATTCAAATTCTTGACAAGACTCTTAATTTTGACAGATTCATATGATGAATTTTATGAATAATATTAAGAAAAAGAAACATTCTTCCCTTCCTTTTAAGCCCTTTCTTTAAACTTTCTAATGTGATTAATGTGGTATATATATATCAGGATTTTATCCCACTTGGGTGGGGTATGGGAATAATGGAAAGAGAATGAGGAAAGCTAAAAACCACAATAAGGCAAAGAAATGCTATTTTCCATGGGAATATTACCTGTAAGGGCCAAGAGACTAACGACTAAATATTAAGCATCCTCATTTGGGATGAGAGGCAAGACAAGAGTCTGCTCTTAAATTGACTTCAGAGTAGAGGTAGGTGCCAAAGCAAACATATCCCTGTAAGGGAAATGCTTTGAAAGGTAAATGGGCTTTAAAAATACTTGTGTAGGTTAAGTTTTCTAATCGGAAGTACACATATTCATTACTGTCAGATATGGTAAGGGCACATGTCCATCACTATCTCTGGAAATATCCTCCTGGCATATAATTTCATTATTTTTAGACCAACGCCTAACATGGTGGATACTCCCAATATATGTTATGAAATAAAGAAAAGTAAGCCAAAGTTAAAATATGTGGTACTTCACCTCAACCAAAATCATATTCATTTGAGTAAGAAGTAAGTAAAGGCCCAAAGTTCTTAGATTCCTTCAATCCATACTCATTTTTCATCAGTAAGAATTCTGGAATGATGAGCAACCTTACATGCCTTTTTGACCCAGCTACTCAAGCCACTGATAGAACAAAATGCAAAGCAAACTTGCACTGCTTAGGATCCCCTACCCCTAGACAAGTTTATCTTCAAAGACCCTGTTTCACTTTGTATTGTCATTCTGGTGTGACTTACAACCCTTAAACCATTTGTAAAGAATTTTGAGAGAATGGCATTTTGACAAGTTAAGTAGTGTCCATATTACCTCCATTCTTTTTTTTTTTCCTTTACAGGAACCTTTTGTAACTGAAGTAAAAATACTTCAGTCATTTCTCTTATATGAGGAAGTCATTATTATGGATGGGCAAGAAATAACCTATTTGTTTTCCAAAAGTTTCACTGGACATAACTCTCTGATCATAGATCAGCAAGGGTTTTTTCAATCTGTAACCAGAAGTTCACTGAATATTCAATAAGTCACCCAAACACTTGTTGACAAGAAGTCACCTCAGTAGATGTATCCATACACCAACATTCAATTATGGGATTGGCAATGCCCAAGTCCCAAGGTAATGGGAACCCTTGTAGAATGAATGAGTAACACTAGGTAAGCATGCAAAGCTGCTAATGGGGTAAGTGCATCTGTCTGGGGACCCTGCTTAAATTCAGCCTAAATTCTGGAAGCGGGTGTGACTCTGCCTCAGCCTCATGGATTACCGACCTGTACTGCTTTGGTCTCACAGGGCTCTGCAACAGGGCAAACTTTCCAGTATTCCCTGAGGGATATAGGAGACCAGAATCACCCAATATCACTAGAGAAAATGACCCCGAGGGGACCCCTTTCCTTCAAGTTAATTTGTATAAACATCCAGATAGATTCAGAGAGTACTGGACTAACCTAATAATGGTAAGATTATTCATAGTAACTTGGTTAAGAACAGAAAAGGTGAGATGGCCAATTGATATCCCTTCCAGGATTCAAACATGTCTGGGAAATGTAGCCAGTCCAAAATGACTGTTCTGCAAGACTAGAGATAAAATAGAGCCACTTCTAATTTGAAGAGTGCCACTACCAGTGATTGCTTCACTAACTGCTAAAAAGAGCTAACTCACTGAATAGTTACCATTAGTGAGCACTGTTCTAAGTATCGGAACATGTCTTAATTCATTTAATCCTCAGGACAACCCTAAGAGGTAGGAATTATTATTATCATCCATCACGACCAAATGGAAACCTAGAGAGGTTAAGTAACTTGCCCACAGTTACTCAGGGAATAATGGCCGAGCTGGGGCTGGAACACAGGTGCAGTGTTTATGCTTCTGCCCGTCACCATCCTGCCTCTCTGCCTTTTCCCATTCCTGAAAGCTCGGAAGAACAACCACAGACAGTGAGGTGAGGACAACAGGCACGGTGAGCGTCACACTGCCTGCAGCGTTGGCCCAGCTGGGATGAGAATTTGTCCTGGCCTGGCTCCTCACAGAGCGTCTCCATTAACCACTCCGCTCTACAAATATACTCCAAGTTTTCTAAAGAAAACAAGATTATAAATACCACTACAGATATCACTACAAACAAACATCAAGTAGATCCGACATTATAAACTAGAAAACTGGAGAGAAGAAAGACCTGCCTACAGACAAAACTCTGTGTACCACACCCAGGGAGCACCCATGTGATGCTCCTAATAGGAGCTCTCGAAATTTCAGAGTTGCATGATTTGTATTGCCATCCCTTACACATTAAGACAAAATTTTTTTCCCATCTAATTTGCTGTTTGATACTGGGCTTTTACAAGTTGAAATAAAGAAAAGATAGGAAAACACATTCACAAATAATATTCAAAACCATCGAACAAAGGAGTTTCATTCCTTTTTTCCTTTTAATTCACCCAGCCATAAAGGACAGACTTTTTTTCCCCTTTAGTATTCTGACAGTCATTGGGGTGACTAAAATACCCAGTATATATCTTAGTTAAAAGCTATTTTTAAAATCACTTGATTTAGAAAACTCCAATCATGATAATTTTGTGGCAATTCTTAGTACACAAATTAAAAGTTTTAAATTACTCTGCAAGATTTTGTGAGTCAAATAATCTTAATTAGGAAATACCTACCTTGATGCATATTAATCAGGAGTTTTTAATATCTGCCCTCATACAAAATTATTTTGAGGGTTGCTTATGAGTTATAGCCCTTGTGGTCAGTAACAGCAGTGATGATGCAATGTGAGACTAGAGCCAAAAGTGTGGTTCTCGCCTGACTCGGCCACTTTTAATATCTGGGCCCTGAGAATGCCATGTAACTTCTCTTAATGTCCAAAGAGGAAAACTAGTTCCCACCTGAAAGTGTTGTTTCATGGATTAATGAGATTTTAGTAAATCACAAGGCACTATATATAACATAATGTTAAAACTACATTCTGTACAAAAATGCCCTGTTAATCAATGTAAGACATTTTTCATAATACCAGGCCCGTATTATGCAAGAAGCCTTTAAAAATAAATCAGACTCTACAGGCAAAAAAAAAAAAAAAAAAAGTATATACTAAAATACGAACCAAATGTGGTGGCAGTGTGGCTTAATGAGGAAAATGGCAGATGTTGTCCAGTGCAAAAAAAGAATCAACTTGCTGATTGGCCAACTTTGCCAACTCATGACCCTGAGTGAGTTTGCCCTCCATTCTCTCATTTAAGAAATGGAGTAAGAACTATCCCATAAGGTTGATATGAGAATTAGAAAAAAAAAGAAAAAAATATATATGGTCTCTAGCAGGACAGGCACACAGTAGGTACTCAATAATCAGCACCCATTTCATATCAAAGAATTTATTTAATTACGCCAAGTACGCTGTGGGTCTCAACCCTCACAACAGCGGAGCAGTGTTCTGCTTAGAACAGTACATCTATTAGGAGAGTCCCCAAAAAACTTCTGCCACAGCTAGAGCCCTGGGTTCATCCCACTTGAAACTCCAGCAGATTAAGGTTGTGCTTGCTGTATTCCCCTTTCCTGCTTTCTGCCATTATTTTGTAAATCTTACTAATGGAACCTCAAATGTGAAGAATAAATTACTACTACCCAATGGGGCAACTCCAAGTACAGGATTTTTCCTAACATACTTATTCTAAAATGAACTACTTCACTGTTCGTTACTTATTGACGGACAGGGGTGGGGTCCAGGACTACGGTAAGAAAAGAGCCAAAGTGAATGTGCTGTTTGACCAAAATCAGCAGCCTCTGCCTGGCCTCCCCAGCTGCAGAGTCAGGCTCACTGGAGGCGTTGGGAGCTACAAGCAGGAGAGGGGGCGCGAGTCGTCCGGCGCCCACCGGGCGCCCGGGCAAGCCAAGTGCGGCAGGCATCGGTGACCGAGCAGAGCGCGAGTTAGAGTGGAGCTGGGGAAGGGCGCATGCATGCAGCTGGGTTAGTTGTGACTCGACCATGCGGCTTTGCATTCCTGCTCGGCAAACGCGCATAGGCAAAACAGACTTGATGCTTACAATGATCCCAGCCCAAAATGGAGTGTCCCTGACTAGCAGGGAGGAGCTGATGCTCGCCATGAGAAAGCCCACCACGGTCACGGCGATGCCCAAGGCCAACTGCAGCAGGGCGAGCAGCAGCGGGAACCGGCAGCCGCAGCACGTCCGGGCCTCCTCCCCGTACTCCTCCGGGGCCCCCTTGCCCTTCTTCGGCTCCATGTCGTCGGGCCCGGCGGCGCCCGTGGCCGGCAGCCCCCCCTGCCTGCGTTGGCCGCGGGGCTGCTTGTCCTTGCCCATGGCGGCTGCGTGGGTGGGTGCGTGTACGGCGCGCTGGGCCCCGAGCGCGGCGCTGGGCGGACAGAGCCTGCCCTGGTATTCGAATTACGGAGGCTGAACAAATATGGAAAACATTTGGAGCCGACTCGCGGAGCCTCCAAAGGCCACAGGGAGCCCTCAGCAGAGGGGTAGCCGAGGGGGGTCGCCAACTGCCAACGCGCCGGGACGCAGCGCCTGCTGGGCCCACAAGCAAGGTTTGCCAGTCGCCCGTGGGAGCTGGCGTGGGTCGCTTGTCCTCTTAAATCCTGCGCAGTTTGACAGGCTGGCTGCTTGGGGGCGGGGAAGAGGTTATCTGTTGTCCCAGCTCCAAACCCCAGGTGTTTTTAGGTTTTGTTTATGTTTTCTAAGAGGCGCAATGCAAGGTGATGAATGTTTAAATCATTTCAGTTTAATTAATGGACAGTTTAATCCAAAATAGGCATTGCTAGGAGCCAAGCTGTGAAGTTGTTTCCAGAAACAAAAACGTTTATTTTCCAACAAAGGAATAGGTTCTTCTCTTTCTTTTTAAATCCTGCAATCTGACTGACAAAGGCGTTTTTCCCATTGAGGTATTTGTTTTTGAAATAAGTGTTTATAGAGAGATGCTGGGCTATTTGTGAACTCACTCATATATTTGTTTTTAAAAGCTCTGGAGTCCCCAGCCAGTCTTCACTGATCTCTACATCAGTGCCTTGGGGATTATTTTGCACCTAGGACTATGGCAGTTTGACTCAGTCTCCGTTTAAGATATTTTAAAAGCACCTACAGTGTGCAACAGTATAAGGATGTTCAAGATAGAATTTGGTCCCTGACCAAAGTCACAGAACTAATCGATAAAACTGACTATTTGCATTCCCACATACTTCTCAGTAGCACCGAGAGCAAATGTCAGTGAAACCGCTAAGAAATTATCTCCTCACTTTGGAGTATTTATATAATACGTTGGTGTGGTCATTTAACATTCAGAAAGGTGTATTTAAAAATAAGTGATCTTGCCAAGATGCTAGAATAGGTAGTCTACTGCCAGATTGTTCTATCTCAGTAAATTTTAGGAAAGTCTAACTCCCTGCTGTTTTCCCTGAATTATACACTAATCATCATCAGCTCTCTTTGTGAACACAGCTTAGTCCGCACAAAGGTACTTTTGAAGGTATGAAATATATTCTTATTTTATGGATGTCATTGTTTTCCTTCTACCTTCCATTTGGGTCAGTGGGAAAAATAGGGTCCATGGAACAAATGCAGTAGCTTAGAAAGCAGAATCCAAACCATGCATCCCAGCATTCCACCTAGAGCAGCGCTAGAGGCGGCCCTCAGTCTCACAAAAGTTGCAGAAGGGCTGACATAGAGTCATTGTAAACCTTGGGGCCATTACACCATTGGGATTTCTAGGGAGAACAGACAAATAAAAGCAGGTGTTACACAAGATACTCACCTGACTACAGTCTGACCGAGAACAACCCATTTGACAAAATAGAGCAATACTTGGTTTTTCTATGTAAATATATTAAACATTTTTGGGAAGCTAATTTGACTGCCTGGAATTATTTGATGTTATGAAAATATAGCTACCAATTACTGAGTATTCTGTAACAAGCATGCTAGGTGCTTTATATACTTTATTGCAACTCTTTAGAAACACCTTATAATTATAGTTTCCACTTTTTAAGATGAAAAAATGAATATCAGAATTATTAAGTAACCAGATTAATAAGCCATTCACCTACTTGGTGATGGAGGTGAAAGTAATGAAATGTGCACTCTTGTGGATTACCTGTTTTATTAATTACTTCTTAGAGGCAAACGAGGTAGATTAAGTTTTTTCAGATTTTGAACTATATAGTAATCATGGATGGTATTTTATTTGTCTGTTTTTAAAAATCTGTCAAAGAATGGAACCTATAGCTGCCAAGAACTTGACAAAAATCTCTCTTTTTTGTTAAGTGAAAGGGGGGAAGATAGTGAGATAGACTCCTGCATGATCCCTGACCAGGGTCTACCTGGCAACCCCTGCCTGGAACCTATGCTTGGACCAACAGAGCTATTCTCAGCGCCCAGGGCCAATACTCAAACCAATCAAGCCACTGGCTGGGAGAAGAGAAGGGAGAGAGAAGGGGGAGAGGGAGGGGAAGAGAAGCAGATGGTCACTTCTCATGTGTGCCCTGACCGAGGATCGAAACTGGGATGTCTGCATGCTGGACCTATACTCTATCCACTGAGCAAACTGGCCAGGGCCACAAAAATATCTTGATTCACTACCATAATATATACAATAGCTGATGGAGACCATTATATCTATTATAAATTTATAAGTAGATACGAGCTCTATTTGCTGACCATACTGCTTGGGCTGTCATTTATTTAAGAATAAAATAACCCTAGCCTTTTCCTCAAAAACCTTAAATTAAATATAAGTTAGAATGGTTAAACAAAATCATAGGATGCTCCTGTAGGTTTATCTTCTAAGTTTCAGAACTCATGAAGCTTACAGTTATAAAACAGTTGTACATAAATTCTTACTCTGAGAGCTTACTTCTAATTGCCTAGCCGAGACAAGTTAAAATTGAAACTAGTAGCAGTGAACAACAGCCCAGATAAATTGTAATCCTTGAGTCTGATTACAACTGCTGACTTCAATTTTCAGCTTCTAACGAAGAAGGCAGCAGTATAGGGAGCCGCCCACCTGCTCAGATTCCAGGCTGCTCGCTGAGATCTGTGCCTGAGGGGGCCTGATCTTCAGCAATACCAGGAGATGAAATTGATGAGGACAGTATTTTCACTTAATTGATACAGGAAAGTAAAAACAAAGAACAGGATGAGGCAAGTTGTCCAAAGGTCAGCGATAAAGAGTAATCAAGATGAAATGGGATCAGAGGGTCCTTAAGGATACAAGGAAACCTCTCCCTTTAATATGTCTTTCCCATTGAGGAAAATCAGCGTTTCCAGCTTGTCACATAGTTTAACAGACTCGAACACAGCTTTTGTAGTATTCATAAATTATAATGTACCTATTTTATAGGGTAAGCAATAACCTCTTCATATATTTATATTACCGGGAAGAAAGGCAAAGTAGAAACAAAATGTTTTCAGATAATCTCTTGGCTGCTCCCATAACTAAAAACTGACAGAGATTATAAATTAGAAAGTGCAGGAGAGTAGTTGATGTATATGATTTGAGATTATTTTGCCCCTCTGGGGAAAATATCAATAACAAAATTAAGCTTAGTGCCGCTCTTTGCTGTAGCTCAAATTCAACATTATTTCGAAGTGTTTAGGCTTCAGAAGTTCAGAACTGAGAAAGTGGTAACTCTTTTAAAACTAGTATCATTTACAAAATGTCTTTGAAATTTCCAACTAAAAATAATCTCCAAACTAACATATTTCTGAACACATGACCTTAAACTCATCAAGAACAAAAAGATTTTATAGAAAAATTACTATGGTTCCAAAGTCTGTATCAAGTCTCTTTAAATATGTAATTAAATATATCAAAAATGTTCAGGTAGATTTGATTTAAAGAAGTATCAAATACTCCACAAAGAACAATTGAAAACATCATTGGGCCATATGTCTCACTGGCCTCCATATATGAAATGACTCTAGGGATATTGCTGATCCGTGTGTGTGTGTGTGTGTGTGTGTGTGTGTGTGTGTGTGTGTGTGTACAACCAATAAACTCTCTCTGTTCTTTCCGTTTTCTTTATTTCGGTCATTAATTTTAAATGTGTCTTTTGGCTCAATTTTTTTTCCTCAAAATAATTGACCTATTTATGATTTTTTGCATAACAGTTTGTATTTTCAAGTTAAATGTCACATGGGCAATGTACTCCTTATAGTCAACAGAGTCTTTATAAGTTTCTCATTCCATAAAGAGTCTGTAGAGATGGTAACTATCAATCATTTCCTAATGCATTCCACTGACTTCTATGATGTTATTTATAATGAAATAAAATTTTTCTGCATAGTTTTGTACATGTAGTTTTATCCATGTAATTTTGATGTTTCTGCAATGATGAAGAAATAAATGTACTTGTTTTAATTAAGAAATAAAGGAAGAAGAATGGACAAATAGATTGTGATATATTCATACCATGCAATCCTGCTTGCTAGTAAGAGTGAAGTACTGATACAGGCAATGACTTGAATGAATCTTATTACTAGTTTGCTGAGTGAAAGAAACCAGGCACAAAATAATACTGCACCATTCCATTTTTATAAAACTAAAAGTGTGCCTGACCAGGTGGTGGTGCAGTGGATAGAGTGTCGGACTGGGACGCAGAGAACCCAGGTTCAAACCCCTAAGGTTGACAGCTTAAAGCACGAGCTCATCCAGCTTGTGTGCGGGTTCACCGGCTTGGGCGAGGGGTCACTGGCTTGATCGTGGGATCACAGACATGACCCTATAGTCTCTGACTTGAGCCCAAAGGTCACTGGCTTGAAGCCCAAGGTCACTGGCTTACGCAAGGGGTCATAACCTCTGCTGTAGCCCCCGAGTCAAGGCACATATGAGAAAGCAGTTAATGAGCAACTAAGGTACTGCGACAAAGACTTGATGCTTCTCATCTCTCTCCCTTCCTGTTTGTCTGTCCCTATCTGTCCCTCTCTATCTCTCTCTGTCTCTGTCACACACACAAAATAAATAAATAAATAAATAAATAAATAAATGAATAAAAAGTGCAAAAATAATCTACAATTATTTAATTTAAAAATGATTTGGGCCTGACCTGTGGTGGCACAGTGGGTAAAAGCGTCGACCTGGAATGCTGAGGTCGTCGATTCGAAACCCCAGGCTTGCCTGGTCAAGGCACATATGGGAGTTGATGCTTCCTGCTCCTCCCTCTGTTCTTTCTATCTCTTTCCTTTCTCTCTTTCTCTCTGTGTCTCCTTTCTCTAAAAAAATGAATAAATAAAATGTAAAAAATAAATAAATTGTAAAAAATAAAAGAATTATTTAAAAAAAATGATTTGGACTTGGAATGAAACAACTGACTAGGTAGAAGCAGAAGAGCTCTCTCCAGGGTGATGGAGGTCTTCTAGATCTTGCCTTAAATGGTGGCTACATGAGTATAAACAATTATGAGACCTTCTTGAACAACATCAAAGGTCTGGGCACATGTACTGTATGTTCTTAATGATATCTCAGTTTTCTAAATGCAATAAAAAGAAAACTACAAGGAGTCATTGTGTATTCATAACTAAATAACAATAGAAAAAGTATTTTTGTTTTTAATTTAAATTACCTTCCCAAACTCTATTTCTCTACTGCCTTTCTGGCTCCTCTGAATTCATTATTGATTGCTGTATAATAAATCACCTCAAAACATAGAAATTTGGAACAACAATAGTTATTTATTTCATTGTTTATGTGAGTTGGATAGTCAAACAGCAAAGCAGGAATGGTTTGTGTCTTCCCATTTTGGGGGTCTCAGTTGAAAGACTTGTAATCATCTGAAGTTTTGACTGAGGCAGGACCATCTGCTTTCATGGTGGCTCAGTAATCTGGTTGGCAAGTTGGTTCCTTTCCATGTGGCCACTCCATGCAGGCCTTTCTGCAGGGCTATTTGAGTGTCCTCACAATATGGCATATGGCTTCAATCAGAATGAGAGATTCAGACATGGAGAAAACAATGTAAAAGCTATCCTTTTCATGATACAGGCTCAGAAGGCACTTAGCAACACTTAAACCACATTCTTTTCTTCAGAAAGAATTCACTAAATCCAGCCTACAAAGAATCAAAACATTTTAAAACCGCTACACCTCCTTCTTAAATTTCCTCATGGACTAGACTTCCTTTGCTGACCTCCTAAATGCTGGAATTCCTCAGGGTTCCTTTCTTGGTGCTCTTCCTCCTTACACTGCACTTTCCACAGCTTCAGGGGAGACTTTCAAATCTATCCTAAGGGCTCTGACATCTTTCCTCAGCTCTGGATCTACAGATGTAACTACCTACTCACATCTCCATTTGAATGCCCTGATGTACTACAGATTCAGTCTCTCCCCCAACACCACAGAGAAATCAAATGAGATAAAAATAAAGCTTCCACAGACTTTTAGTGGTAAGATGGTCATTGGTCACCTTTGCCAAGAGCAATCCCATATAGCAGTTTCAAGATTCCAGTGAGTCGAAGAGGAGAAAAAGGGAAAACAGGTGTAAAGAAATCTGTGGATAATTTTAGCTATGAAGAAAAAGTAAAAGAAAAAGCTGTAGCTAACAGGACAATATAAAGTTGAAGAGAAGTTTGCTGCTTTTTAAATTAATTGATCAGGTAAATTCCTTGAGGTGGGAGAATTAGTCAGAAGCAAAGCCCTTTCATGGTCTGAGATAGGAGGAAAGAATGAAAGACTAGATAAACTACAGTTGAGTTTGCAGGAGTGGGAGAAAAGCCGCTGGTGGAATTCCTATTCATTGGCCTCTTCTAGGCTATGTATATAGTGAATGCAGTATCAATATTTTTATTCTAGATGATGCAGATTTTAGATACAGAGCCATTCTGCCTCTACATCCTACCCCACATTACCTTTTATTGCTGTATCTTGTAAATATAAATTTTAATGAAAATACATCATTTTCTGGAAAATTTCTCAAAAAAAAAAAAAACCAACACATAATTTTCTATAAATTACCATTAGAATATTCTCTCTCTCTCTCTCTCTCTCTCTCTCTCTCTATATATATATATATATATATATATATAGTTAGTTAGTTAGTTAGTTAGTTAGTCAGTTATAAGAATACATAGTATTCGTCCAAATTGTGTCTTTAAATCTAACCAAAACGCAATGAACTTGAAATTTCTTCAGTGGTTAAGTGACATGCCTAAGGCTACATTTTCTTCATCTTGCTCTAAGTCCAGCAGTCTTTCTATTTCTATTTTAGCTGAATGACTTAGATTATTTTAGCTTTATTGGGGTGTAATGAATCACAGCTACTAGCTGTGTGATGAGGACAAGTTTTGTCACCTCTCTCAACCTCAGTTTATATACACATATAAAAATGCACAATACGCCTAACCTGTGGTGGCACAGTGGATAAAGCGTCGACCTGGAAATGCTGAGGTCGCCAGTTCGAAACCCTGGGCTTGCCTGGTCAAGGCACATGTGGGAGTTGATGCTTCCAGCTCCTCCCCCCTGTCTCTCTCTCTCTCTCTCTCCCTTTCTCTCTCCTCTCTAAAAATGAATAAAATAAAATAAAAAAATAAATAAATAAAATAAAAAAAAATAAAAATGCACAATACATCTTGACAAACTGGATGTTGTAATGTATAGGGAAATGTATGAGTATGCTGCATCTGCAGGTAATCATACATGTTAAGGGCACACAGTGCCGTGTGTCTAGATATACCTGCCAAGTCCCAGGGTGATGAGAACAGATGCTGTCTAGGTTTTAGGCCATTAAGCATCATGAGGTCAGACACCAGGCTTTTTTAGTCATGATTGGTCCTACAGTACTCAGTGCAGTACAAAGGACACTGTACGGGTTTAACAAATATTTACAAGTCATAAATACAGTTTACATATAAGATACATGAGGATTTAGATATTTTTGATATAAACAATATATCTTTAACATCCTAGAATTGCATATTTTCTTTGTAAATTTCTATTTTTGTTTTAAGAATTATCTTTTGGAATAACACAAGAGATACTCTTGATGAATTATAATCAAGTTTTCTAAATAATACCATTAAAAACACCACCACAAAATCATTTAAAAAATTCTGTATGTTGTAAGCAAATTATATAGTTTTCACATCGACCACTAATGTTCCTCTTTAGTTAGAATAACTGAGTCATCATCTGACCCTAAGCAGGTTGGTATCTTTTATCATTTTTATAACAATGCAAGTTTCCACAGTCTTATAACCTACCCCCCCCCCCCCGTTTGGTTGGACACAGTCATTACCACATTAAAAGATATCTTTGACCTTAAGAAAAAAACCTTGTAGGCCATGTTCTTTTCCTCTAACCATTCTTCTATGAATTCTCTCTCATTTTGATGTGACTGTGAATGAGAACACTGGATTTAGTCTGCCCGCCTACCGATCTCGGCTCTAATGCTACTAGCTGTGTGATGAGGACAAGTTTTGTCACCTCTGTCAACCTCAGTTTCCTCTCTCTAAACCAGAAGATTGTTATGAAGTATAAATACAATAGTTCATGAAAACACAGAGAATATTTCTTGGCATGAGTAAGCAATCAATAATTAGTAGCTATGATACTAACCCTGCCTTGTGTTCTTATTCCCTTCCCCTTCCTATGCATTATTTGTCTCTGAAATTCTCGTTGACAATTGCTTTGATTGTTTCTCCTCCTACACTCTCCTTCTTCTTCTCTTATACTCCCAGCCTGATACCTCTGAAGTTGCAGCTACTGAATTAGTTATCTACGTCACAAAACAATTTTTTTCTTTCTCACCACCATTCTCTGTACTGTCACTCAATTCTAAAATTCTGGGACTTTTCAAGAATGACCTCTTAAGAAAGATGATTCACCCTTCCCCTTTCTTCTAGTGTTTTCTATTTATTTTGAGTGTTCATCTGACCTTTGACCCCACAGTCGAGTGCTGTCTGTCATCCACCATCAGAAAAGGACTGCCATTTTATCCTGTAGTCTTTTGCTAAGCTTTTTGTGAAGGCTACCTCAAAATAAGTAAGGAATTCACATCTCATGTCCCCGGTTGATCTCAAATTATTTCACAGAAGTTACTGAATTGCTGACACTTTAAAAACAATGTTTTGATAATCTAACATCCAGCTAGATTAGTTTAACAGGAAAATGTTCACATTTCTCAAATGTTATACTCCCTAAAGTGTCACATATGGTATGGCAGATGGCTTTGTTTGGGGCCTAAAGTCCTTCTTTGGGTTGGGGAATGACCCCACACCACCCCAACATGGTCCTGTGTGGCTGCTGCCCATACCATGACCGCAGGAGTTGGCCTGGTCCAGCCAACTGCAGTATCCCTGTCCCTGCCCCTGACCTGGGTTTAAGGGCCAAGCACATGAAGGACTATGCTAAGGCAGAATCCTTCATTGAGCCTGAGAGAGGGATGCTGAGGTCTGAGCGGTCCTCTTCCTTTTGGGAGGGAGGCTGCCAGAAGCAGGGGCTTGTTTCTCACAACTTGGAGGGAGTCTTTGCATGACAGATGAGAATAAGGCCAATGAGCACAGAAGCTAAAATAGTAAAAAAGATAAACGGCGTGTGGAGAGAGGTTTCATGCCATTTTTTGAGCCTCCGAAAACAATTGTGCCTGAAGCAAGCTCATTCTTGAGCATCACAAAGCAGGAGATTGTCTGGTTCACCACGGCGTCATCGTTTTTGCCATGTAGTAGGTGCTCCATCAATATCTGCTGAATGGTTAAAGAAAGAAGCGATTCAATAGAGACTCCTTTGTGAGGTATTTCTAGCTCTTGAAGCTGAAGGCTCCCTGACCAATGCACCCGCCCAGGTAAATCTCAGCATTGCCCAGGAGCGTGCCCGTCTCTGCAATTACAGATCTGCAATAGCATAAGGAAAACGCAGAGAAGTGACAGGTGAGCCATGAGTTCATTTCCAAATAGACAGTGGTATTTAGATAACACATTTTCTGTCAAATTGTGTAGGAAAATACAAAGCCATTGTAGGGTAGGATAGACATTTTATAAAGTGTCTATTTACAAAGCTTTTGCAATTTGGCATATGAAGAAATAACAAGTGCTATTGTATAATCTATACCACCTTCAGTGTAACTGTATTTGTATGAGTAGAGCCTCATGCTCAGCTAGTTCTTTATACCTGGAACTTTAGTTGCTCAGTAATTAGTCTAAATAAATCATAAAATTAAGTAGTATACTTGCTACTACTTAATTGCTAACAGATACTTGTGTGCACTAATTTTTTTAGCCAAGGATGCAGATCAGAATCACCTATAGTACATGAAAACATGTTTTTCGGCCCTGGCCGGTTGGCTCAGTGGTAGAGCGTTGGCCTGGCGTGCAGGAGTCCTGGGTTTGATTCCCGGCCAGGGCACACAGGAGAAGCGCCCATCTGCTTCTCCATCTCTCCCCCTCTCCTTCCTCTCTGTCTCTCTCTTCCCCTCCCGCAGCCAAGGCTCCATTGGAGCAAAGATGGCCCGGGCGCTGGGGATGGCTCTGTGGCCTCTGCCTCAGGCGCTAGAATGGCTCTGGATGCAACAGAGCGACGCCCCAGAGGGGCAGAACATCACCCCCTGGTGGGCATGCCCGGTGGCTCTCGGTCGGGCGCATGCGGGAGTCTGTCTGACTGCCTCCCCGTTTCCAGCTTCAGAAAAATGAAAAAAAGAAAACATGTTTTTCCCCTAGACATAGGCACCCTTATATTTACTGCAGCATTATTTACAAGATATGGAAGTGTCCATTGATAGAGAAATGGATAAGTGAATATGTATATAATGGAATATTACTCAGCCATAAAAAAGAAGGAAATCTTGCCATTTGTGACACCATGGATGGACCTAGAAGTTATCCTAAGTGAATAAGCCAGACAGAGAAAGACATTTATCATACAATTTCACTTATATGTGGAATCTAAAAAAACAGAATAAGCAAGCGAACAAAACAGAAACAAACTCAGAGTTGCAGAGAACATTTTGATGGTTGCCAAATAGGAGAGGGTTTGGGGGATGGGTGAAAAATGGGAAGGGGTTAAGATGTACAAATCTCCAGTTAGAAAAACAGTCAGGGAGATAGATATAGTGTACAGCATAGGGAATATAGTCAATAATCTGTAATGTATGGTGTCAGGTAGGTTCTAGACTTATCTGGGTTATCACTTCATAAGCTTCATAAGTTATATAAATGTCTAATCACATTTAAAAAAACATGTTTTCTTTTCCGTGCCTGATTTAGTTATGTTCAGGATGGGCATTTAATATGTTTGGGATATATCCTTGTAATTAAGTGTTACTCTTAAAATCTGCCCAGTACACACCCCAAGCTAAGTTCAACACTCTTACCATCCTTCAAGGCAATAGGAAGCAATCCTTTTGCAAACACTAACTGTAACTTCATTGTTTGTTTCTTCTCCGTACCTCTTCCTCAGCAGTGGCTGCCTGTCTGACATTTTTTCTTGAACTCATTTAATAAACATTTATTGTGTGTCTGACAGTAAAAAGGCAGTTTCCTGCACTCAAGGGGCTCACACTCAACAGGAGGGGTACAGACATATAAACAGAGATGTGTTATAAACTGTTACGTTTGTGAGGACAGAATTGTGTGACAGGTACAGCAAGGCACAAAGGGCAAAGTGATGCTACTAATAGCACGACACAATCTACGCCGGCATGGCACATTTAAGGTGCATGGACTGTGTAGTTGGGAAATGTGTGGCATAGCAGAGTTCTCATTCATGCCATGTGGTTATTCATCTATGAGGCGACTTTGAAATGTTGGCCATGTCACCCAGCCAACAGCTCCTTCCTTGTGCCTAGTCCTTGAAAATGATTATTCTTAGTTCCACTTTTCTGCTCCTCTTCTCCAAGGTAGTAAGGTTATAATTAGGCCAGGACAAGGTGAAGAGGGGCTAACTGACTGTAAATATCCCACTTGGTTGCCAGTCCCTGGGGAGTGTGCCCTCTCCCACCCCCTTGAATACTGACAAACCATGGTCATGCTGGCATTCATGAACCCCATGCCTGCCAGTCATCTGAAACTTTCTTCTACATCTATTTTTTACTTGGCTATATATAAGTTCAAGCAATATTTTAAATTTTGTTCCTAAAAGCCTAAATAATCCATATTTTAAACCAAAATATTTTCATTTTCTTGTACATCCTGTTTAGAGAGCGCAGGGGAAGTAACACAAGAGGAGAAAAGGGAGGAAATGTGAGATGTTTACTGAAGCAAGTTGTTTGAGTTGTAATAAGAATGAAACTAGCACCTAGGAAAACTCACCGAGATGTTAAAAGTGGTTGCCTGGGGGCAGTGAGACATGGATGATATATTTCTCTTCTTTTTATTTTAATATGTGCTCTAAAGAGCACATTACATTATGTTTAAACACACACAAATAAAGAGAAAAAAAACCACTTAGTTTTCAAAAGGACCTCACTCTAATTATCCCACAAGTTACATTTTTGCTCCCTTCCTTTTTTGAGATAAAAGATTTCTATTAATTTATTATTATTATTATTATTATTATTATTTTGGTGACAGAGACAGAGAGAGACAGAGAAGGATAGATAGGGACAGACAGGCAGGGACGGAGAGAGATGAGAAGCATCAATTCTTCGTTGTGGTTCCTTAGTCTCCTTAGTTGTTCATTGATTGTTTGCTCATATGAGCCTTGACCAGGGGGCTGCAGCAGAGTGAGTGACCCCTTGCTCAAAAGCGACCTTGAGCTCAAGCCAGCGACCTTGGGCTCAAGCCAGCGACAATGAGGTCATGTCTATGATCCCACACTCAAGCTGGCGACCCTCGTGCCCAAGCTGGTGAGCCCACACTCAAGCCGGATGAGCCTGTGCTCAAGCTGGCGCCCTCTGGGTTTTGAACCTGGGTCCTCCATGTCCCAGTCCAAAGCTCTAGCCACTGTGCCACTGCCTGGTCAGGCAAAATATTTCTAGTAATTTACTAATTTTTATAATAGTCTTTTTTTCTGTGGCTGCTCATCTAGAAGAGCAATGAATTATGCCATTAAATGGTCTAAAGATTTACCAAAAATGGTCTTTTGACAGATTTCCAGTTTATACTAACTTTAAGAGTGACAACTGACTTGTCTCTCATGAGTCACACATCCTCTGTATAAGTACAATGTTTACTATAACAGTCTACCTCAAGCCTACCTTCCCCATGAAGAATTTTTTTAAAATTTCTATAGCACTATATGTATCACATAAATTTTAGTTATAGGATCTTACATCCTGTAATCTTTTTAGACCATAGACTTCACTTATAAAGCATTGTTGGTTACGTACTTTGTGCTGGGAACTGTGTTAGCATAAGGAGAATTGAATAGGACAGATTGCAGAATAGAGTGTAATATAACACAGCAATTTATAAATATGCACAGTGGCTTTGAAATCCAGAAAGAAAGTACCTTACTTAATCTTTGCCTATCCAGATTGTCAACTGCAGGCTACAGAGCAG
This sequence comes from Saccopteryx leptura, assembly GCF_036850995.1. Taxonomy (NCBI): domain Eukaryota; kingdom Metazoa; phylum Chordata; class Mammalia; order Chiroptera; family Emballonuridae; genus Saccopteryx; species Saccopteryx leptura. The sequence continues at coordinate 274,103,253 of NC_089503.1, forward strand.
TAATCTTCTCATTTTCTACTTCAACTCAGGTTGACTGCACCCCAAGAAGTTGCTATGGGCTTGTAAGAATCCCAAGCACCCACTGGCATGACAGTCAATGGCATGTTCCTTTTCCCCAGTTTCTTCCATGCTGCCATCTAGGGTGCAGTATGATTCAGGATGATGACCAGGAGCTCTGATATGGACAGGATGGGTACCAGCCTGGGCTTTGCGAGCCAGCTGAGAATCATACTGTGACCTGCAATGATGTCTAGGTCCAAAGTCCAGTTAGCAACTTCCCACATTTCCTAAGTGTTTATATCCCTCAAGAAATTCATGAGAGAGAATAGCTGTGGTTTGGAATAGATCTGAGTATTCTGTATACCAGTCTCATAATACTAGCAACTATCATCTCCAATTTCTAATATTGGGTAGAGATTGGAACTTAGATTTATTTTATTTTATTTATTTTTTAGAGAGAGAAAAAGTGTGTGTTGGGGGGAGGGGCATCTCTTATGTGCCTTGACTGGGCAAGCCCGAGGTTTTGAACTAGCAACCTCAGCATTTGAGGTCGATGTTTTATCCACTGCATCACCGCAGGTCAGGAGGACCTTAAATTTATTTTAAAGTCACCTATACAGCAAACAGAGAATTAGCTACATAGTATTTGCTCAATTAAAAATATTATAACTTAAGAGATGGAGAAATTCACTTTAGACCAGATCTTCATATATTAATTGAATTTTGTTTCAATTATAAGATGCTGCTAAGATATTTTTAAAAGAAAGTTTTGTGAGAAGAGATAGGTATAATATACAAGATAAAGACAGAGATTTCTGAAAGTTTGAGGTGTTATAATAGGCCCAAAAAACTCATAGACACAGACAACAGCAGGTGATAATGGGAGGGAGAGGGTAGGGAGGTAAAAAGAGAGTAAAGGGAGATAAATAGTGATGGACGCAGACTTGACTTGGGGTGGTGAACACACAATGCAATCTACAGATGATGTGCTATGAAATTGCACACTTAAAACCTATGTAATTTTATTAACAAATGTCAAGCCCAATAAATTCAATTAAAAATACTTAGAGCTATGTAGCAACACTACATGAGTGGACTGCCTTCCAACGTGATTACTTTGAAAGGGACACATTTATTTCTACATATAAGTTCTGGGTTCTTAAAATTCAGTCTTTGATTTTCTATTTCTGAGTTGTACAATGTTACCCTCCAATTAAAGATGTTCCAGTGAGAGGAATCAATGTGCCAGATTTAGTCTATTAGTTTCCTTCAGGCCATTAACTCAATGGACGAGTTTAGATCAGATCATCCTATAACGCAAAAAAAAAAAAAAAAAAAAAGGAAGAGAAAGTAAGCTTTGATCTGTAATCAGCATCTCTGTTTGCCTGATTGCCTTTTATAAACTTTCCTGTAGAATCTAGAAAAACTGTGCTTTCAGAATGCATTCTCACCACACCCCCTTGGGGATTTTTAAGCCACCATTGAGAAAATAATTATAACTATAAAACAATATCAGAGTGCTACCATTGTTGACTAATCTTTCAACAAAATCAGAATGTTGGAGTAGAACTTTGGTCCTAAATAATTTTGTTTCACAACATAACTTTTGGTACTATCATGTCTTCAAATAAAAGATAACAGAATTCGGTTAAATAAAGGAGTGGATAAAAGTTTTCCAAATTATATTGACAACAGCTTTTTGGAATTAAAAAGAAAAAGAGGACTAAACTCTAAGCAAGGAAAGAGATTTTCACAGAGATCACAATTTTTTTACTGATATGACCAAAGTGAGAAATAAACAAAAGTAGAACTTGTGTGACATTCTGTGCAGTGTAAGAGAATCATTCTGCTTTCTGTCACAGCTACTTGTCCTTGAGCAGTATCTTCCCTGGCATGATTATGGTGTGTACATCAGTGTGTACATCTAGATGGACTGGCAGACAGTCGAGATTGTTCCCCCTTGGAAAGTTTTAATTCATCCCTTCCAGAGCTATACATTCTGCAGAATATCTCCAACTATGTACGAGACCCCGTACAATTCTGAAGTAGATGAAAAGACAAGAAATCTGATTGAATTTCTATTTCACTTGAAAGATCTCTAATACCTTTCAATTCTCTATGTATCTTTTTTTAAATGTTTTTTTAATTTTTTATTTTTTATTTACAGAGAGAGAGAGTCAGAGAGAGAGAGATAGGGATAGACAGACAGAAATGAAGAGAGATGAGAAGTATCAATCATTAGTTTTTCCTTGTGACACCTTAGTTGTTCATTGATTGCTTTCTCATATGTGCCTTGACCGTGGGCTTTCAGCATACAGAATAACCCCTTGCTCGAGCCAGCGACCTTGGGTCCAAGCTGTTGAGCTTTGTTCAAACCAGATGAGCCCACGCTCAAGCTGGCGACCTCGGGGTCTTGAACCTGGGTCCTCCGCATCCCAGTCCGACGCTCTATCCACTGCACCACCGCCTGGTCAGGCTCTCTATGTATCTTAAACTAATGTTTCTTTCACTCTAGAATATACCTCTGGACTAAGATTATTTAGTTATTTAACCATAAACTGAAAGCTAAATTTTAGATTGGGAAAAACATATGCTGTGTACCCAGAAAGCCCAGGGGACAGCTACGAGGCGAAAATTGACTTCTTAAATGTAGTAGTTTAGTTTCTATTTCATAGCATTAGATTTTTTATGTGATGTTGCATAATGGAGAGGCTTTTGAGGGTGGTGTGGGAAGTGAAGTAGAAAGTCCCTTCCCTTGTTGTTGCCTCAGACTGGGTTCTGCAATCACCCTAGTGTCTAAAGGTGTCAGGACACTCTGTTCATTTTGTCAAGAAAAGAAATCTCGCCACTCTGTGCACAATTGTGTGAGTGAATATTCAGCACCTCCAACTCAGATTCATGGCTAATGATTCAGATTCTGAATTTTCAAGGACCAGTTGTGCGGCCTCCTTCCTGCATGCTGCCTTTTCTTTTTAGCAGTTTCATCATTTGTTCACACCTCCAGGAGAAGTGAAGAAAAAAGATGAGACATAAATTCACCAACTTTTTTTCAACCAAGACCTTAATCTTGTCAAGGTCTCTAGTTCCAAGCGAGCTGATGGAAGAGCTCTGTTAAGAAATATAATTTAACTGAGTAAATTTGAAGATCTAGTTGGTTTTATTAAATGATTCATGAATTGGGCAGCATCTCATCTGGCAAACAGAGATATTTTAAGGGATTAAACAAGGTGGAAGGCTTTTTATAGAAAGGAGGGTGGGCCCTGGCCGGTTGGCTCAGTGATAGAGCGTCGGCCTGGCGTGCTGAGGTCCCGGGTTCAATTCCGGGCCAGGGCACACAGGAGAAGCGCCCATCTGCTTCTCCACCCCTCCCCCTCTCCTTCCTCTCTGTCTCTCTCTTCCCCTCCTGCAACCGAGGCTCCATTGGAGCAAAGATGGCCCGGGCGCTGGGGATGGCTCCTTGGCCTCTGCCCCAGGCGCTAGAGTGGCTCTGGTCGCGGCAGAGCGACACCCCGGAGGGGCAGAGCATCATCCCCTGGTGGGCAGAGCGTCGCCCCCTGGTGGGCGTGCCGGGTGGATCCTGGTCGGGCACATGCGGGAGCTGTCTGACTGTCTCTCCCCGTTTCTAGCTTCGGAAAAATACAAAAAAAAAAAAACAGAAAAAAAAAGAGGAGGGTGGGATGAAGAAGTTATCAGCAAGAGAAAAATATAAGTTCATTGGAAGAAAGTAAGAGTTCAGGTGAAGATGGTTTCTAATTGGCTGGCCTGTGGCACTTCCATTGGCTGGGCATGTTGCTGGGCAGAGGAAAAGCCTCCCTTCTTCCTCCTGGAGTGGTAAAGTAGCTGCACTTCCTGTTTGGGAATGCAGGATATGTCTTTTCCTGTTGGTGTCTATACCTGCCCATCTTTCTGTTTGGAGTAATTGACAATTTTCTCTTTCAGGTAACTGACCTTGAATTCAGGTCATTGTAGAGGGACATGAGAGTTCCCTCTACAGGCCTTCCTGACTTCAATTTTAGTGGAGGTTTCCTTTATTAATTTTCACAACATGGAGCACTCAAGGAGAGCAATCTTTTCCTGTGCAGAGAACATGACACAGGGCACACATTGTCACATCAGGGCAAACAGTTGTCTCTTCATACAAAAAACCCAGAAGCCTAAGGAAATATTCTACTGTGGTGCTGCAATAAACAAACAGATACAGAAATAATAAATAAAATATAAATGTCTGACTAAGTCAGAATCCAACCATCAGAAAGTTTCAATTACCTAAGTGCTGAGCAGCAGCAGCCGAGAGACTACAACACCGTGTGTGTGTGTGTGTGTGTGTGTATGTGTGTGTGTGTGTGTGTGTGTGTGTGTGTGTGATGCTTTGCAGAGAGCTTAACAGGTATACACACTGAATTTGGTCTGTTGCCTCCTTCAACAGGTAGCCTTGAACTAAAGGACACAAAATTTTGTTTGATCTTGAAGCCTTTTGTATGGTTTGCTGGAACCATTTACTAAGGCATCTTCGGAGACATTTAGAGCTAAGGCGAGTATTTCTAATGCTGTATGGGTGTGGTCACCAGAAACCGAAAACACGCCCATTCAGAGGTTTCATTTACTGGGGACGGTTTAAGGAACACAGAGCTCCCAAGCCAAACTGAAGTGCAGGACATTCCTCTTGACACAGACTCACCGCCCCTTTACATCCTCCTCTGTCCTGATAGCACCATGCCCCCTGCCCCAGAACCCACTCCACAGTTCTTGGTTCTTGTTTACAAGAAAATGAGAAAGGGCAAACCATCAATGTGAGCGACAGGCTTAATTTCTTCCATTCCTTCCTATTGTCCTCAGTATAAAAAGTGCAAACCCGGTAGCATGACTCCCCTGCTGGCTCCTCCCCCTTACTTTCTCCTCTTCCTGTATCCAGACACACGCACTTCCTCTCCCCATCTAGTACTGCTCTCTTCTTGCTGCTGGGCCTTTGAATGATCTGTTCTCCATGCTGGGATCACTCTTCTCTCCCAAGAAGCCTGCCCTGACCCCACAGCCTTAGCCAGCTCGGTCCCTCAAGCTCTTTCCTAGAGCACCTGTGAAGTCCTCATGTCATCATGTCATCATCAGTTCTTTGTGTGATGTCATGTTCCTTCCTTAGCTGTGACAGTGAGTCCCTGAGCTCTTACCACAGATGGGTTTATTGCTTCATCCTCAGTACAGAGCCCGGCAAATGCCAAATAAAATTTGATGAGTGAACAATTTAATGAATTAATCTACTCCAGATATCTATACTAATATCATATCCTTAGAGAATCTAATGTTTTTAAACTTCTCAGACCAGTTGCTACCAGGAGAACAGACCCGGGGCCAGCCTCGCTGGAGATGACCACGGATGGTGCCGTGACCTAAAGGCTCATTTGAGATGTTGTGTCTCAGCACCTGAGATGTTTGACCACCAGACCCACTCTGTTTTTTGGCTCTTCCTCTGTTCCTTATCCCCTCATGTTTTAGTCTCCAAAATTTCAACTGAGGAATTCAGAATTCATTCTCACTATGCTCATTAATTTGCTTTTCTTCCCCACACCTCCCACCTAAGCTGGGTGTTACTCTGCGTCTGGGTAATTATCAACTAACCATGAACAGCCCTTCTTCATCTGCCCCATTCTATACTTCAGTTTGCATTCTTATAATGAGTGTGACATTTACATAGCACTTAACATACACTAATCGCACATGTGCTTGCACAAACATGCATGTATATTTAATCCTTACAACAACACAATAAGAAAGATACTATTATCTCCATTCTATAGATGAGGAAACGGAGGCACAGAAAAGTAAAGTTATTTGCCTAAAGTTACCAGCTAGAGAGAGAATTCAAACCCATGTGGCCTAGCTCCACAGTCCACGCTCTTAACTACTACCCTTCATGTTTCTCATGAATTAGGGATACCGACCCTGACCACATCATTCTCTGCAGTTCTCACTCTTCCTGCCTACTGACTGAGCATCAAAGCATGTGACTTTGCATTTGATGCTTTCTAGTAATTCAAGTAATTGGACAATTGCTTAATAGCTGACCCAGGAGAATAGATCCACAGGCCAGCCACTCAACTAAGACTTGGGATCCTTTTGAAATAATTACTTAGACCAATCAGATTCCTCTCTTCAATTAGGTCTAAAATTGGGAAATGAGCAACTATACCCGTCAACAGTGAGATGACCAGTCCTGATATTCATAACATATGTAGAATTGGATGGTGCCATATTGGGTCTCATGCAAGATGAGTAAGAAGAGAGCTGGTTAAAGCAAAAGTACAGGGCCTATATTCCAAAGCAGATGTAAGAAGACCACATAGCACTTAAGATCTGAAGATATTAATTCTAGTTCTTGATTTTTCCAGTTCCCAGTTTCTGGGATTTCTGTTCTTTGCAACCTATTGCCTCAAAACTTCTGGTCCCAAAGGGCTCCAGTCAGCTCTTCCAGGTGAGCCCATGATGAGGAGGAGAACACAAGGAGCTCTTTGATGAGAAGGGAAGGTGGTGCAGAGTGGTTGTGAGTCCTGTGTGATCTCTGGGGAGCTTCTATCACCCTCACTATCCCTCTCCCAAGATAATCCTAAGAAGTCACTAGACAACATTACTGCTCAAAGCTGAGCACTTCTAAGGATGAGAAATGCAGACAAAGGTGCCCAACTGGATAGCATTTATCTGAGTATTCAGAGCCATGTAGCAACCAACCCCATATGACAAGGCTTCATAAGCCTTGTCTGGAATAGGTAAGCCACTTACAAGTGACATTCTGGTATTCTATAATTCTCAGACATTCACTGAAAGACAGATAGGAATAATACTAATATAATTAGTATTAAAGTATGTTCATATTTCTCAAAGCCCTTTTATTTAAATTACCTCATTGGATTCCTACCACCTCCCTATATTTATTCAGTCACTGATCTTTGTTAGTTTTATATTCTGAACTTTTAAAAATTTTATCTCCCTGTGTTGTATTCTTATTCTATTAAGAATAAATTCTTATATGAAGAGCCTTGCAAAGTCACACTGAAAGTTGGGGTTTTAGTTTTAAAGTAAATCAGAAATTATGGCCAAGACTGTAGCAGGAAAGTATGTGTTTAGATTTATATTCTGCAAACATCACCTGACTGCCATGTGAATTATGCACTGTAGGAGGGAAAGAATGGTGGCAGGGACATCAGGAGTGCAGGAATGGGGCTAATGTAGGAATCTGGCTAAGAGATGGTGGCTTGAACCAGGCAGTGGAATTGAGGATGAGGACAGAAAGAAAATAGTAGCCAATATTCTGACTTAAAGCAACTAGGAAAGATGGGGTTTCCATGATAGAAGATAAAGTAACACTTCCAATGAGGATCTAGATCATGCAACTTCAACTATTTGGGAGGAATATCTACGTTTAATATACACAAACACCTGTGGATATAAGAATAGAAGTGATAAGAATTTTTGGTAAGAAAGTTATTGAGTAGAGTTGCTGATACTCAGCTTCCCAGTTTGTGCAGAAGGGGGTATAACCGAGACTAGGATGCTGACTTTCAAATATATTGTCTGAACATCCTTATCAAGAATTTTTCTTAATTCTAGGATTAAGTTTATCAGAACTTTGATACCACTATAAGAATTTTTATAAAGGTAAAGTGCTATCATTCATAGTTTTCCTTTTATTTATTATTGAATGTGATTCATATAACCCAATGATTCTAGGGCCAATGTAATGATTATGACTCTTTTTACCTATAAAAAAGGTTGAAACAGAGACTAAATAACTTATTTCATTAAAACAATGCAGGTTAGAATATCCAAATGAAGAGAGGGAGAAAGACAGATAACTAAAAGAATTTCTATACCTGAAATAATTTTTACAATTTAAGAAATTTAAAGTACATTTTTATACTCAGAATATAATTCACTTAAAAAAATCTATGAAAGCTACAGCTCTTATAATTTTCAGATTTAAGTAAGAATATCTGTGAATTATATAGAACTGTATTCCTTATAGTAACTAACAGTTCAAGTGCCTCATTGACATATAAGTTTGAAATGTTGAAGCCTCACCTCAGCCTTCTGTATAGCTAAGACAACCAAACTAGATATGCTACTAATCAATATGATTATCACTGTTGTATTAAAATAACCCCCCCAAAGAAAAATTAAAACTACTTAGATGGTAAGAGAATAAAAAGATGAGCCATACACAGGGAGAAAACAGTTGCAACTTACCTACTGATACAAATCTTATTCTCAGAATATATAAAAGGCTCTTAAATTCAATAATAAAAAACAAATAACCCAACAAAAATGGGTAAAAAATTTAGATAGACACAAAAGAAGATATATGTATAACAAATAAGCACCTGAAAAGGTATACAATATCACTAGTCATTAGGGAAATTCAAATTAAAACTTCAAGATGTTAGGCCCTGGCCAGTTGGCTCAGCAGTAGAGTGTCGGCCCTGCGTGTGGAAGTCCTGGGTTTGATTCCCAGCCAGGAAACACAGGAGAAGCACCCACCTGCTTCTCCACCCTTACCCCTCTCCTTTCTCTCTACCTCTCTCTTCTTCTCCCACAGCCAAGGCTTCACTGGAGCAAAGTTCCTGGGTGCTGAGGATGGCTCCATGGCCTCCACCTCAGGCACTAGAATGGCTCTGGTTGCAACAGAGCAACGGCCCAGATGGGCAGAGCATCGCCCCCTGGTGGGCTTGCCAGTGGACCCCAGTCAGGCACATGCAGGAGTCTGTCTGCATCCCTGCTTCTCACTTCAGAAAAATAGAGAAAAAAACAACCCCCCCCCAAAAAAAAAAACAAAACTACAAGATATTTTGGGTGATGGGCACACAACACAATCAACAGTTCAAATGCTATAGAAATGTATGCCTGAAACCTATGTACTCTTATTGATCAATGTCATCCCATTAAATTTAATTTCTAAAGTAAAATAAAAACCCACAAGAAGTATCACTGCACACCCATTAAGATGGCTAAAATTAAAAAGACTGAGCTTTTCAAGGGATGACAAGAATGTGGAGAAACTGGAACTCTCATACAACTGTTGTTAAGCATGTAACATAGCACAAGTTTCTTAAAAAGTTAAATATTCACCTACCATATGACCCAGCCCAGGAGAAATGAAAACTATGTCCATACACAAATGTTCATGGCAACATTATTTATCATAGTCCCACAGTGGAAAACAAGCACAGGGCACAACTGCAAAATAGTTATTGTATGAGAAAATAGACAGAAAAAGTACATACAGTACTATGAATTCCCAGAAAAAAATGCAAACTAACCTATCGTGACAGAAAACAGGCCAGTGGTTTCCTGGAGATGGCAGCAGAGCTAGGAGGGGCAGGAGAGATGGACTGCAAAGAGACAGGAGAAATTTTTAGAGAGTGATGGATTTGTTCATTATTTTGATTGCGGTGATGATTTCATGGGTGTTTACATATGTCAAAACTTACTAAATTGTACACTTTAAATATGGGCAACTTATTATATGTCAATCATACCTCAATAAAGCTGTTAAAAATGAAAGAAAAAAATAGATCCATGTGACCAGTATTGCAGTTTAAGTGGAGCCTGAAGAACAATCAGTATTTTACAAGATAGTATCCAAAGATCAGGTATGTAGAGTAAATTAGTGAGAATGCCCTAAAAGTGTGAGTTCGACCTTCAAATAATGTCTCATATTTTTCCTGGCTACCGCAAGAAAGTTTCCTGATTTATTTTTACTTATCTTTACTAGGTTGTAAACAAGGTGTATTATCTTCTTGGTGACCAATGAAACCTTCGTCATTTCCTCCCAAGGATGCTTTAACCATGAGAGCTCTGCCATGTCCAATGATGTTCCACTAACAGAAATGTATGAACTTACTACAGAAATCACATGTATCACAGATTTCACTTGAGGTTTTTTGAGATGGCTGCAAGTAAATCTTTCCTTGTCTACTAGTTTTATGGTATTCAGTAAATTTTTCATTTCTTTATTTATCCTTGAAGACACAAAATAAGTTTAATCATCCACATACACGAGCCAGAGTCAACATAAGAATGAAAAGAAATAAGAAAAATGATCAGGGCAATATAGTTTAATGTACTGGGATTTGGCTTCTAAATTTCTTGAAACCTAACATTTGAAGATACAATTGGCCAGTCCATCAATCCTTAAAAGAGCTTTCTAAGAGAAATACCATGGGCTTCTGATATAAGATAATGTTCGAGCATATGTGTCTGCCTGTTCTTCCCAAGACACTATGAAATTGGCCATAAAGAAGTTAAGAAAATAAAGAAGAAGAAGAAGAAGCCTATAAGAGAAAAGAGAAAGGGAAGGAGTCGTCAGCATATGAAAAACATCAACAAATATCTGGACATTGGGAAGAGGAAGGGAGTATGTTGACAGAGTAGTCCTAGTTATCTCTAAGAAGAAGGGTTGCGAGGCAGGATTCCAAGTAGAGCTGTAGGTAGGCTCGGGGCTCTGCGTCTGCAGGTCCAGATGGCAGAGTTCAGAGGTGGACCTGAAAACTGGAGATCTCTTTAGAGAACAGTAGCAGCTGTCATTTGTATATCCACCTCTGCTCTCCAATGTAGAATATCACCCCTACATTCCACCCTGAAATTTATCCCTGCACTCTTTTCAAAAAAAATGAAACAAACTGAGTTTCCTAGAATGGCAGACTGTGTCCCAGAGCAAAGTTTCCCCAATTCTGGAAGTTGGACGTCATCAAAAGCCTGCCAGTCATTATATCTTATCCCTTGTCTAAGTATGAACAGGCAACCAAGGATCACAGAATGTATAAGTAAAATCAACAGCAGAAAACAGAATGATGCAAATGAACAGCCCTCAAAAGGAACAGGGAGAATCTGGGAAACAGAAGAGAAGTAGCTAAAAATTTTAGTCAGTGTCCTCAGGGCTATCAATGAAAATATTGCATCCATAACATAAGAATTGGAGCTATCGGAATAGCAGACTGGAACAAGAGATCAGATGACTCAGAGAGAGAATGAGAGAGAGAGAGCTCTTTGTAAAGAAAGTAGATTCCTTGCAATATAATCATTAAAAAGCAAGATATGTTTGAGGATATGCTGAAAATACATTTGCCTTTCAGGCCAGAAACCTCCTTCAAGTGGCACAAAGATCTCACCTGGCTTGTAGAACACATGCAGTGAACAAGATTTACAAAGTCAGAGCAATGCAAACGCTGTTCATTGATGATCCAATCAACATACAAACATTGAATTAATATGCTTCACACTGAAGTAAGCATACCATCAAATATTAGGAGACTGTCACAATCAGACAATTTCACGCACTTTATCTCATTTGATCTGTACCTAGGGGGAGGTGAGGCACTGCTATCCTCATGTATGAGTGAGAAGCCAAGACTTGGTGCATTTGGAGGATTTCCCCATGCACAGAGGTGATGAGTGGCAGAAGTAAAGTCTGAACTGCAGTCTTCTGATGCCAACTCCAATATTCTTTCCTATGTTCCAGCAGTTCTCAAAAGTTTGGGTTCAGCATTCCTTTATATACTTAAAAAATCATTAAGCAGTCCAAAGATGTTTTGTTTATGTGGGTCATATCTATGATATGAACTATATTAAAAATGAAAATTGGCCCCGGCCGGTTGGCTCAGCAGTAGAGCATTGGCTGGCGTGTGGAAGTCCCAGGTTCAATTCCCAGTCAGGGCACACAGGAGAAATGTCCATCTGCTTCTCCACCCCTCCCCCTCTCCTTCCTCTCTATCTCTCTCTTCCCCTCCCCAGCCGAGCCTCCATTGGAGCAAAGTTGGCCCTGGTGCTGAGGATGGCTCCATGGGATGTCTCTGGCCGCAATGAAGCAATGGCCCAGATGGGCAGAGCATTGCCCCCTGGGGGGCATGCTAGATGGATCCTGATTGGGCGCACGTGGGTATCCTGTCTGACTGCCTTCCCACTTCTAACTTCGGAAAAAAGACAAAAAAAAGTGAAAAATGGAGATCTTTAAAAATATTTATTAATCCATTTTAAAAAATTAAAAACTCATATAAAATATTTTTTAAAAAACTATAATTTCCAAAATGGTAAAAACAGGGGCTTTATTTAAAATATTTGTAAATCTCTGTCTTAAAGAAAGGCAACTGGATTCTCTTAAGTGCTTCAGTATTCGTGGTGCTGTGATAGCATATATCAGGTCGTCTCTGGGAACATTCTACTGTGCACAGAAATAGGGCAAACAATAGTATAATTAAGACAACAGTTTTGACTTTGTAAACCTCTTGAAAAGGTCTCAGGGACCCCCAGTGTCTCCAGACTATACTTAGGATTCCACTCCTTCAGGAAGTTTTCCATAGTCTCCCTGGGAAGAATTCAATCATCTTCAATGTCATTTTCACAGTTCATTTCTTAAACCTTGAATTAGTTCTAATTTTATTGTTTGTATGATAGTCATTGACAAATCCTTCTCCTGTACCAGGCTATTAAACTTATCTATGTTTCAGCACACACCTAGTGCCTACTACAATGTTATATACCTAGGAAATACTCAAGAAATGTGGAATAAACAAATAAATAAATAAATGGAGTCTAGAAATGTTCCACAACAACTCAGGAACAACTGCGTGATCTACGGTGCTCTGCTAGAGAAGCAGGGCAACCAAACAAGATAACAGTAGGTTCTCAACTAACAAACATCCTTTTTTTCAACATCATTTTATTATAGCATTGATGAGATGCCATAGGAACTTAATTCTTATTTGTAACAACTAGCCTATAGTAAAATCAGTTTCATTATATGTTGAATATGTAACTTGTTTAAAGTTACAGAACTTATCGATGATGTTAAGTGAGGATCTACTGTCCAGTGACATTGCTAAGAGAAGCTAATAAATCAAGCTGGATGGATCTGAACCCCATCTCTGCCACTCACTGGCTATATGAAAATGTCTCTATGTCTCAGTGGCCTCATCTGTAAAATAAGGATCAAAATAAAATCTACTTGTAGATTTACTATGATGACGAAATGTGACAATTCAGATAAACTCTATTACAATTATATGTAAAGCTCAACAATGATGAGCACTTACATTTATTATTACTTCTATTGTTGAATGAGCAAAGCTATCTCTCTATCTCTCCCATATGACTAGTAAGTGGGGCTAAAATGGGGAAAAGACATAACTTGGAAGAGGGACTTGTTCCATAATTATTTATTCAATAAATTTTGAACAAAACATCAGATTCTGAATTGAAGCAAATTTCCTCTAGCTTACTTGAAATTTACAAATCATAGACCACAGAGAAAAATTAGAGTAATGACAATACATGATTAGAGAAGAAGAGGTGAAGCATACAATTCAGGGATGTTTGTATAGAATTTTTTGATACTTTAAGAATTTCAATTGTGGTAATCAATCCACTTGTTTGGATCTTAGTAAATACACAAAGACTCTTAAAATAACACCATACTCTGAAGTCTGCTTTTAATGTCATTGGACAAAGATGGCCTATTAATGGGGTAATATATTTCTTACTTAGAGCAATTAAAATTAATGCCATACGTTTGAAGACAAGTTTCTTAGTGCAGCTTTGTAACTTTATCCTAGACTTATGGAGTGGCCCTGAGAATAATTTATTCTAGTCAATCTTCATTTAACTACTAATGTTAATAATGTGCAGCAGTGGTGAATATACACTCACATTGTATATACTCAGATATACAAAGAAATGCAGTTTCTTCATTTCATTATAGATTTTCAGATTTTCACATGAATCCCACACTGTTGGAAATTGACTAGTGGGTATATCTTCTGTTGTTTAATCTGCAGATGTTAATCTTGTCCAATCATTTGCAATCTTTTCAGATAACTCATCTCCTGTCTGGATGCACTCAGATAAGTGCTCAGGCATTCAGAAGTCAGCTCTCTCCTTCTGGGTGTAGGAAAGAGGCCTCAGGCTACTGCATACTTAATAGAAGCTTAGAAGAGATGCAGGGAGTGATGGCTGCTTCTTGGAGTGGTGGCCACTGACATGTGACAGATGCTATATGGCTTTTGAAGGTGAAAACTGAATTTCCAGCACTGGAGTTTGTGGCTCACATCATTCATCTCTGCCTTCACATCCTTTAGCCTCTCCTCTCTGTTCCTAACCTCTGTTGGCCTCTGAGCTCTTTCTGGACCTTTGGGATCCCTCACACTCCTCTTTACGGTCAGATATGTGGGCAGGAGAAGGCAGTTACGCATCTCTCGATCCATACTGCCATGTCCATGCCATTTCCCTCACACCATTTTGGATGTGCACCAAGCCAAAGGCTGGAGCTTTTTCTAGGAGCCACAGCCTCCCCTCCCCCACCGCCCACCCTGCAATACCCTCAGAAAAGTAAAGTGTTAGTCCAAATGCCCTTCACCCTCCACATACCTATCTAGATGTTTCTAAAACCTTACTCGCTGAGCTTACAACCTCACATGGGGCATTGGGATGTGAGTTTGATATCTGACCTCAAACTCCTTGCCTTCCTTCCCGTGGAGTAGAAGAGGCGGGCTCTATGTCCTAATTTCTTTCTTCTTTGTCAGCCATCAAAATACCTCAGCTGTTTTAAGGGGAAGATGGTACTCTGCACTATGGAAGAAAGTATATGTTTTGAATTCTTATGGTTTAGTCTTGAAAGTTAAAAAAATTTAGACAAGTCTTTCTGTGCGAAATCTGGCTTAAATGACTATCGCCTTTTGATAATCTTATTTTGATATCCACCCTTCCACACCTTTTTTTATTTCTTTCATAAAATTCTCAAGTGCTCTCATGGCAAATGGGTGCTTTGGGAAGGATTTAAAAAATATAAGGAAATCTCATGAAATAATATATTTAATAAATATCCCACATTATGATTGGTGGCCATTACTCCAAATTCAGACAATATTTATGGTAACATTAATTTGCATATTAACTGAGAGCCTTCCAACTGCTTTTGAAAGGCTGAAACAGAGTAAATTTGTTAACAGAAAAAGTCAGTTCTTTAGGAGTTTCAAAACTTAAGAAATGCTTGCTGAATATAGGAATATTTTTCAAGCATTCCCCTCGAATTCCTTAATTTCAATTGGCTAACTAGGTAGTTGAGGTTGAATGACCCATCATTACCTTAAATTATTATTTTCAAAACTAGGGTCATGGACCTGGCCGGTTGGCTCAGCGGTAGAGCGTCGGCCTGGCGTGCGGGGACCCGGATTGGATTCCCGGCCAGGGCACATAGGAGAAGCGCCCATTTGCTTCTCCACCCCCCCCCCCTCCTTCCTCTCTGTCTCTCTCTTCCCCTCCCGCAGCCAAGGCTCCATTGGAGCAAAGATGGCCTGGGCGCTGGGGATGGCTCCTTGGCCTCTGCCCCAGGCGCTAGAGTGGCTCTGGTCGCGGCAGAGCAATGCCCCGGAGGGGCAGAGCATCGCCCCCTGGTGGGCAGAGCGTCGCCCCTGGTGGGCGTGCCGGGTGGATCCTGGTCGGGCGCATGCGGGAGTCTATCTGACTGTCTCTCCCCTTTTCCAGCTTCCGAAAAAACAAAAAAAAAAAAAAAAAATTGAATACAAAAAAACAAAACAAAACAAAAAAACTAGGGTCATAATCTTTTTAAAATCTAGCTTTCTCTATCTTTTAATCATGTTATTGGTATTGCATTTCTCTCGGCATGTCTAAAGCACAAACTCTGCCCTCAGAGAAATTTCTATGTAACATCCCCTATCTAATCAACCACTAACTCAGATGTATTTTTCTTCAGAGGTATGTCTCATGTTCCTCTTGTTCCTCTTTTCTGCTACCGCCATCTCTTCATATCTGAATCACAGCGATGGCAGCGAATGCCCACGCCCACCACACCACCCTCCCTCTGCCACCCAGAGCACATCACGGTCTTCAGTTATTTCTTGACTCCAATATTGTTGGTGCTCATAAGTACTTATCAGATTTAATTCAGTTTCCTAGTCCCCACATAGATGTGTCTGACTGGCGCAAGAACTGTAGCCAGAGGTAAGGAAAGAGGACTGTCTATAACATCAATGTTGTTTCATTCATGTGGGCAGCCATCAGTGCCCACCATTACCCATTCTTCTATCTTGGTTTTCCCAACATTGCCATGACAGCCTCAGAACACGGGGTTGGGTGGATCATTCCAGCATTTTTTTAAACTTCTTTTCTTCATCTCTCTATGGATGTCTTTTGTGCAAAATTTCTTAGTGCCTTTGCCTTCATTGTTTTGTGCCAGTCATATACTTAATCCTAAAAATATGTTGCCCTTGTTATTAATTTCATCCTACTATGTCTTGAAATATTGAAAAAGCAATGTTAAGGAACGGTGATACTGTTATTTTAAAGGCTATAGTATAATTGAATTGGTGATCATACTCCTGACTAGGGGAGGGAGAGGAACGAGTGCTCAGTATCCGGGCTCCACAACTAATTCCACTTCTGAAACATTCTCACTCAACCTTGCTCAGGGGTGGGCTCTGCTGTCATTGAGACGACGCAGAATACTACTTAAATCTCTGCAAAGAAAGGGTGGCAGTTTGTTCAGATGGCACAACTGTTGGTAAATAAACTTGATTATGTATTTTGAATGAAGGGAAGTCTTTCACGCCTACCAGCTCCCTGGGTTGGCGGGGTTAGAAAGCAGAAGAGATTTTAAATGAAAGCTTGCTCTTTTCTTTTATGAAGAGCAATGTGGTAACGTTGGAGACAGAGACTGAGAAACTGCTGGAGCAGAACAAGCTGCAGTCCCCAGGGTCCCCTGCAAGCCCACCAGGCGGCTGCAGCAGTCTTGTAGAGAGCTGGTTCAGTGTCCCTTTGTGCACTCTGATGCTTTTTTCAATCTTTCTTAATAAGATTTTTTAATATGTGAATAACATAAACATCTTATAGAAAAAAAACTAGAAATAGAGGTTGTAAAAAATCAACAAAATCTATCACTTTTACCCAGTCATTATAAATCATTTCTAGGTTTTTATTTTTCTCATATATATGACTCAATAATATTCTAGCCTCTAATAAATGTTTGTTGGATAACCTTTTAAAAGTAATTCAATGATTAGAGGCTATATTCACATAGTTATACCAGTTTGTGCTCTGATTTTTTTTTCCACTTTAATTAACAAAACCATTTTATTTTTCAATATTAGTAGATAGTCACTGCTTTCATTTCATGGTTTTGAAAAGTCCCACTGAGTGGCTATGACTATGACACAATTTACTTGATAATACTGATATACTTGGGGAGCACTTACATTTTTCTCAATTTTTCTGTTATAGGTAACACTGTGATGACAAGTTTATTCCACATTCTGTGGTCCACTTCTTGATAGATTCTCTAGATAAGGGGTTAGGCCAACTTTTCCTGTTAGGGGACAGATAAAGAACTCTTCTCCTCTGTAGGCTGTACTGTCATGGTCTCTGTCTTTGCTCCCAGCCTGCTGATCAGTATAAAAGTGTCATAACCGCATGTAAACAAACAGCATGTCTGTGTTCAAATAAAACTTTATGTATGTGAAATAAAATTTGAATTTTAGTTTTCAATGGGTCATGAAATGTTATTCTTTTTTGATTTTGTTTCAACCGTGTAAAAAATACAGAAACCATTTTTAGCCCACAAGCTGTGCAAAAGTCAGCAGCAGGCTGGATCTGGCCAGCTGGCCTACAGTCTGCTCTAGAGTCCAGGGATTTCTGGGTCAAATAATACACAGAGCCCTTGCTGGTAATTTTGATGGTTACCTTCAACCGTGTTTCTTGGTTCTTAAATTTCTGAGTTGAGGCATTTAAATGGTCAGGGTTTTCATCCAGGACCACATAATTATCAAGAGACTATGCAAAAGGACCACCCTTGCAGTTCACTACCTCTGGCCAGTAACCACTTTCTTAAAATTGACTCAGAGTGACAAGGCTGTAAGGAGAGATGATTTGACCCAACCTTCTGTGGTGGCCACATGAAGCAAGAAAAGCCCTAGTTTAAAAAGTATCAGAAAGGCCACATCAGGATTTCATCATCTAACCTTCATCTTCCCAATTCAAGCACATTTCATTTTAATTCTTTAGTGGAGCCTGAGAATACCTGGCCAGCTGCCACCTTCAAACACAAAGACAACTATTAAGTTAATCCTTCTGCATCTCTTTCTCTATCCTGGGTTGATAATGATGAACGAGAACTATTTCCTTTTGTGGACTGTGAAACTGAAGTACAAAAATGCCTTCTCTCTGATAGGATGGTGAGTCAGAGAAAAGGAAAGCTATGTTCCCTGCCCTTAGGGTAACTGTCATAATCACAAATTAATATTTAGTAAGCATTTTCTGGTTGCATTCCACTGTGTGAGGCACAATGACAATTGGTCACATTCATTACTATATATTTTAATTTTTTTCCCAATTTGTTAAATTATATCCTGGATGATTGAATTGCTTCAGGACATAAGTACAAAATTAAAAATTTTCAATTAAGGTCCATAATGAGGCAGCAACAGTTAAAACATGGTGTATTTAAAGTATTAGTTTTATAGTTATGGTTCTCCAAATCTAGAAGGGCAGACTTATAAGATGGTCTGAAGGCAAGAGGACTTGGTCAGGTCAGGAAGGACAGTAAACCCTGATAAAGAGGAAAACCTGTCCCCAGCTCCCTACAGGTGGCATTTAGGACCCAAGACTTGCAGGTAACTTATTTCATCTCCCAAAGCCTTCCTAAATTATTTCTTAATCTAAGATTTGAAGAAAGCACAACTCGCATTCTTATTCTAACAAGAAGTTAAAATTTTTTCAAATAAAAATACTCATTCAAGAACTCTTGCTTATATCCCTTTCCACCCCACACTGTATGTATTTTTATGAGATGTTTGTATAAAACAGGTAATAAATTACATATGAAGAAAAGAGCCATTTCTCTTTACTGGAATGTCATAGATGCTAAGGCCAAACCTGCTCATGGCTGAGGGTAACTGATAGTTAGAGTAGTATTCTACAGCCCAAGAGTAAGGTTGGGAGGGGGGGGGGGGTTGCTTGTCTTTATCTTTATGGATAACAGAAGAGAAGAAATCACATGTGGGCTTAATAACTATGTGACTGGTTCTAGATCATATAGGGCTGTTTATTATGCAGAGAGAGGACATAAACTCAAAATCACTTTGACCCGATTTTTTAATGGTCTTATAAAAACTGGATGAAATGTAATATAGACAAGTACAAAATGATATACGTGCAGGGAAAAGAAAAGTCAACCAAGAATATATATGCAGTATAGGAAAGGACCAATGAGACCTCAACAGAGTAGAAAAGAACTTGGGCTCATATTCAACAACAAACCGAATTAAGTCAATAACAGAGTGTTCTTGGAAGATAAGCGGGTATAAATTTAGGACGTTTTGATGTTTGCCATCACACCGTAGGTTCAGATGTGCACAACGCATTTTTTTTTAAACAGCATGATTCTAAAACATCACCAAGGATCACCTGGAGAATCTTTAAAATAAAGACACTAGCACCCACCACTGGAAGTACGATATAGTAAGTTCTTGAGCAGGACCCCAGGAATCTGCATTTTAAGAGTGCTGGCACCATGACTCACATGAAGGCTGCTCTCTGGAGCGCACGTTAAGACCCAGAGGGTGGTGAGTTCCTTTTAGTCACCCTGTGTGGCCCCAGCATTGGTCATTACTGTGCAGTGCTGCAGGCTTTCAGGGTAGGTGACCTGAAGAGGAGGAGACGCTGCATTCATGGGCAAGCCGTCCACTTCTGTCTTTTTATTTCTGAGAAAAAATATAACTCTTCAAACAGTTGTGCAAATGATATTATACACTATGGTTGGAACATTTCTCTGTTCTCTAAGATTCTTTAAAGCAGGTACTGGTTTTGTTCACCCTGGTGGCCTTACTACTTAGCATGGTAGAGTTCAAACATATTTTTTATTTTTGGATGCTAGGTACAATGTTATTGATTATTTTTGATGTTATAAGATATGATATATGACATATAACATCTGTATTTAAAGAAATATAAATCTCTGAGGATCAGAATACGAGTTCCCAGTTATATTCAAGCTTTATCACTATAAATGGAAAACCTTTTCTTACTTATTCTTGTGCTTGACCTTCACCCCATTATACCTGCCCTGCTTCTGAGGGTTCCAGGGCCATTTCAGATTACCTGAACAATTGCTTAAAATTTATCACAGAGAAGGTATTAATTGCCTTCTTAAAAACAGCACTCCCCTCCCTCCATTCAGGTTTAAAACCTGCCTTCTCTCAAGAAAAGACTGCTTTTAGTTTCTTCACACTGTGATGTGATGGCCTCGTTCATGTGTAGCTGCCATGGTCCCAGGCCTCAAGCTCTTTTCTTCTCTTGGTTAGTTCTCTCTCTCTCTCTCTCTCTCTCTCTCTCTCACACACACACACACACACACACACACACACACACACACACACACACACACACACTAAAGCACACAGGATTTGATTCTACATAATTCTCTTCTCTTGTCCACTCTAATTAAACATCCTCTTACCCATTTAACTTCATTTAGGTGTTACTTTGTATATTCTTTTTCAGACACCATATTAACTCATCCTCCCAAGTTTTCACATCATTTTGAAGTTGTAACTCAATGGGATATCTTCTTCTGCCATGAACATTTTACTGTTTAAACCAAGCAAAAGCCTTTCCAATCAAGTTCTGCTGCGTTCTCCTCACAGAGGCAATTTTTGCTTAGCACTCAAGTTCAAGCCTTGGTGAACTGTGGCGTGAAGTGAGTTGTGGCACCTTTCAGAAAACATTATATCCCCTGGAGGAAGATTAGTGATGCTGGGGGCTGGTCCATTTATAGACCAGAATGCTGAGTGGCAGTTTCACTTTCTTCAGCTCTATGAAGGGCTTTGGGGAAATAGATAGCATGTTACTAGTTATCCATGTCTTGCAAGAATAATTAAGATAAAGTAAAAATAAATAGAATAAATAATGGCTTTGGTTAAAGCAAGAGAACCACAAGTATAGCAGGAGGAAAAATTTGGCTGCACAGTCCCTTGAGGTTGAGAACAGCAAACTCATGGGAAAACTCTGAATCTTCACTTGCCCAGAACAGGACCTGGCTGAGAAGCTGTTTTGAAGCCTCACTGAACTGAATTAATTATAACAAGAAAGCACAACTACGTGGATGAATATGGAAATGATTTTTCTCAAGTTAAAAAAAGAAAGGGCTTTTTGATTCATTTGCATACAAGGCGATCAAATGAGATAGCAACAGGTACCCAAAGAGCAAAGGGCTGGCCAGTGATTTGTTACACAGAACATGACAATGGTTTGGATAAAGTAATATCAACCAAAAACATACATTTGTTCATTCATTCATCAACAATATGTACTGGGCGCTCACTGCAGGCCAAGTTCTATCCTAGGCACTTGAACAAAATAGAGATTCCTGTAGTTTACATGCAATTAGAGGGACGCTAACAATAAATAATAAATATAATAAATAATCAAAGCATGAGGTATGTTAAGAAGTGATAAATAATGAGAAAGAAAGATAAAGTAGAGCTCACTTAGGGGGATCAGGAGTGCAGGGGTGGGTGCTAAACTGCAGAATTAGCAGGGTCAGTGCAGGGCTCATGGAGAACAAAGATCTGAGCAAGACTTGCAGGAGAGGGTGAGCCCAGAGGCTGTCATGAGGGAAGACTGCTCCAGGCCAAGACAAGAGCTAAAGCAAAGGCACTTGATGGGTTCAAAGAAGAGCAAGGAGACCACGAGCTGCAGGGAGTAAGGGAAGGGAACAGGGTAAAGGCTGGACATAAGAGGGTTGGCAACCGTCCATGAAAGGCTGTGCAGACCTCGGTCAATACACTGAATTTTACTGTGAGCCATACAGGAGCCATGGCTAGGTTTTAAGCAGAAGACTGATGGGATTTGACTTTTATTCTATAATGCTCACTCCAACTGCTGTGCTGGGAAGAGGCTGAAGAAGGCAGGAGTAGAGGCACAGAGACCTTCCTGAGGCTCCTGTTGGATGAGAGATGAGAGTGACTTCGACCCGAGCAGCAGCGGTAGAGGTGGAAAGGGAGGGGAACCTGGGTGACTGCAAGTCATAAAAAGGAAGAAAAATGGTTGAAGAGCTGCCACAGAGAAGTTGTAGGTATACAGAAAAAAAAATCACACATTCCCTTTTTCATCGAGGAAACAGAGTGAACCACTCTATTTGTATAGTTCATATCCCATGCTGCTGCTTGTATTTCTCAAAATGACTGACAGCGTCGGCGGTGAGGATGAGTCCGCTCTGGCGATGAGTGCTGGACCGCAGGCCAGTTTCTCCTCCCACACAACATGCCGGCCCTGTGTGGCGTGTGTGTTTAGACTGCAGTGATTACTTGGGTCTGCAAACAATGTAACCTTGACATTAAAAGTAAATCAGCAGCTCATTTGAAAGTAAAAGCCCCTTTGGGCGCAGAGGTGAATGAGGACTATAAAACAAATGTCCATTTGTAGACAAGGGCATTTTTCTTTCTTTATCTTGATCAAATATTGAATATTATGGACTGTCCAAGGCATACACTATATTCTTGGGTTCTCTCTTTCAAACTGGAATTCTGCGTATTCTCTGTAGCCCCAACTGTCCACCACAGTGCCTGCTCCTCCCCTCCCACCCCTCAAGCAGAGCTGGTTTCACTTCCCACCCTTTCTGCACGTCCAGGCCTCTGTGCAGTCAGAGGGAAAAGGTTCATTCAGATTTGCAGAATTATCTACACCTGCTCACCAGGGACAGAGTTAGCTCCCATCCCCTCACCACCAGACCCTTTCAGAAGGGATCTTTCTCTAGCAAGGTGTTTGCATCAATGAGATGGCTCTGTGCCCGGGCACGGTGCTGGTTGCTGAGAATGCCACTCAGAAAGCATTTGTTGCTGCTGGAAGGTTAAAAAATAGGTTTTTCTCATTCAGTCAACATCTGTCTTTTTGTAAATTCTGACTTCATCCAGGATTCTGTCCTCTAGACAGGAATATACAGAAAGACCATGTTTATTTCTATTCCAACATCCACATATCAGCCTTTTCTGTGTTTGTAGACATGGTCAGCTTCCTGCATGGGTATAGAATGAACCCTGCTTCTTGAAATCTATTGCTCCAGCAGTTATCACAAGTGGCTTAGCTGGGTGTTACCCACTGTGCTTCTCTGCCTGCCTCATGAGAGTCCTACCTGGGTACACACATCCCTCTCTCCAGACAGACACCTGAGACACTGTGCTTGCTCCATGTTCCTCTAGCCTGGTCATGTTGCCTAGGCTTCTGTCCTGTCTATCTCAGTTTCCTGCCATTATTTCTAGAGTTTTAGCAACACTCCTGTCTGGATGACTCAGTCTTCTTTGGGGACAGTTAGTCTTGGGGACTCTCTGCCACCTTACAAGACCTTTGCCCAAACCAGGGCATGTCCTGGCAGGGTCAGATCTCTCGCTCTCAGCATCCTCTGTCAATCTCATCACACCCAGGGACTGCTTCTACACTCCAGCTAGTGTCCCCATCCTCCCCACCCACTCTGGCCAGGGGTGAGTGCAACCAGCCTCCGGCCCTGGGGCAGTGTTGCCCTTCTTGACCTTAGAGCTGGTCACATGGCTATTGTGTCCAAGAGGAGCCCTAATTAAAGGTGACAGAGCAAAGGAGATGTGGCCCAACCTAGGTTCTGACAGGCTATCCTTGGTCTTGTCAGTTGAAATGGAAGATATCCAGACCTCAGATCTCTGCCTCTGAGCTTGACCACACTATGAACTATATACATAGGCAGGAGTAGTGAAAACGTCATGTCCATGGTATGAGGTCAATCTTTTTTTTTTTTTTTTTTTGTATTTTTCTGAAGCTGGAAACAGGGAGAGACAGTCAGACAGACTCCCGCATGCGCCCGACCGGGATCCACCCAGCACGCCCACCAGGGGCGAGGCTCTGCCCACCAGGGGGCGATGCTCTGCCCCTCCGGGGCATCGCTCCGCCGCGACCAGAGCCACTCTAGCGCCTGGGGCAGAGGCCAAGGAGCCATCCCCAGCGCCCGGGCCATCATTGCTCCAATGGAGCCTTGGCTGCGGGAGGGGAAGAGAGAGACAGAGAGGAAGGAGGGGGTGGGGGTGGAGAAGCAGATGGGCGCTTCTCCTGTATGCCCTGGCCGGGAATCGAACCCGGGTCCCCCGCACGCCAGGCCGACGATCTACCGCTGAGCCAACCGGCCAGGGCTGAGGTCAATCTTTAAACAGCATTCAACTGGGACTCACAATGCCTGGTTTTAAAGGGGCCACTATGTAACAGTGGAAAAATCAAAGAGTCTAGACATAAAAACTAAATGAGATCCTACTGGTCTGCGATGGGAGCAACCCCGCCTGCTGGGCCTTCTCAACTCTGTTTTATGAAACGACCCTCCATCCAGCCTCCCACATCCGGGACTTTATCTGCCTTTTTGATTATAAAAAGAATTTCCAGGGCCTTTCAGAGCCAATCAGCACCGTCAGAGAAGACCTGTGTTGCAGACGGAAAGAAGCGCTGGCTCTTAGAGCCGGAGATGTCACAACTAAGTTTCTGAACCTTCTCTATCCTGACCAGTTGATTATTGTCTGGGAATGTCAGACGTGGCCAGGACAGTGGCACGTTTGCTCACAGAACCTGGGCAGGTGAGCTCACACATGGCAGTGCTCTGGGAAGAGAAGGCCCAGAGCAGGAAGTAGGTAAGGATACACAAGTCCAGAGGAATTAGAAAAGGAAGACAGGGAGAGAGGAAGGAAGAGAGGAAGGGAGGAAGGAAAGAAGGAAGAGAAGGAGAGAGACAGAGTAAGAAAAAGAGAGAGAGACAGAGAGGAAGGAAGGGAAGGAGGGCGAGAAGGAGGACAGCAAGTGGGGAAGAGTGGACTGATGAATGGAGGTTAGCACTTAAGACTCCAGAGATCCTCCCACACTAATGAATTTCTTATATCCTGTTATCTTAAATAAACATGTTTTCTGACTTCTAAAACAAAACCTATTCTCTATTTCTGGTTGCCTTGCATTTGAGATGTGAAGCAAAGAGAAAAGATAAAGTAACCACCCCTTTAAGATGACTTTATCACAGATGAGAGGGTAGACAATAGGATTCCTAAGATTTTCTTGTAAAAATACTTTGATTCTTGAATGAAATGTGTTAAAAAGAGAAGTAAGCATATCACCCATCTGGACTCAGGTAATGGAGGATTTATTCATGAAGAGCTTGAATAGTGGTTTAAGGCATTGATTTTTGTCCCTTGACTTGGGGTTGCTATGTTACTACCGAACCACTTAATCTTATCACAATAATTTGGAAATATTTATTTTATGCCAGTGGAATGAATCAGGGGTATAGAATAGAGCCATGAAGTGTCTGGAGCAGTGGTAGTCAACCTGGTCCCTACCGCCCACTAGTGGGCGTTCCAGCTTTCATGGTGGGTGGTAGCGGAGCAACCAAAGTATAAATAAAAAGATAGATTTAACTATAGTAAGTTGTTTTATAAAGATTTATTCTGCCAAACTTAGAGAAAATCCGACATAAAGTACTTGGTAAGTAATTATTATTATATGCTTTAACTTGCTATAACTCTGCTTTATAAATTTTATAAAGTAAAGTTACTTCCCTACTTTATAAATCACCAGTACTGTGGAACCAGTGGGCCATTAGAAAATTTTACTACTAACAGAGATACAAAAGTGGGCGGTAGGTATAAAAAGGTTGACTACCCCTGGTCTAGAGACATTCAACAGTGAACTTCAAAGTCACTTTGACCATGACTTCTATTTATCATCAAATAGAAGTGGAGGGAAGGAGTAAAGAGGGGGCAGACATTGTCCCAGATTTCCTTAAAGCAGAAGCAAAATCAGTAATCTAAGCAGCTAGAGAGTGTTGGCATGCCATTGACAATCATGAGTATATCCCATGTGAAATTTATGTGGAGTAAAATGAGTTGGTTCTATTTTAATGGGCCAAAAATAATTCAGTCAGCTTACTTTATGAGTGATATTGAACTGGCCATCAAAAACTACTTTGCAGAGGATCACTGTATCCTAGACAGTTGCAAACAAAAGGGCGTGTAGTAAAATTTGCAGTCACTTTGTGAAGTCAGCATCCGCTTTGTTAATTATTAGCCCATACAAGGTTAAAGTTCCATAGGAAGCTGCACCTGGAAAGCACTACCAGAACTATAAACAGCACCAACCAGGCTGTGCAGAACGGCATTTTCATCTAGAAATTAGGGTTGTTTTTATTAAAAACTAAAGGATATTTAAAAGAGCTACTTATGAAGCACAAGGTGAAGATCCTGACTGAAAAATATTTCCCCCATTATCTGATACCCCAAGTTTACCGTTGCAAATGTATTTCTTTAAATGAAAAATGGTACAGTATTAAGGACATAAGATTTAGAGTCAGACACATAAACCCTAACACTCTGCTACTGGGGCAGGCAGTGGTTTGTCCTCAGCTTCAGGGGCCGCACTTTCCTTATATGGAACATAGTGATAATAAAACCTGCTCTTCAAGCTTCACGGGTTGTTTTTCAAGCCCGCCTATGTCTCTACAGTAAGCATACTTCCTGCCAAGTGCCTCTACAGAGTGTGCCTTCCTAATCTCTGTATTCTTCCCTTAAATTTTTTTGTATGTTTGTTTCCTATAAAACATCTGTTGCTGCCAGCAGTATGTCAAGTGTCTGGAATCTCTTTCTCACCACTTTTTGGGATTTCTCCTGAACACTACATGCAACAAATGATAGATGTGTCTTCGTTAGCCTTTGTGAGCCTCTTGGTCTCTTTGTTTTTCAGTTAGAGCCTTTAAGACTTCTTTGGTCAAAGGAAAAACAGGTGGTGTGAGTGTAATTATCACCCTGTGATCCTCCCTTTCTCATTTCCTTTTTTTTTGTCTTTCTAGTCATGCTTTATTTGCATTTTGACCCCACCATTCGAAGGAGATGCCATTTCTGCTCTCTTACACTCTTTCTCAGCACTTCCTTTCCCAAGGCAGCTGTTCGAATGGAAATACTGTGGGCTTTCTAATGCTCCCTGCAGACAGGCGGGTGGTTCTAATCTTGGCTCCAGTATTTATGAACTAAGTGGTTAACGGGTGACTTCTCTGCATTTCTGTCTCTTCATCTGTGTAAATGAAAATCATGTCTATTTCAATGGGTTCTTGTGTGATGAAAGATTATGTACGTGCACCTGAGTCATTCAATGTGACCAACAAGAATCTTACTCCTTTCTAGATGTTTTCTTTTTCTTTTCTTTCTTTACTGTGTCTTATTTTTATTCTAAGATCCTTTAGCACAAAATTCTTTGTACTTTTCCTTCCCAATCTTTTCCCTATCTTCATCATCTTCTTTCAGTCCTTTGGGGACTCCAGCTGAATGGTTAAGGACATGAGCTTTTGTCTCAGAAAGCCGAGATACAAAACTCAGATCACCTACCTCCCAGCTCTCTCATTACAAACAAGTCACCAACTTGCCCTGTTAAATGGGGCTAACCACAGAGTTCATCTTATAGGGTCTGATAATCATAGTGATGAGGCCCAGAAAAAGTTTGACACAGTGGGCTTTGTGTGTTGTATGTGGTCACTAATGTTAGCTCTACCCTTTGTCCCCCTGATTTGTCATTAGATCTTGCTCTTTCCTTTACATTCATCATGAATGATTTGTCTTAATGTTCTTCTAACCTCAAATTTCCTCTTTCAGATGAACTCTTCCCCTTTCTGTCAAATTACTCTCTCGCTTACACATGTATTAAAAAAACCTTT
Source organism: Saccopteryx leptura (assembly GCF_036850995.1). Lineage (NCBI taxonomy): Eukaryota > Metazoa > Chordata > Mammalia > Chiroptera > Emballonuridae > Saccopteryx > Saccopteryx leptura. The sequence goes on from NC_089503.1 coordinate 274,130,998, forward strand.
CAAGGGGCATCCTGGTATTTCTACACTAAAGAACATTTTCTTAAATATTAAGATTTTTATTTTGAGGTCTTACAGTTGTATATGTAGCCATTTAAGTATAAAGCTGGTGTTATTTTTATATTGTTGAAGGCTTGCTTATCTCTCATCTTTTCCTCTGTCCTCCTTCAACACAATACCATCCTCTTCTATTTCAGACACCTGCCCCCTCCCCTGCATCTGTGGCCCTCTCTTCTGTGTTCACAATTTCTTCTTTAATTGTCACCCTCTTATTTCTTGATCAGTCTGCACCAGTAACTTTAACTCATTATTCATTCTCTGATATTTGATCTACCCAGTGTAAACAGATATAAATGTTTCCCCAGTGGCCTGGCTTTATAGGATGAATACACTAGTCGTTAGTTTAAAATCAGCCAACTTTTTCTTACTCAGTGGTCATAGAACATGGTTTTGCCTTTTATTTTCTAATAAGTAAGTATTTAATGAAGAACAGAGAGTTCCAGTACTTTTACAGAGATCCAGGTATCTGTCACAATAAAATTTCCCACCTGTGAAAACTGATCTACTTCTGGGCCCCATGGACTGTTTCCTCCATTACTATACTGTCATGCCCAACCTCCTCACTACACACCTATCATCACGGTGCCCTCATCTGTAGGCCTCAACCCCACTTCTGGCTCTGGATCTTCTACTGCCCTATGTTATTAGACCCAAGTATACGCTGCTCTACATATACTCCACTTCTCAGTATGCTTGCTGATAACATGCAAACAAAAAGCACTCCATAAGATTCCTATCAACAGCTTCCAGAGATTGAAAGCATAGAAGATATAACCCTCTGGGTTAAAATGTTTACTACTCTATCTCAGTTAATCCTCAGTTGATCCTCATAGATTCCATTTTTATTTCCATTTTACAGACTAGAAAACACAGAGAGTTTTCTCAAGGTCATTTAACTTGTGTCAGGACCTGAAGCCAGATCTGCCTGATTCCTAAGCCTGCCTTCTTTTGCTCAGTGCCTTCTTAAAAGGAACTGGTAAAAAGAGGGTTGGGAGTTATTCAGAATTTCTGACCCCTAGAAGTTCACAGAGATTCACCAAGTTCTTGCTTTCTAGGATTTCTGGTGCCATATTGATAGTGTTCTGAACATGGGGATCCTGTCTTTCATCCATAGGTTATTACTCAGTGGTAGGTGTACAGTGCTAGTTATATGGACACGCAGTCTATCTTCAAAAAGCTCTCAGCAATGTGAAGAAACTTGGTTTTCCAGAGCAACTTGGTTTTCCAGTTGCAGAGCTCTTCATGAACCTTGCCAGCTTTTGACATATCGGGGATCTAAATGAAAAATGAGAAATATGGAAATGGATCTTTCTAACAATGAACGATTTTTTTATTTTTTTATTTTTTACAAAGACAGAGAATGAGTCAGAGAGAGGGATAGACAGGAACGGAGAGAGATGAGAAGCATCAATCATTAGTTTTTCATTGCGTGTTGCAACACCTTAGTTGTTCATTGATTGCTTTCTCATATGTGCCTTGACCGCGGGCCTTCAGCAGACTGAGTAGCCCCTTGCTGGAGCCAGCGACCTTGGGCTCAAGCTGGTGGGCTTTTGCTCAAACCAGATGAGCCCGCGCTCAAGCTGGCGACCTCGGGGTCTCGAACCTGGGTCCTCTGCATCCCAGTCCGACGATCTATCCACTGCGCCACCGCCTGGTCAGGCAGAAAATGGACCTTTCTAAATTGTCTTCTTGAGCAACTGCTCAGGTTCAAGACAGGTGAACTCAAGATAAAGTTGGTGCCTTAGATGGTATATCTGCTCTAAACACAACCACTAAAAAAACAAATGTTGGAAACCTTCCTGAGGCTACTCCAAGTCCTTTCACAAAAGATAACTGCTGCAGAGCCTCTCCAATAGGGAGAATAAAGGTTCTGAGTCCTTGAACCCCCAAGCAACCGGCTTCAGGAACCCCCAGCTCCTAGTTCTGCATTTGGGCTCATTCATTACTATGGATGTAAACTACAAGTTCTCACAACTTAAACTTTGCTATAAACGTTGAGTTTAGCCACAGTATTATTGATGATTGAGATCACAGGGGCATCAGCTACTAGGCACTCGTGAAGCACCAGTATGCAGAATTCATGGAAGCCCTTGCTGATATGTGGCAGCAGTCAAGGAATTCTACCACATACAGAGAAGGTTGTGCCTTTTCAACAATGCTGATTATAAGCCTTTTAGATAAGTTTTTCTAAAAATAAACGAAGGCTCAGAAAGATGTCACCACCAGTTCCTGTATTTATTCCTTTACACACACATTCATTCAAGAAATATCCAAATATTTCATGTGTGCCAGGCACGATTCCAGGTGATAGAATACAGCAATATGTAAGTCATTCAAGGTCACTGCTCCCCAGTGCAGGAGACAGAAAATAAACATACAAACTAATAAATGCACAAAATACTTTCAGGTATGGATAAGTACTTTGATAATACTTCAATAACAGTAATAACTATGATAATATCAGCAGCTAAACTTATATAGTGTTTAATATGATTCAGGTAATGTTCAAAATGGTTTACATATATTAACTCATTTGATCTTCACAACCCTCTGAGGGAAGTATTACTGTTACTTCCATTTCACAAATCATATAATTGAGGCATAAAGAGGCTGAGTATTTGCTGGAGTTCATGGGAATAAGATAATGTGACAGACAGTGGTAATACGGGAGTGAGGGCTATTTTAGATAAAAGAGTCAGGGCAGACTTATCTTAGCACATTTTATTTAAAAACTCCAAAGAACAAAACAAATAAGTACAGTGTATTTACCTTGTCTCTGTGTGTGCATGCGCCTGCATGTGTGTAGAGAGAGAGATAGATTGTTATAAGGTACTAATTAGCTCCTGCGATTGTGAAGGCTGAGAAGTCTCATGATCTGCCATATGCAGACTAGAGACCAAGAAATCCAGTGGTGTAGTTCAAAGATCTGAGAACCAGAAAGCTGATAGTGTAGATTCCAGACCAAGTCTGAAGGCCTGAGAACCAGGAGTACCAAAGGCAGAAGACCTATGGTCCTGCTCCAACAATCTGACAGAGTAAATTCAACCTTCTCCTCTTTTTAGTTCCATTCATGTAGGTACTCAACAGATTGGATGATGACCATCCACATTGGGGAGGGCCATATGCTTTACCCCAGTCATCCATTTCAAATGCTAATCTCTTCCAGAAACACCCTCACAACACAGAAAGAACGTTTAACTAGATATCTAGGCATCCCATAGTCCAGTCCAATTGACACACAAAAAATTAGCCATCACAGAGATGGTATCTCACTGGAATCAGATGAGAAGGAGCCAGCCCTGGAATACTGTAAGGAAAGAGCATTCTTGGCTGACAGAACAAGCACCAAGGCCCTGAGGTTGCTATAAAGGAGGTGTGTTTTAGGAAAAGAAAGCAATCCAGTGTGGCTGGAATGTAGTGCTTGAATGGAACAATGGCAAGATGAAATTGCTAGGGAGGCTGTAGCCAGATGGCGTGGAGCTTTTTTAGTCATGCAAAGAGCTTGGGTTTTCTTCTAAGGACAATAGGAAGATGTTGAAGAGTTTAAGAAGGGAAGCGCTATGATGTGATTCACATTTAAAAAATACGTGGAAAATGAACTGCAGGAGACACATAAGAGTGGAGAGAGAGCGTGCAGTTAAGAGGCTGTTGCAGAAATACGGGTGAGAGGTGATGCTGATAAAATCTATGATGGTAGTAGAGAAGTGAGCCATTCAGAAATACATATACTGTATTCTAAAGGCAGAGTCAACATGATTTGCTGTCAGATTAAAGGAGAGAGATAAGGGAATTAAAGAGATAATTTATGATTACTATGGTTTTAGCTTGACATAGTGACTTGTGAGAGTTCAATTGCTATATTTTTAGAAAATTTCCAAGACGGTTATTAAATATATCACTAAAAGTTAAATTCTATAAGTTTATAATGAAGTAAAGTATATTAAAAACAATGGTAATAAGTGCTCAAAGCTCATCACTTCTAAATTATTTTACCTTTACTACATGTTTATTAGTGTCTATGATCTTGAAGTTATTTATGACGATGTATCATTCTGTGGAAGTATTACATAATGGTTATCTGTCGCACATCTTTTCTACATTCAGTGATGTCACATTGGTAGCTTGAAAGAGTTACAGCAGGAGTAATTACACCATGGATATTGCAAATGCTACAGTCAGAACTTGATTTATTGTTTTGTTGAATGTCTAGATTTAAGAAAGTGATGGAGAAAATGTTAATAATGCAGAATAGATTTAAAACTGTGTTGTATCTGTTGTCATTGAACAATGAAGAGCACAAAGTGTTGAGAAATAGTCTTTCAGCATTCAAAAATATTGTCTGATGCATGACCTCTTCCCTCTCCCTCAACCTAGAAGGTGAGCATTATCCAAAAGCAATGTTTAAGTGGTTGGTTGCACTGGATGAGAAAAAAAATCTAGCTGTTTTGTTTTGTTTTCATTTTCTGTCAGGCAGAGGCACATAAGGAGGATTAGATTGCATATAGACAAAATTTTTTTAGACACAAATGACTTCAGACTTCAACATCCCAGGAGTGATGTGGGCCTGGTTCTGACTTTCCCGTAGGCAAAATTATCCTCATGCAGATTACATCCCAAATCCCAAGGATGACTGTCTCTTTCCAGGTTTTAAACATTTATTTTCTGCACATCTAAGTATAGTGTGTTAGTAAAGTTGCAGCCATGCTACAAGCAATTCGTAATAGACCATCATGGACCACATGGCAGAAAGCTGTGTGTTGTCCAGAACAGCTATATTAAATGTTCTGTGTGAGCTAACTGGAAGCTCCATGGTGGCAGGGAGCTTTTTCTGTTCACCGGTGTATTCTCAGAACTTTAAACATTGGCTGGCCCACACTAAGTGTTTAATAAATATCTATAAAATGAATAAATGATTTTTTAAAATTGTGATATGAAAATTTATATGAAAAGGTGCCTCTGAACAGAAGCTTAGAGACCAGCTGAGGATTTTAACAAGCGGTCATTCCGGTTAACAGCGAGACAAAAATCAGCACGATGCTATCACTATTTCTTCATGATATAGAAGAAATCTATGCAGGGAAGTAATGCCAGTACTGATCTAAACATCCCAGAATAAACTTCATTTTCCTTCACTTTCTCCCCTTGCTTGCTTTTAGCATCTCCAGGAGGATTTAGTAATGGTTGACGGTTTTGCTTAGGTTTTTAAACAAAAGCTGGTTACCTGCTGACAATATAGCCTACTATTTAAAACAAACAAACAAATAAACCCTCTGTTCAAAAGACTAACAGGGTACTTGAGAGTTCTCAGAGAGGACAGTTGTGGAGAGTTCTAAAATACTGGCCCTTTTATTTTCAAGTCCCACCTAAAAACCCCACCAAGATTTGCCATTCAAGTGATAGGAAGTCAATGTAGAAGAATTCCTGTGTCTTAAAAAATTCTGGAAAAAGTTGTTACAGCAAATCATTTCTCAATGACTGTTCACACTGGCTGATGACTAGCATTCTTGAGTACTCTAGGGAGCAGAGCCACACAAGTGACTTCAGACTTCAACATCCCAGGAGTGATTTTGACCTGGCTCTGACTTTCCCGTAGGCAAAATTATCCTCATGCAGAATACATCACAAATCCCAATGATGACAGTCTCTTTCCAGGTTTGAAGAAGGGTCTAACAACACAAAAGCCTCATGACACCTTCCAAAATTGTTTGCTTGTTTATTACAAAGTATTCTCAGCTCTAGGGTTTCAAGGGTCTCCCTGAATATATGTAAACAAGTTATTTTTGTAGCATATTTAAACTATATGTATAAGACAAAGAAATCACTTAGTCATTCCTGGGAAATAAAGTCATTAGCTTAAGTAAAAAAAAAAAAAAAAATCCAGCCAGTTTTATAGCATCTTTATATAAAACTAGAACTGGTTCATAGACTAAAATGTGAAGGTGCCATGTTTGGGGAAGTGTCATATAGACATTAACGAAAGCTCTCACTGAAACATGTTGTTCAGCATTAAAATATTTAGCTGCCTACTGTGGCTGCAGGCCTCTGTGTGACATGCAGTGGGTGCCAGTTGAGTAGGCAAAACTGAGCACTCCTGTGCTGCCACAGAGTCAGATCTACTTTCTGCTCTCTCCAAAGTGCCCTTTTTCCTTATGGCTAACCTGAGCTTGGCCTTGAGCTCTTCCTGGCAGAATCAACCATGCTCTAAAGCACGGGTGCCCTAGGTTAAGATGGTTGGAATCGTCTTCATGTTTGAGACAGTGCATCGAATAGCATAGTTATATGCCCATGTTTCTTCTTACATTTGAGAGGATGGGCAAAAGTACTGACCTTGAGAATATATATATATTTACACACATACACACACACACACAGTATATCTAAATGTGGGGGATTTAAATTCTAGAACCTCTCCTTAAAAATTTCAGGAACAGTATGGACATTGATATGTATGTATGGTCATGCCTGTGTAGTGACATACATAAGCTGTAGAATGAAAGGTATAGTAATTGGCTAATGGGGTATCACATTGTTTGGCTAATGAAGAGTATAGAATATGTCCCATTTAGAATAATATTTCTGAAGTATTACTTATTGTTGCCATTGTTATTGACAATAATAAGCAACATGTATTAAATACAATTATGTGACAGATATGTTCAGTTATTGGCTTGTTTAATTCTCACCAGAAACCTATGCCTTTTATGTGATTAGCAATAAAAAAGAGATATGAAAATATGAGGCTAAAAGAGGTTAACTAACTTGCTCAAGGTCAGCGTTAGAAAAAGGTGAAGCTGAACTTTAAGTCTGGTGTTTGGCTTTGCTGAAGCATAATTTTTACACTAAAATAAAATTAGTTATATATTGGTGTATTAATGTCACCAAGGACAAAATTTGATCTTTCTTTGATAATTTAAAAAATAAACTCTATTGTCATAGTGACTCACCAATTTGGTCACTAATTACCACTAGGAGGATGTATGAAAAAAATACAACGCATTAGGCTTTCCAGTCATGAGAATTATAAATAAACAAACTTTTATTGAATATTTACAAATGTAGCAACACAAGAAAAAAAGACATAATTTTGCGGTGGGATTTATAAATTGCATCACATCTATAGCCAATTAAAAAATAGTTTTTACACATTATCAATTGATAGTAAGTGCTTCTCCACATTACATAATGACCCAGAAGAAAAATCTACCATTATTTTTAAAATCCGAGATGGCTTAAAGTTTGTCTAATTGCAAACCTTAAACAGGGGAATGCCTGAAGGAAAGTAAAGGGAATTTCTGATTTAAGAACGCAGGCATCTATGTGGCGCACCCAGCAGGTCTGAGTGTATCACAGTGCAGATGAGCATGGTCATTGCACTCAAATGAGCTGGCGATCATTGGGCAGATACAGCATTTTGTTCACTGTAATTCCTATAAAGTCTTCATTTATTTTCAAGACATTTGTGAATGGAAATGTCATGTAAGAGTACAACTGAGAGAATCTCATAATGATAAGGTAAGTTTTTGTGAAAAAAAATTTCACCAAGTCACAATCTTTTTTTTTTTTTTTTTTTAAGTGAGAGGCAGGGAGATAGTGAAGCAGACTCTTGCAGGTGCCCTAACCAGGATCCCTGTTTGGGACCAATGCTAGAATCAATCATGCTATTTTTAGTGCTTGAGACTGATGGGCTTGGACCAACCAAGCTATCCTTAATGCTTGGGGCCAATGCCCCTGAAGCAGTGAAGCCACTGACTGCCAGAGGGAAAGAGGAAGAGAAGGGGGAGAGGAAGGAGGAGAAGCAGATGGTCGCTTCTGTTGTGTGCCCTGACTGGGAATCAAACTCAGAACATCCTAGGCAGATGCTCTATGCACTGAGCCAACCAGCCAAGGCCAACAAACTTTTGTGTTCATGTTTTCACTTGATGTAGACATAGTCTTAGAAAACCATGTTTGAAACAAAGTGGAATTGACCTTAAGAATAAGAGTGCAAGGTGTCAAAATTGCAAAACCTTAAGTAGAGGAGCTACAGCTGCACCAGCCCCTGAATCTGTCCCTTACACCCACCCCATTCTTTATGATCACACGAGCCCACAGTGCTCATATTTACCTCACAGAGTCAGTTCTGGGGCATCTTATGGACCAAAGTCACCAGATTAAATTTAATTTCTTAAATAAAAAATTCTACAAAAATAAATAAATAAAGAAATCAACGGGATGATTCACTGCCTCAGTTTTATTCAGGTTGGTTGAGGGTCTCTTCTCCATTAATGCCCAGAAGAAAAACACAAGCAAGGCAGCATCTTACTTTATTCTCTCCCCAGTAGCATGAATTTAGGACATTCTACCTAATTAGAGTCTGGGGAAGAAGCAGGTGACAGCAAAATAGCCTCAAGGTAAGGCTGAGACAGACAAAGTCCCGGAGATAACCTGACACTCAGCAAATGACTAGTCAGAGAATGGAAAAGGGGCGAGGGCCTGCTCATATAGGCCCTTCAGTGTACAGGGTTTTTCTATGGGTTGTTGTCTGCAAATAAGACCTGTGAGTCTCTTCCTTGACAGAAATTCACACACTAGAATTCCAAACCACAGAATAATTGTGCCAATTATCTTATAATCCCTTGGCCATTTCTAGTTTATGAAATGAAGCATTGATGTCGGTCAATTAAGTTTGTAGATATGATATATATGTTTGCTCGCTTATAGTTTGCACTGGGTGTGGGAGACAGGCTATAAGCCAGCAAAGTCATTATAGCCTTATAAGGCTTAGTTTTAAAACTAAGCCTTTCCCGCCCTTTTAATACTGAGATCTTTTCAAAACTAAGCTTTTCCCCACACCCTTGACTTTAGCATGATGTGGGATGGCGCACTCTTGTGAGGAATCCAATTTATATCTCAGATAAATGACTTTGTAGCAGAGACTTCCTTATTTGTATATTGGGTTAAAGGTTTTGATTTCTACACTATAAAATGGGGCAGACAGGGTGCTTGCTCTGTCTCAGTTCCTGAAATTAGCATTGCAGAGAAGCAGCCAAGATGGGCAGAGTGCTGAAGGAGAAGCCAGTTTGTGCAGAGAGAAGGAGATGGGAAACAGAGTTGAATAAGGCTGGTGAGGAAAAAACCTTTGATTTTAGGAATACTTGGATAAGTCAGTGGCTTTGGGAGCCCTGAAAGAAAAGGAATGTGTTTTCCCACTATGTGTATTTCTTGCCCACTGAGTGCAAGCTACGATTAAAGGTAATGGCCCACCAATTCTTTGCTCTGTTGTTTCATTACCATCTGTCTGAATCAAATGCGAACCTGCACGGGCCAGGCGGCTGTGATGGTGGCTGTGGGTCAAATAAGTTTGCAAATATGATGTATATGCTTGCTTGCTTATAGTTTGCATTGGGTGTGGAGGACAGGCTGTAAGCAGGCAAGATCCTTACAGCCTAAGGATTAGTTTCAAAACTAAGCCTTTCCCCACACCCTTGACTGTTGCATGATGTGGGTGGTGCACTCTCATGAGGAATCCCATTATGCCTCAGATAAGTGACTTTGTATCAGAGACTTCCTTGTTTGTATACTGGATTAAAGGTTTTGATTTCTACACTATAAAGTGGGGTAGAGGAGCCCATGCTGGAGGAGAACAGAGAAAGGCCATGTGGAGGAAAGGAGAAGCAGCCAAGATGGCAGAGTGCTAAAGGAGAAGCCAGTTTGTGCAGAGTTTGTGCAGAGAGAAGGAGATGGGGAACAGAGGTGAATAAGGCTGTGAGGTAGAGAACTTTGATTCTAGGAAACTCGGATAAGTCAGTGGCTTTGGGAACCCTGAATGGAAAGGGAAGTGTTTTCTCACTGTGTGTATTTCTTGCCCGTCAGATGCAAGCTAGGATAAAAGCTAATGGCCCACCAGTTTTTGGCTCCGTTGTTTCATTGCCGTCTGTCCAAATCAAGTGCAAACCTGCATGGGCCAGGTGGCTGTGATAATGGCCATGGCTACTGGCTTTACAATTGACTTCATTATATGAAATTAAGATATATTCTAAAGTTCCAAAACGTTGTCTTATACACAGTGTATTTGAAAAGATGCTTCCATCAGTGCACAGACAGAGGTGTGAACATGCACCCACCTCCTCAGATATGTTTTGAGAGCCTTAGAGTAACCTTCAAACTACATCAGTCTTAACCACCTTTCCATAAGACCTATATGGCTCTGCAAAAATTCACCCCACAACAGAAAGGGACAGATAAGTGAAAAGCAAGTACTTGTTCCCTTACAAGCCTTCCCTTCTCAGGCTTGCTGAGGAAGAGTAGAGAGGAAAAAAGTGCTGCATCACTTACTGTTATGTTTGACCACAAAGACATTAACATGTTGCATTAAATCTTATTTGAATAGTACCTCCCATGCCTTTTTGTCACGTGTAAATTTTATTGTGCTTTATTTCTTCCACATTGTAGCTACATTGTTTATTGCTTTATCATATCTGTTACATGATGTCTTGGCTGAGGTAAGGGTCAGATATGGACATTTCCAGAAAGTAGAATTAAGCAACACTACTACCCCCTCCTATCCAGTTGTATTTACTAATTTACTTATATATTGAAGAGCACCTTGGGAAAAAGAGCTGACCCTTAGCAACCTGGAAAATTTATTCAAGTGCATTAATTCTTGCTAACAGTCACTTTTTAAAACTTGTGGGATAGCCTGACCAGGCAGTGGTGCAGTGGATAGAGCGTCGGACGGGTATGCAGAGGACCCAGGTTCAAGACCCGAGGTCGCCAGCTTGAGCGCGGGCTCATCTGGTTTGAGCAAAAAGCCCACCAGATTGAACCCAAGGTCGCTGGCTCCAGCAAGGGGTTACTCGGTCTGCTGAAGGCCCGCGGTCAAGGAACATATGAGAAAGCAATCAATGAACAACTAAGGTGTTGCAACACTCAATGAAAAACTAATGATTGATGCTTCTCATCTCTCTCCGTTCCTGTCTCTCTGTCTGTCCCTGTCTATCCCTCTGACTCACTCTCTGTCTCTGTAAAATAAATAAATAAATAAATAAATAAATAAATAAATAAAATTAAAAAGAAAGAAAATGACAAAATTTATCTTTTAAAAAAAAAAACTTGTGGGATAAACTTGCTCTGCACATTGAGGTTTTATTTTTGTATACAATATTTTGTATTTAGATTTATATGTTTATGCGTAAAAGTGTGCACTTTAAATACTACCTTTCTGGTTGAATCAATCAAGTCTTAAAAGTTTAAAGTTTATTGAGCTACAATAATGAACAAATTATCTTATCTGGGACTCAAACTTATGTTTGTGGCTTTTTGGGGGTTTTTTACTTCACCTTTTTAACTCACTAGCAGTGCTCCCATCCCTGGCTCTCCATTTTATCTAGTTCTTGTTCCACTAAATACAATAGTAATTTTTTAATTTGTCCCCATTTTCCTGTTTCCCTCTTATTCCTCTCATCATAACTCTTAGTCAACCAACACCTAAAAGCAAATCATTTTATTCTTGACTCAAATTTTTTCCTTATTTGCTTTTTGTGGGTCCATACCCCCTTTTTTTCTGTTTTTGTTTTTTGTTTTTTGTTTTTTTTTACCCTTTTATTACTTCTCCCCAATTCAGGCCCTCCATTACAGGCATTGTTTGTTCTATTTAGTACAATATAATTCACAGTTCACCACAAGATTTTCTCAAGAAAGAGGGGAGAGGAGAAGAGAGATAAAAAGGAGCAGGGGGAATAATTTCCTTTTTTTTTAATTTTTATTTTATTTTTCTTTATTTAATTATTAATTTTTTAAAAAAACAACTCTTTTTGATTTTTTATTTTTATTTTTTTATCTTTTTATTCTTTATTAAATCTCATTAATACTATCAACAAAACAACCCTCAGATGCCATTAAGGAAGAGAAAAGAAAATATCATGGATACAAAGGAAGAGAGGTAACACAGATAGATGAGGAAAAATCTATGGAGAAAAAATTTAATATATTGGAAACTTTGGAGTTAAATGACAGAGAATTTAAAATAGAAATCCTAAAAATACTCAGAGATATACAAGAAAACACAGAAAGGCAGTTTAGGGAGCTCAGAAAACAACTCAATGAACACAAAGAATATATGTCCAAGGAAATTGAAACTATAAAAACAAATCAAACAGAGATGAAAAACTCAATTCACGAGCTGAAAAACAAGGTAACAAGCTTAGCTAATAGAACAGGCCAGATAGAAGGTAGGATTGGTGAAATAGAAGACAAGCAACTTGAGGCACAACAGAGAGAAGAAAGAGACTCAAAAATTTAAAAAAATGAGATAGCCCTACAGAAATTATCTGACTTCATCAAAAAGAATAACATATGAATAATAGGTATATCAGAGGAAGAAGAGAGAGAAAATGGAATGGAGAACATACTCAAACAAATAATAGATGAGAACTTCCCAAGCCTGTGGAAAGAACTAAAGACTCAAATTCAAGAAGCAAACAGAACTCCTAGTTTTCTTAACCCCAACAAACTGACTCTAAGGCACATCATAATAAAATTGGCACAAACCAACGGCAAAGAAAAAATTCTCAAGGCAGCCAGGGAAAAGAAGAATACAACATATAAAGGAAGGCCCATTAGATTATCATCCAATTTCTCAACAGAAACTCTACAAGCTAGAAGAGAGTAGACCCCAATATTTAAAGTCCTGAAAGAGAGGAACTTTCAGCCACGAATACTATACCCATCAAAGCTATCCTTCAAATATGAAGGAGAAATAAAAACATTCACAGATACAGAAAAGATGAGGGAATTTATCATCAGAAAACCCCCACTCCAGGAATTACTAAAGGGGGTTCTCCAATCAGATACAAAGAACAAAAAAAAAAAACAAAGCCACAAGTAAAAGCTCCAAGAAGAACACAATGAAACCAAATTTAACTGTGACAACAACAAAAAGAAAGGGGGGAAGAAGATGGAGATTAACAGTAGCAAAGGACAATGGAGTGCAAAAGTACTCACAAAATAGTGCACTACAATGAACAGGGTAGGAACCCTTTTCATTACTTAAAGGTAACTACCATTGAAAAAACCACCACAGAAGCACATAATTTAAAAAAGATAGCAACAGAGGAAAGATGTATGGAATACAACCAAATAAAAACAAAAGATAGAAAAACGAAAGAGAAGGATCAAACAAGGAACAAAACTAACAGAAAGCAATCTATAAAATGGCAATAGGAAACTCACAAGTGTCAATAATTACAATAAATGTAAACGGATTAAACTCACCAATAAAAAGGCACAGAGTAGCAGAATGAATTAAAAAAGAAAATCCAACTGTATGCTGCCTACAAGAAACTCATCTAAGTAACAAGGATAAAAACAAATTCAAAGTGAAAGGAAAACAATACTCCAAGCAAATAACAACCAAAAGAAGCAGGTGTAGCAATACTCATATCTGATAATGCTGACTACAAGACAGCAAAAGTACTCAGAGACAAAAATGGCCATTTCATAATGGCTAAGGAGACACTGAATCAAGAAGACATAACAATTCTTAATATATATACACCAAACCGAGGAGCACCAAAATATATAAGACAGCTACTTATTGACCTTAAAACAAAAACTGACAAAAATACATTCATACTTGGAGACCTCAATACACCACTGATGGCTTTAGATCGGTCATCCAAACAGAGAATCAACAAAGATATAGTGGCCTTAAACAAAACACCAGAGCACCTGGATATGATAGACATCTACAGGACATTTCATCCCAAAGTGACTGAGTATACATTTTTCTCCAGTGTACATGGGTCATTCTCAAGAATTGACCATATGTTGGGCCACAAAAACAACATCAGCAAATTCAGAAAAATTGAAGATGTACCAAGCATATTTTCTGATCATAAAGCCTTGAAACTAGAATTCAACTGCAAAAAGGAGGAAAAAAAATCCCACAAAAATGTGGAAACTAAACAACATACTTTTAAAAAATGAATGGGTCAAAGAAGAAATAAGTGCAGAGATCAAAAGATATATACAGACAAATGAAAATGACAATACAACATATCAGAATCTATGGGATGCAGCAAAAGCAGTGATAAGAGGGAAGTTCATATTACTTTAGGCATATATGAACAAACAAGAGAGAGCCCAAGTGAACCACTTAACTTCACACCTTAAGGAACTAGAAAAAGAAGAACAAAGACAACCCAAAACCAGCTGAAGAAAGGAGATAATAAAAATCAGAGCAGAAATAAATGAAATAGAGAACAGAAAATCTATAGAAAAATTAATAGAACAAGGAGCTGGTTCTTTGAAAAGATCAACAAAATTGACAAACCCTTGGCAAGACTTACCAAGGAAAAAAGAGAAAGAACTCATATAAACAAAATCCAAAATGAAAGAGGAGAAATCACCACGGACACCGTAGATATACAAAGAATTATTGTAGAATACTATGAAAAACTTTATGCCACTAAATTCAACAACCTAGAAGAAATGGATAAATTCCTAGAACAATACAACCTTCCTAGACTGAGTCATGAAGAAGCAGAAAGCCTAAACAGACTTATTAGTAGAGAAGAAATAGAAAAAACCATTAAAAACCTCCCCAAAAATAAAAGTCCAGGCCCTGACGGCTATACCAGCGAATTTTATCAAACATTCAAAGAAGACTTGGTTCCTATTCTACTGAAAGTCTTCCAAAAAATTGAAGAAGAAGCAATACTTCCAAACACATTTTATGAGGCCAACATAACCCTCATACCAAAACCAGGCAAGGATGGCACAAAAAAAGAAAACTATAGACCAATATCTCTAATGAATACAGATGCTAAAATACTAAACAAAATACTAGCAAATCGAATACAACAACATATTAAAAAAATAATACATCATGATCAAGTGGGACTCATCCCAGAATCTCAAGGATGGTTCAACATACGTAAAACAGTTAAAGTAATACACCATATCAACAAAACAAAGAACAAAAACCACATGATCTTATCAATAGACGCAGAAAAGGCTTTCGATAAAATACAACACAATTTTATGTTTAAGATTCTCAAGAAAATGGGTATAGAAGGAAAATATCTCAACATGATAAAGGCCATATATGATAAACCATCAGCTAACATTATATTAAATGGCGCAAAACTGAAGGCTTTCCCCCTTAAATCAGAAACAAGACAGCGTTGTCCACTCTCTCCACTCTTATTTAATGTGGTACTAGAGGTTCTAGCCGGAGCAATCAGACAAGACAAAGAAATAAAAAGCATCCATATCGGAAAAGAAGAAGTAAAGGTATCACTTTTTGCAGATGATATGATCCTATACATCGAAAATCCCAAAGAATCCACAAAAAGACTACTAGAAACAATAAGCCAATACAGTAAGGTCACAGGATACAAAATTAACATACAGAAGTCAATAGCCTTTTTATATGCCAACAATGAAACATTTGAGAATGAACTCAAAAGAATAATCTCTTTTATGATTGCAACCAAAAAGTAAAATACCTAGGAATAAACATAACAAAGAATATAAAGGACTTATATAATGAAAACTATAAACCATTGTTAAGGGAAATCAAAAAAGATATAATGAGATGGAAGAATATTCCTTGTTCTTGGTTAGGAAGAATAAATATAATCAAGATGGCCATATTACCCAAAGCAATATACAAATTTAATGCAATTCCCATCAAAATTCCAATGACATTTTTTAAAGAAATGGAGCAAAAAATCATCAGATTTATATGGAACTATAAAAAACCCCGAATAGCCAAAGCAATCCTAAAGAAAAAGAATGAAGCTGGGGGCATTACAATACCTGACTTCAAACTATATTATAGGGCCACGACAATCAAAACAGCATGGTATTGACAGAAAAATAGATACTCAGACCAATGGAACAGAATAGAAACCCAGAAATAAAACCATATATATATATAGTCAAATAATTTTTGATAAAGGGTCCAACAACACACAATGGAGAAAAGAAAGCCTCTTCAATAAATGGTGCTGGGAAAACTGGAAAGCCACATGCAAAAGAATGAAACTAGACTACAGTTTGTCCCCCTGTACTAAAATTAACTCAAAATGGATCAAAGATCTAAACATAAGACCTGAAACAATTAAGTACATAGAAGAAGACATAGGTACTAAACTCATGGACCTGGGTTTTAAAGAGCATTTCATGAATTTGACTCCAAAGGCAAGAGAAGTGAAGGCAAAAATTAATGAATGGGACTACATCAGACTAAGAAGTTTTTGCTCAGCAAGAGAAACTGATGACAAAATAAACAGACAGCCAACTAAATGGGAAATGATATTTTCAAACAACAGCTCAGATAAGGGCCTAATATCCAAAATATACAAAGAACTCATGAAACTCAACAACAAACAATCCAATAAAAAATGGGAAGAGGACATGAACAGACACTTCTCCCAGGACGAAATACAAATGGCCAACAGATATATGAAAAGATGCTCATCTTCTTTAGTTATTAGAGAAATGCAAATCAAAACTGCAATAAAATACCACCTCACACCTGTTAGATTAGCTATTATTAACAAGACAGGTAATAGCAAATTTTGGAGAGGCGGTGGAGAAAAAGGAACCCTCATACACTGTTGGTGGGAATGTAAAGTAGTATAACCATTATGGAAGAAAGTATGGTGGTTCCTCAAAAATAGAACTACCTTATGACCCAGCAATCCCTCTACTGGGTATATACCCCCAAAACTCAGAAACATTGATACGTAAAGACACATGCAGCCCCATGTTTATTGCAGCATTGTTCACAGTGGCCAGGACATGAAAACAACAAAAAGCCCATCAATAGATGACTGGATAAAGAAGATGTGGCACATATACACTATGGAATACTACTCAGCCATAAGAAATGATGACATTGGATCATTTACAGCAAAATGGTGGGATCTTGATAACATTATACGAAGTGAAATAAGTAAATCAGAAAAAACCAGGAACTGCATTATTCCATACGTAGGTGGGACATAAAAGTGAGACTAAGAGACATTGATAAGAGTGTGGTGGTTATGGGGGGGGAGAGGGGAGAGGGAGAGGGAAGGGGGAGGGGCAGGGGCACAAAGAAAACTATTATAGATAGAAGGTGACAGAGGACAATCTGACTTTGGGTGATGGGTATGCAACATAATGGAACGACAAGATAACCTGGACATGTTATCTTTGAATATATGTATCCTGATTTATTGATGTCACCCCCCCCAAAAAATAAAATTATTAAAAAAAACACTAAAGAATTCCAAAAAAATAAAATAAAAATAAATAAATAAAGTTTATTGAGCTTATTATCAGTAAATAAAGAGAGTTCCTGATTTGATATACCTCATTTTGACATTGATCATGTCTTCTGTTACACATCCATTATAACACGGAGAAATCAGAACTCTCATCTGCTGTGGGGAGTGGGCAAAGTGGTGCAGCCCCTTTGGAAAGCAGTTACCACAGACCCAGTCCTCCAGCTCCTAGGTGTGCACCCCAGAGAACTGAAAGCATTTGGATAAACAAGAACTTGTATGTGAATGTTCACAACAGATTATTCATAATAGCCACAAGTGGAAATATCCCAAATGTCCATCATCTAAAGAACAAATAAGTAAAATGTAGTGTATTCACACAACAGAATACAATAAAAAAAATTGAAGTATTGATACATATGACAATAGAAACGGATCTTGAAAATGTTATGTGAAGTGAAAAAAGCCAGTCACAAAGGACAACATCTTGTATAATTCCATTTATATAATATGTTCCTAACAGGCAAATCCATGGAGACAGAAAGTATATGGGTGGTTGCTTAGGGCTAGGAACAGTGGGCGAAGGGAAGCAGGCGCGACTAATAATGAGTAAGGAGTTTCTTTTTCAGGTAATGAAAATGGTCTAAATGGATTGTGGTGATGGTTGCACAACTACGTGGATATACTAAACACTAACTGTATAATTTAAATGGGTGTACTTTATTGTATATGAATATTTTAATAAATATGTTATTTAAAAACTTACAAATAATAAACTTACATTAATCTACTCTCTGCATGGCTGAAAAAGTTAATAATGTGTGGAGAGGATGAGGTTCCCATAAATGTAAAAATTAAGGAGAATCTGCATTTCAAAGAATCGTCCAGGTGACTAAATTAACTGATATCAAAGAATCACTTCTAGGGATACAATTACAGCATCAATTGTCTATTATACCTCTTAAATTGAAATAGCCCTCACACAGGTCAGAATGAGGGTGAAATTGAGGGTGCTCTAAGAACTCACCCTAAGAACAAAGGTTACTGGACAGCCATACATCTGCATGTTACTTAGAAAGTGATGCCAGAATCCTTCCCATCCCATAGCATGGGAAGTAGGCTGTGAACTCTGGAAGAGGGTGTGTAGATGTGGTCTGGAAAGCTGTACGACCCAACCCTGCTGCGTTTTGTCATGTAAGTGGAAAGGCACCACATACTCTCCCCACTTCCCACTCTGGTGGGGCTGGGACACGTGCCTCTCTGGATTCAGGCTACCACCATTCTAAGTTTGTCAACATCAGGGGAGGCTGACCTCCAGCTCCACGTTACCAAAGATGACATGGCAGCAGCAGACTTAGTAACGAGAACAGAGTTTCAGCCTCCGAATGGCAAAGGGGTCTACAAAGTCCTGGCTCAGCTGGCTTAGCACCAAGCGCTGAGTTCACAGGCACAGGGATCTTGTGCATTCCCTCTGGCCACTTGTATGAGACACATTAGTTCAGAGGAATTAACTCATATCAGGAGTGAGAACTGCAGGCTCCTGGCACAAGGACACGGGGGCAGTGCTCCAATTTTGTCTTCACAGAGTGGGGACTCACCTCCCTCAGTGCACTATTTAATGCCGTGGTGGCCGTGCCATTCCCACCTCACACGAGGAGTTTGGTGTCCAAGAGTGTGGGGCACCCAGAAACAGTGAAAGCCAGCACTGAGTCTTTGATACTTGTAGGCAGCCTGAGGATTCCCAGAGATATGAGTGAACAGAGGCTCTGCATGAGACGGAACCTCCTGCTGTCTACCATGTGGACGCTCACAGTCTTCAGGGTATGAGTGCTAACGTCCTGAGTGTAGTGGACATGGGCATCACTGTTTTTCGCCTGCCCTACATTATTACTCTCTCCTTTTATACAGATCCCAAACTGCCCTCAAACATAAGGGCCAACCTGTTACTGAGGTTAATGGATCAGAGCCCCTCAGTTCTAGGACACAAAGATTGGTTAAGTGCCCCAAGGGGACCTAGTCAGAGTTCTTTCCTGAACTGAAACTGGAAGGGTGAACCTGTCTTCTCTCTGTTTACAAAAATCCACGAGGATGTGCTTTAAAGCTGCAGTCTACCACCACTTCAGTTTTAGCCTTAAGGAAGAATCTAGCTTGAGGGATTAAAGCTAATTTGCAGAGAATTTAAGATGAGAGGTGGAGAAGGTCTAATCATGTTCACATCCACAGTTCTGTCACCTTGTCCTCCCCCCCATCGATCGCACATACCAATAAGTTCCTTCACTGCTTGAGCTCATTTCTATTTGCTTTCTGCACTTGCATTGGGTGAATTCTGGATAACACAACAGTGCTATTTGGCTGGTAACATCTGAGCTATTCTGCTTACACAAATGTAGATGTGACAAGAATTTGACAGATGTGTCATTTTGTTGTTCAACTGTTGTGTTGAACAACAACAGTTCATAGAATATGCATTTCAGCTGGTGGTGTCTCCCCTTATTAAAATTCATCTTTTCACAAATAATATAGTAATGTAATTATTTAAGGTTGTTCTATTATTCAATTAATTGAAATAATAGTTAAAGACATATTTATATAGTACCAAATAAATGATTACACATTAGCAAATTTATCATTATGTGGAATAATCTGAAAAGTAACTTTAAAATGAATAGAATTTGTACTGTAGTGATAGAGAGGAAAAGCGACCAATTCAGTTTTTAATAGGAATTCAGACTATAAATAATATAATCACAGACTTTGGAAATGAAAAGATTTAGTCAAAAATCCATTTTATTTGTCAGACAATTGTTCCATCCCATATAACCATTCTTTCCACGTATACTGTTGAGCTCAGGATCTGTCCTGGAGGTCAGGGGTGAACCAAAATGGCAAAGCCCCCATCATCCTAGAGGTTAGGTCTGCCTCACACTGTAGTAATTGCTGCAGGTTCTATCCCATTCATGCCGGCCCTGTTTGTATTTGCTAAAGAATAATGGAAAACCTGAGCCCTGTTCTTGAGAGACTCACAGTCTGAGAGACACAGTTTATATCTTATCATTACCATTTTAATAGGCCAGTAGAAATGAAGACCATTTGCCACCTTAAGTAAATAACCAGGAGAAACTAATATAACTGCTAGAGTCGTAATAATATTATCTCTTAAAGCTCTCTTACTTTGGGCACTGAAACCTGTTTTGGGTCTTTACTCCATGAGATTCACTTGTTCTTGCCTTGGAACATGGTGGCCAGTATTTGGTTTTTGTGCTCTAGTAGACCACAGCAAAGTTGTACATTTTCTGCACTTTGGGCTAATGCTCTAATGAACAGAGCTACCGGGCATGCTAAATCTTTTACTCAATGAACTGATCTTATCCTACTACCTGTCTTTGTTTTAATGCACATCACAAAAATGTACTATTTGTTTCACATGCAAATATGTCAAATATTTATCTCTAAGCATTCAAAATGCATACTTGATTATGGGCAATAAAATTTGCCAAGTTCTTTTTCAGGTCTCTAAAATGCCCCTCCTGCACCCTACTTCCCTTGGCGCAGGACATTTGTAATGTCACCTGAAAGGCACAAGCACTGCAGGCAGGTTGCCCAGCTTTAAATCTTAGCCCTTTATTGACTGGGTTGTTTTGGGCAAGTTACTCAACCTCTCTTAGATTCCTGTCCTCCATCTGTGAAATGGGATGAATACCAATGTCAATCCCAGAGGTTATTGTAAACATTAAATGAAACAATATATAAAGCACTTGACATAATATCTGGAACACAGTAAACATTCAATAAATAATTCTGTGTTATGATTACATAGGAACTCATAATAATCAAGATATGCCTTTTGAATGGAGAGAAATAAATACTTGACATATTTGCATGTGATCAAGATGATACACTGCTGTCACCTTGAGATATTTTTCTTAGCTGTTTGGTAGCACCTACCTTTATTCAAATGGTTACTGTTTAATGTAAAATATAAATAAATCTTACTTTCCAAAATATTTTCTACGTTCAGTGATTATACTCATTTGTCATAAGGGTGCAAGATATTCTAGTGGAACTACAAGAACGAAAAGTAAATCACAGACTTCTTTTAAAACATTACAATCTGGGAAGGAGATTATCAGACCAGAGCACAACAAAAGTTTCAGTGTGACAACTGCCATAAAATAGACACCAGCAGGTGTGGTTCTGATTCAATGAAAAGCATTTGCATCCTTTTGAAAGGACCTGAAAGATGCACTATTTGAAATAAACACTTAATTGCAGGTGCAGATGAAGGAGCCAGACATTTCTGACAATGAGAGTGCGTTCCTGATTGTTTCCTTCTTCTCTGACTGTTCCTTCTTAGTTCTATTCTTGGACTTATTTTTTTCCCATTCAACATATAAAAATTGGTGTTTCCCAGGACTCCACCTCTATGTCTTTGGAAATATAGCTCAACCTTTCACATCACCAGGCCATTGACAGACAAATCTAAATCTTTAGCCTTGATCCTTCTTTCCCCCAAGCTTCAGATTCAATTACCCAAGTCCCTCGGAGACATCTCCTCCACCATGGCACCTCAAACGTGTTATACTAAATCTGTCTCTTGTCATTTTCTTGTATTCCCTATTCTAGTTTGTAGTACCATTCTCTGCCCAGTCACTCAAACCAAAACCCCAAGAGTCCTACCTAATCCTTCTTCTCCCTCACTTCACACAATAAACGAGTCACCAATCCCCTAGAATCTACCTTTGAAATATTTCTCATCTTTATTGTTATTGCCCTAGGGTCTTTCATCTTGACAATGGCCATATCCTCCCAACTATTGTCCTGCTCCAGCAGGCCTTGCCTTTAATCTAGTCTCAACAGTATTGTCAGAATCAATATTTTACAATGCAACCCTTCAAGGGTCCAATTGCTACCTAGACAAATTTAAAAACTCTTGGTAGGTCATGCGAAGTCCTCTGTAATGAGGCATTTCCTTACCTTTGACTTTAAGCTTCCAGGTAACCAAACCACCTACTATACCCATAATACTATTTAATATAACACCTCTGTGCCCATGCCCTTTCAATAGCTTCCGCCTGAAAATCCACCTGCTTCTTTTTACCTGGTGTTTGCCTTTCCACTTTCTCTTTGGGATTCCTCCCAGTAGTCATCCCTCTGAAAAGCCTCCTAAAGTGCTTTTATTAGGGGTGCCCATAATGCCTCATAGCATTCATTACATTGTTCTACAATCATTCCTTTATTTGTCTTCTCTCCCATAAATGGTGCATTTCTTGAGGGAAGGCACCATGCTTTCATTCACTTTTGCAACAAATATTCATTGAGTACTTACTAGGGGAACATAAAAGACTAGGTCCTGGACCTTATGAAGTTTATATCTTAACTGCACATGACTGGAAAGAGGCTATAAATACAATCAACAAACTATTAAAACAATTTCAGACCTTGATAAAAGCTATTCAGAAAATAAAACACAGAATAAAAAAGTTACTAGGGAATAGTACCTTTTAAAGGAGGTTATAGAACTTCAAATGATAAATAGCCAGCTATGTGAGGATTTGGGAAAGAAAGTTGTAGACAAAGAAATGACTGGTACAAAAGCCCTAAGAAAGAATCCCAATTGTTGGATAGACAAAACAAAGTGTAGATAGCTAGAGCATGGTGAACAAGTAGAGAAATGACCAGAGATGAGCCCGCAGAGACGATCAGGAAGCAGATCATCTGTAGGGTCTTGTAGGCTGTTTCTTACTGCTACCATTAAAAAAAAAAAGTCACAAATTTGCAGCTCAGAAAATGAATTAATTTTCTTACAGTTTTGTAAGTTAGAAGTCTGATGTGAGTCTCACCGACCTAAAATCATCGTGTTGACAGGGCAGCCTTCCTCTCTGGAGACTCTAGAGAACAACAATCCATTTCCTTGCCTTCCCCTGCTCTAGAGGCTGCCCATATTCCTCTGTTCTTCCTGCTTCCTCCATCTTTATAGCCAGCAATGTTACATGTCCCTGACCTTTCATGGTTACATCCTTCTCTGACTCTCTTTGACCTCCTTCTTCCACTTTTCAGGACCCTGCGATAACACTGAGCCTACCAGGATGATGTCTCCTTGATTTAGTCACATCTGCAAAGTTCCTTTTGCCATGTAAGGAAATATTTGTTCACAGGTTCAAAGGATTAGGACATGGACATCTGAGGGGGGTCCATTATTCTGCCTATCACAGAGAGGGAAAGAAATTTAGATTTAATTCTAGTTGTAATAACCCCCGAGACACATTAAACAAAAACATGACATTGGCTGGGTTACACTTTTAAAAGTTCATTATTCATGCTGTGTGTAAGGTCTGCATGAGGGAACAGAGAGGCAGGGAGAACCAAGTAAGGGTCTTGACATAGTCCCAATGACCGTCGGTGGGTTTGACTAAATCCAAAGCAGTTCAGATGCTGAAACTGTCCAGATTTGGGAAATATTCGGGTACAGAAGAAACAGAACTTGCTGATGAATTGGATATAGAAAGTAATGAAAGAGAAGGTCTAAGGATGAGCCCTACATTTGGGGCTCAATCAACTGGTGTGTGGTAGTATTATTGATTAAGGATGGTGAAGAACAGAGGAAGAGTAGATGGATTTAGGGCAAAAGGTTGATATTAAGAAGTACGAGGGTAGAATGTCCATGTCAAGTTCAAGATAACTGTAAGATACCCAAGTGGGCTGTTGGATTTATGAGTCTGGAGCTTGCAATAAAAAAGAGAGTTGGAAATATAAGCTTGGGAGTCATCAGCATAAAGATGATATTAAAGCCATAAGCCTAGATGAGATCATCAGGGAGAAGAAAAGATACAGATGAGGGGAAGGTACAAATATTGACAGGCCTTGTCCAAATTTATAGCCTCAGCACTTAGTCTTGGCTACGAGTGGCCTCTCAATAAGTTGTTAATAAACTCAGGACTAATTCTGGGACTAGCCATTTTTAGAAATTAAGTTACAAAAACTTACAACTAAATTATATTAAAAACAATAATAATAAACAATCAAAATTCATTACTTTCTAATTATTTCACTACATTTCACCACTACCTGTGCTCTTGAGGTTAGTTATATCTATGATAGCTTTTCAACTCTACTTTTATTTCTACTGCTGCATTGGCAGCTTGAAACTGGCCATGGTAGGAGTATTTACACCACGAAATTTAGCAAATGCTATGAGTTAGGCCTTGATTTGTTATTTTGTTTAGTGTTAGACTCAAGGAAGTGATAGAGAAAATGTTGATCATGCAGATTGGACTTACGGGTGTGTCATGTCTGTAGTCATTATATTGCAAATAGCACAAAAAAAATTGAAGACATTTTTTCCAGTATGTGAAAATTATCTGATTTATAAAGAAGTTGCTCATATCATTGATGAATGAGTGAGGTTCTAACAAAACATCTTTATTGCTCCACTTTCACCTTACTTATTAACAGAGACAAAAACATCAACCAACATTGATGTCAGAATTATACTTGTGAATTAATTGCTAAATAGGCTAGCAAGAGATAAAAGAGTTTGGCAAAAATCAAAAGCATTCAGTGAGAATCAATTGGTTATATGGATTTGCAGGAGTAATGAGTAATGTGTAAACACTACACACACCCTTTATAATAAAAAAAATTGTATAATAAACTACACACACACACACACACCGACATGCATTTTTCCCAGAGGACCATTAAACATTTACCAGCATGCCACTGCCTATATCTAAACCAAACAGAGATATGGTATTATATGCAGTATTAAGATTACTATATTACTATCTATTTATGGGAAGCAACTAAAATATTCATAGCAAATTCATGATCAGTATTTTAAAATGTTGGTAAGTTATGTCATTTGGGTTCCAGTAAAATTTAAATAGATTTATCAAATATCATAAAACTTAGAGGTTGATGGCTTTCATTTCTCATTATTGGCCTGAATTTACACTTGATAATTGATCTTTATCTTCTTCTTACACAGATGCTTATCATCAGAGACACCTTAGAAAAAGAACAGGCTGAGAAACTGTCTGGCTTTCTTAAAATAAACATCTGTTGATCAGCCAGGATTTGGACCTGATAAAAAGGCCATCTAGGCCTTCACTGGGCAATGGCATAGCCACTAACCACATGGGGCTATTTAAACTTAAATTTAAATTAACTAAATTTAATATTCAATGCCCTTAGTTAAACTAACCACATTTTAAGGGCTCAATAACCACATGCAGCTAGCAGCTCTCATATTAGACAGCACAGATTATAAAACCTTCCAATCACCACATAAAGGAGCACCCAGACAGCACCAATCTAAAAAATGTCTTCCACAGGAAGATGCTCTACAATCATTAACTAAGCGATCAAATTTTACCCTAGTTTTCTTAAACTTTAAGCATTAAAAAAAAATCAAGACTATATTTTCAGGAGGAAAGAAGCCACCAATAATTGCATATTTGGATATTTTTAGGTATTTAGTATTCAAGGAAGGGACTAATATTTCTTGGTCATCTCTTATGTGTCAGACATAAGATTAGTCACCTGCACAACAAGTATATACTGTCCTCCCCTTATAAATGATAATGCTGAGGTCTGAAGAGGTTTATTACTTGCCTTTCACAGTCAGGCAAACACAGAGCAACAAAGCTTAACCTTGTGCTCAGAGTTTCAGATGTCCCTTCTGGCACCCTGAGCTCTCTCCTGTCTAAACAAAGTCACGGATGGTAGAGAGATGTGTCTCATTTTTGCCTGGATATTGGGGAGCTCACGGTGCAGAGAGCAGCAAAGAGAGATTGTGGGCACTCACTCTGCATCAAGTGCCTGCTGGAATCGCAGCGTGGCCATTTACTAGCTGTGTGACATGGACAGATTCTTCCTCATGTGGTGTGCCTCAGTTTCCTCCTTTTACAAATGGCATTATTACAGTACCTATGTCAAATTGTTGAGCAGTTAAACGGGTTAGAACACTGAAACAGCATGGCACAGAGTAACTGCTATAAAAGTTCTTGTTCTTACTATTAGAATAGCTAGCATAAAGAAGAAATAAGCCAATATATCTCCCAGCTAACAAAGTTTGAAATTTAATTCATTCATGTCATTCACTTAAGCCCAAAACAAGGCTTGAACTTATGACAAAGCTTGGGCTGACAGCATTTCCCCTCATTTGTGCACAATTATGGAACCATGTGACCTCTCAGAAGAGCTGTCTGAAGAGTATGATTTAAAAGCATAAGGTTGTGGCCAGTATTGCCCATTTCCAATGAGCACATGAAATATAATTATATCTCATTAGCATAAAAACACATTGATAGGTCTGGCCCCCTGTTTTGTCATTACTCTCCTATTAGTAAAGAAAAGGATAAATAAAAGCAATAGGTTTACCTTGTGAACTTAAAATATGTTACTTAATCTATCAATTATTTTCAAACCGTATTCAGTGATACTCATAATTTTGACCAGGCAGTTCAAATGGTAAAAATAATAGCTAGCATTTACTGCTCGCTCATCTACTGTGCTGCAAGGATGCTCTATGACTGCCACCAACCTATGCAACAGCCAGTCACAGGTAGGCACTGGCACCTCTGTGTTATATTTGAGAAAATCAACACATTCCTACTTTGCCCAGCATCACACAGCTAGTCAGGGGGAAAGAGCATTTGAACCAGGTCTTCTTGATCTTAAAGCTGGAGCCCTCCTCACCCTGCCACTGTAAGTAGGAACAGAAAATAATATGGAACAGGACAGAAATCTGTGATGTGCCTGTTTCATCACCTTCAGCATGTCAGAAGCAGAATTTCTAAAACATAATAAAAAAACAATAGGTTACAGAAATATCAGTGTCCGTATCCAAAGTCACAATCGATACAGTACTTTGTCTGCAGGATCACCACTGACAATTCAGGATGGTCCAACAGGTGTGAACCCGAACCCAGGGCTGCCGATGGCTTGCTGACATGGGGGCTGTGTTTGGATAATGGTAGTCTTATTCTGTAGCCTAATTATCAGGAAAATCAACAGTCTGTCTGTCTGAATACATAATTAGGGAAGTGGAAACTCTGCTTTGCGAGTGTAAGTGCCAGGAGTAAATGCAAAGTTGGTTTGGGGATGAGTGTGAGTGTGGAGTCATGCACGTCTTTCAGGAGGGACTGACACCCCAAGGGAGTCCTCCAGAGCAGCAGCATCTCGTCTGGACCTGGCTCCTTCCTCCCACGTCTTGCTCCAGCTCACTTTCGTCTGCACCAACCCCTTGTTTCTTGTCTCCTTCAGGCTTAGCAGTTGGGCATTCTGATGGCACCGTCGTTGGCTCTCGACCTTCCTACTTTATCCATAGTCTGAGGCTGGACGCCTCCACCCTGGAAGGCTCCTTTCTTTCTGCACTCCTGGTAACCAGGCTCCTTGGTGCTGCCCCAGGCCCCTCCTGGGATCCACTCAGCCCGGCACACCTGCAAACACAGTTTGCAATGATGAACTCTGCACTCCTCCCCACGTCCAGTCTCTCAGAGCCATGCTCTGGATGTCACCTCACCCCCGTGGGCTCTAGAGCACCCGTGGATTCAGCTGTCCTAGCTCCCGCTCCTAGAGTCTCTCCACCTTGCTCATGAGCATTGTGAATGGGAGAAAAATTCTGTGAGTGAGGAAGGCCAGCTTACCAAGACTGTTAGGGAGTACACTGGCTGAGTTTTACTGCTTTCTGGGCACAGAGCATGTCTATCCTGGCACACGACCAACAGGACTTCCAGAGACACAAGCGCAACCGCCCAGCAGAAATGTCTACCACATCACTAAGGACCCGCCAGACTCCTGGGCTTTCTGCTCACACAGGAGCATCCAACAACCCTTTGTGTTGTCTGCTTCTTACTCTTTCCATGCTGGGGAGGCCAGAAAAGAAGTCCACAGTGAGGGTGCTCCTGTCTGTAAGAGCCACACCGAGATAAGAAAGGCCTGGCAGCGGGACAGGGGGTACTGGTTAGCATTGCATCCCGCCCCTCAAGCAGGTGTGAGGCAGGACCTTCAAACACTGTGAGACTAGACTGTGACCTGTCAAGCAAGCCTTTTCCCGAAACAAGGCTTTAGTTCATAGATGGTTTGGCAGAGCACCTCCAAGAGTCGTGCAAAAAAGCAGCTGAGTGCCTGTCCTGTGCTCAACACTATTCTGGGCACGGAGGGACAGCAGTAAGTAATGCAGGTGTCTGTCCTCATAGAGCCTCCAAACTAGCGGGGATACAGGCAACAAAAACTCTTATGAGTGTTTCAGTGTGCTATGAAAGAGAATTACAAGGGACTTCTATCTCCTGATAAAAGGAGACCAACCTGGTCTAGGGACTCAGAGAAAGCTTTCTGGAGAAAGTGATGTTTCAGATGACACCTAAGGGGTGAGTAGCAGAAAGAGAGTTGACAGGAGTTGGGGGAAAATAACTCGGATTCATGGGGACAGCATTCGTGAAGGCCCAAAAGGGCACAGCACATTTTAAAAAAGAAAGAAAAGGAAAAATTAAAAGAAAGCTAGTAGGTTGTAGTATAGAAGCAGAGAAAGAGAAATGAGAGATGAAATTGAAGATATTGGCAGGGGCCAAATCAAGTATAGTATCTTTCACACCACTAAAGAGGGTCCCCGCCCCTTCTCTTCCAAGTGAGAGGAGGGGAGATAGACAGACTCTTGCATGCACCTGGATCAGGATCCACCTGGCAACCCCTATCTGGGATTGATGCTCTGCCCATCTGTGACCATGCTATTTTTAGCACCTGAGGGAGAGGCTCCATGGAGCCATCCTCAGCACTTGGGGCTGATGTGCTAGATCCAATCGAGCCATGGCTGCAGGAGGAGAAGAGAGAGAGAGAGAGAGAGAGAGAGAGAGAGAGAGAGAGAGAGAGAGAAAGGAGAGAGAGAAAGGGGAAGGGGAAGGGGAAGGGGAAGGGTAGAAAAGCAGATGGTCACTTTTCCTGTGTGTCCTAACAAGTAATTGAACCTGGGACATCTACACATCAGGAATACTCTGCTGCTGAGCCAACCAGCCAGGCCTAAAGAGTTTTAATTTTTATTTTAACATAATGAAAATGGGAAACAAAGAGAAGTTTTTTGAGCAAGGGAATGACATGGACAGAAATTAGGTGTGGTGGAGAGAGAAGGCGGGCACATACAACAGACATGGAGTGTGAGATGTCTGCGTCGACTCCACCCCAGCTCCACTGCCTTCTATACCCAGCTTTCATCACAGGCGAGAAGCTGGGGAATGACATTTTCCATGCTCCCTTGCCCACAGGGTTCCAGCTTAGATTGTGTCAGTGAGAGGCCCTGGTGCAAGATGTGGAAAGTGGAAGCAAAACACCATATTTCTCCAGTGACAGCTGCAGCTGTGTACAGATGTAAGCTTGACAGTGGCTTCCAGGCAAGCTCCAGCAAGTCAGCCTCCTCCGGAAGGCAGGCAGCTGAGCTCAGTGAAACTTCTGACTCTCAAAATGTCCTGAACGTTAGCAGCAGTTCTGCCACCTTGATTGCCCCAGCATCTGTGTCCAAAGTTACGGATGCTTCTAATCCCCTCGTTAAATTCTTTCTAGAGTGGTTCTGTGTTCCCTACTAAATTCCAACCTTTAAAGGTGGTTAAGAAGTTATGGGGGCTTGGTCTAGAGTGCAGGCAGTGAGGATGGAAAAAAAAGAATATGAAGTTAATAAATACTTAAGAAGCGGAACCTACAAAACAGCATTAGTGGCCCTGGCCGGTTGGCTCAGTAGTAGAGCGTCGGCCTGGCGTGCAGGAGTCCCAGGTTCAATTCCCAGCCAGGGCACACAGGAGAAGCGCCCATCTGCTTC
Source organism: Saccopteryx leptura (assembly GCF_036850995.1). Classification (NCBI taxonomy): domain Eukaryota; kingdom Metazoa; phylum Chordata; class Mammalia; order Chiroptera; family Emballonuridae; genus Saccopteryx; species Saccopteryx leptura. The sequence continues at coordinate 274,161,118 of NC_089503.1, forward strand.
TCCCCCCCACCTCTCCCCCCCCCCCCCCCCCCCCCCGTCTCTCTCTTCCCCTCCTGCAGCCAAGGCTCCATTGGAGCAAAGTTTGCCCGGGCACTGAGGATGGCTCCATGGCCTCTGCCTCAGGCACTAGAATGGCTCTAGTTGCAACAGAGCAACGCCCCAGATGGGCAGAGTGTCGCCCCCTGGTGGGCGTGCCAGGTGGATCCCGGTCGGGCGCATGCGGGAGTCTGTCTGACTGTCTCCCCGTTTCCAGCTTCAAAAAAATACAACAAACAAACAAACAAACAAACAAAACATCATTAGTATATAATTAGATGGGGGAGTGAGGCATACGAAGGAGTCAAGAATAACTACCATGGTTTTTGGTTTTAAGGTCAGGCAATCTTGATAAATTTGCCATGTAGTTCAAATAGCTGGAAAGGATATCAGTGTCAGGCTGCCCCGAGTCACCAGCCTTGCCAGACCCCTTTGCAGATTGAGCGACTGGGGCCAAAAACTAAGGAAGTCAATAGTATGACAGTGAAGAAGATGTTTCCCTTTGCAGGACATGAAATTCTATAACCTAGAGCTTAATGGCCATTTTAATATATTATAATCTTTTTCAAAACTGCTCTATAGCAGAGAAAATTAGTTAAACCAAGTTTGCTCCCAATATCCCCTTAAAAGAAACCTGCTGGGGCAATGACCACTCAGCTGGACTCAGCACAAGACTGAGGGCTAGGATGGAGCAGGAGCTTCTTACTAGAAACTAGACAGGATATGGAGCACCCAGGAAACAAACCTAATTACATCCACAGGCAGAGTTTAGAGTCAAATACTACAGAAAGTTCAAACACTAAGCCATGAGGAAAAGAAGATCATAATATGTCTCATGGAAGATAGCAGAATTGGAGACAGCTGATCAAGAGTGTATAAAATGCAGTTGTAGAAGCTTAGAGGGGGTAGTGTTGGAGGGGCATTTACATTAACAGCAGGGAATTAAGACAAATTCCGGAGGGTAATGATGGTCTAGACAGCCGACTAGAGACAGCATTTTCCTTGCCCACCTTTCCATCCACGGATGTTTTGATTACAGCAAGGTAAGGCTTACCTACAAACTGAGGTCACTGATTGCACTATTTGGAATAATTTCTGAAGTGCATTACTACAGAAGCATAGCTGTGTGTCTGAAATGCATCAAAGAGGAGGCATCTGAGTACTGACTTTGGAATGTGAAATGGCATTAAGATAACAGCTTTCTTAGTGATCGCTCCTCTTTGAGAAATTATGATGTTAAATTGTAAGGTTGTTGAAGATAAGGTTCAATACTGAATCCATCATGCACATCATAGATGCAGCATCTATAAGAACAGTAAATATTCATTTATTGGATGAGTATTGAATAGCACATTCTAAGACATTGGGCAGTTTTGTCCAGCAGGCTAACCTTTATCCATGTGTCCATCTGTAGAAAAATATACCCAGAATTCCAACTCAAATGTCAGGAACACCATTCCACAACCAGAATGGAAGCAAGAATGAATGCCCCCTCCCACCATTTTCCTCATCTCTAAATAGCCTCTGGTGATGGCTTCCATAACCAAGGGAGGTGAAAGGCCTTGGGGCTAAGAGGAGAAGGGGGCTGTTAGAACCCTAGTTTCCTGCCAGCGACAACACCCAGCAGCACAGCTCACGCCTTAGGCTCTCTGTTCTCTGGTTTTATTATTTACTACATGGCAAAGACAAGTTTCCTAAAGCTTCTAAACCTGAGTTTTTCCATCTGTAAAGTGAAGTGAATGGTGCCTAGTTCAAAGAATTAAGAGAATTAGTAATGTTTCTAAGACACCTGCCTTAGTACCTGTCCACACTAACGTTCTCCAAAGATGCATCCTCTTTCAGAGGTCTCTTCTCGGTTCCAGCCTTAGGGATTGGCCTCTCTGCTCCCATGCTAAGGCACTCACCTATCTCTTTGTGCCTCCCTCATCTATTCCAGGACACCCCCCCCCCCAAATCACAAAGCTCTTCTCCTAATCCTCTCACCCTAATGCTGCTGTACCCTTCATCAATATGGCCTGAAGTAGAGAAAGAAAAAAAAAAATCCTAGCTACACTAAGTGTCCGTCAGTAGACAAATGGATTTAAAAGTAGTGGTGCATAAACATGATGGAATACTATGAGGCTGTGAAAAAGAAGGAAATCTTACCTTTTGTGATGCCATGGATGGACCTGGAGATTATTATGCTAGGTGAAGTAAGCCAGGCAGAGAAAGACAAATATCATATTATCCCACTTATATGTGGAATCTAATGAACAAAGTGAACTGAGAAATGGAATAGAGGCAGAGGCAGGGTCACAGGGAGCAGAGGGACAGCTGTCAGAGGGAAGGGGGATGAGGGGATGGGATCAGAGAAGGTGAAGGGATTAGTGATATTATATATACATAACACATAGATACAGGTAGCAGGACAGAAAATCCCAGAGGGGATGGGGGAGGGAGTTAGAGGGAGGGAGACAAAGGGGTGGGGGTGAGGGAGTTATATTGAGTGGGACACCTGAATCCATGTTAATACACTAAATTAAAATTAATAAAAAATTTAGAAAAGAAAAAAAAAAAGACACATGCAGCCCCATGTTTATTGTAGCATTGTTCATGGTGGCCAAGGCATGGAAACAACAAAAAAGCCCTTCAATAGATGATTGGATAAAGAAAATGTGGTACATATATACTATGGAATACTACTCAGCCATAAGAAGTGATGTCATCGGATCATTTACAACAACATGGATGGACCTTGAGAACATTACACTGAGTGAAATAAATAAATCAGAAAAAGCTAAGAACTGTATGATTCCATACATAGGTGGGACACAAAATTGAGACTCATGGACATGGACAAGAGTGTTGTGGTTACCAGGGGGAGGAAGGGGAAGGGTATAAGGAGAAAAAAGTATAGAGTTACAGAAGATGATTTGACTTTGGGTGATGGGCATACAGCATAATTGTCCAAATGATGTGGAGATGTTACCTATGTGCTCTGGTTGACCAATGTCACCCTGTTAAATTTAATTGTCTACATAAAAATAAATAAATTTTAAAAAATTCTAGCTACATTCAGGTGGGAACTATCAGAGAGTACATTTCTGCCGGAAGTTGTTCTCTTCAACTCAAATGCCAGGAGCAGAAGGCATGGCTACAGACACAAAATGAGTAGAGGACAGATGCCGCTACATAAAAAGGAAGACAGTCATTTCCCAGAAAACATGCAGATGCAATTTACATTGTACAGGAAGAAGAGCAAGCCTTGTTAAATTCCCTCCCTAAGCAGATTTTTGCAATTATTAGAACTTAAAAATACAGATGTCTAAAAGCGTGTGCTTAAGGAGTTAGTTAAGTTTGTGCAATTGCAGATGGAAAGACTTGAAACTTTTTGGAAATTGGTATTAAATACCCTCATACAATAAAGAGACACTGCCAACACATATGGCATAGTAGAGAAAAGAGACCCAGTGGTGAATAAAAGAAGAGGACCTGAACAAGCATTTCCTTTCATTGGACCACCACTGAGATGGCTAGTGCCAAAGCAGTATCTTTCTCTGCTCCCTCATTACTAAAAGAACACCTACATTGTTGGGGGAACCTCAGCTAAAAATGGAGTTTTTAAACTCCTTTGTAATAAGATTGAGATAAGATGTAATCAGAAGTCATTTGGTGAAATTTATAAGAAAAGCTCTTTATAAGCGACTTGCTCAGATAATAGGCACTCTTTTATCCTTCCCTGCAGGAACTCCAGCAGCCATCTTATGACCATGAGGCAATCTTGAGGATGGATGGAGGCTGATGGAAACTAGGGCAGGAAACCAGAAGTTTGGGACACTGACAGGACTATTATTATTTTACATAACCTCTGTACTCCTTTCCTACAGACATTTTAATGTGACCGGAAAAAAAAATTTCTGAAATGGTTAAACCGCTATTATTTTTTCTCAAATGTAGTTCTTAACTGATACTTATCTCTAACCTAGATTTCTATCAGCTTCCTTTGTGAAAAGGATCATAGGTTAATGTCAGAACCATATTACCTTTCTTGGTAATTATATGTGAATTCTTGCTTTAAGTTAGCTGTTAAATAAAAGTTATACCAATAGCTCTAATTCTAGGCATACATAGATTAAATCCTCCTTAACTGGTACTTTCTGTTGCCTTTTAAAATTACCAGACTGTGTTATATGGTTAGCTCTCTGAGCTGGATGGATGCCATCTGAAAATCGATTGAAGGAACATGCCCATAATGAGTAGGTGAAATAAGCTGTTTAGGGCATCTTATTCCTGTGAGTGTTTCACAGGACATAAACAACTATCTCTTTGAAGACTTTCTAAGGATTTTCATGAGCAGCAACAAGGGAAACAGGAGTTAAAAGACCCTGTCTTCATGCAGCCTCTCTGGGTCCCACTATACAGCTCTCTCTAGTCCAGGAGAGTTCAGAGTAATGTAAGAGCCACTTTATGAAAAATGCTTATGGATTTGTCATCTGTGCATCACTCTACTTTTCTACTCTCCTTCTGAATCACCTTCAGGCAGTATGAGAAGCATGTGGGCATCAGAGGGAGAGAAGTGCCAGGGTGATCCCCTTGTAGTGGACTTAGGCTCGGCTCTCTCCTAGTTGTCTTTTATATATAAAAACTTCAGGTACTTTGAGCATATGTTACATGCTCAAAGGACCAGCCAAGTGAGTGTTTGTGATAATTACATAAATACAAAAACAATGATTTCAGCAGTAGAATTCATTTCCTATACTTAATTTTACCTGCTCCTTGGTGTTACATAAGCACTAATAAGTGTATAAACTTGAACAGTGTTACATAAATATAAAATGTGATTCATTACATGTTTATAACCACAAAGACACATTAATTAGTAGTCTACAGTAAGACACGTTCTTTTACAAATTACATAGGAACACTTGTACTGTTCCTGCTAATTGTCCACATTATGTGACTGGAAAACCCAACCTTTTATTCTGGGATTTTAAGTCTAGTACCTTTAGCAAAGAGCATTATCATTATTTGAAAGTCATATTTGGCTTCTGGTGAGTAGCAGTAGGGTTTCCCTTCCTCCTGAGATCCTTCTAGGAGGTGGCCTTCATTCGGTGGCATGCCTGACAACACTGACCTTTTCCCCTGGGAGCAGTGTGCATGCCCACAGAAGGGGTTCCCAGGCAAGCTTCCACACACCCCTGATCTATCATCCCACTCTGTCCAACGCTCACCCCTCACCCCACCTTTATTTGAGCATCAATCTTAAATTTTTTTTTTCAGATTTTTATAAACTCTGCTTAATGAGGTGCGTTCCTCTTTTTGGTGACAATGATGTAGAATAATCATGAATTCGTGTCCCTCTCACCAAACAGGGGATTAAGAAAGGCACCTGCCCACCTGATGGGGCATTTTCATAGCAGTATAGGCAGAAGGCTTCACACCTCTGGGTAGATCTGGAGCCTTTAAGGCCATTCGAGATGCAGTTAGTTTGAATTAGATCCAGGGTCCCAAAACACCCTACTCACCTCACCACTCTAGGGCAGGAATAGGGCTTGCAAAACCCTAAAGAGGCAGAAAACCTCTCTTCTCTGTAGAAACTTTAATCCTCTCTGGAGAGCTCTGTTTCTTTTGGAAATCCAAGACTTTGCAAGCAAACATGATAAGACTTTCTAAAGTCACTAGGTGAATATAATGAGTGTAGGGCTTAGAATACCCAGGTAGGGTAAGGGGAGGGAGGTGGGAACTGGGGTAAGTGTTCCCTTTCATTAGAGTCTTTATAGGTAATGATTTCCCTACTTAACCAAAGAAAAGCAGTAGAACCTGCTTCCCCCTCACCTATTAAAAGGAGAAAGATAGGTATCTTTAGTGGAAAGCAAGGCATCACAAGATTCTTTAATTATAGGCTCAGAGGGGTTTTGAGCTCATCTTGTATCTCCTTGGCTTTCAGCAGGACAGCATTAAACCTACCTAAAAAGATAGGACTCTATTTTTAAACATACCCAAAAAGGACATTCTGTCTACTGTTCCTTTGTGAGATTGAGATTTTTTTTTTCCCTTTCTAACCTCACCACAGGTGAACTTTTCCTATTACTAACCTTAGCCTTCCCATTTGAGTTTGGCTTGGTTTACTCAGTGTTAGCCTTTTCTAAACTGTACTTCCATCTGTCCTTCTATATGAAATTATAATAATTAATTAGGATATTTGGGTTTAAATCATTACATTTGGAGCCAGATGCTGACTTGTCAATCGCCCTTCTTTCTTTCATCTTTTTCTTTCTCTGCTATCAGCTCCAATGCTGTTTCTCTCTTCTTCATCTCTCTTTCAAGTAGTGAAAGGACACCCATGCACGCACACACACTACAACATATGTGCATTGTCACACTTTGATAAATTTAAAAACACCCCTTAAATAGATGGTTGACCTTCACTGTTCACAAGGGGTAACAGTTAATGGCCCAGACTCTGAAGCCCACTGTCAGTAGTTAGATTGTGGCTCTGGGACCTTTAGCATATTTTGTAATCTCCCTATATTTTTTCTCATCTGTAGAATGGTATCCATCTTACAGGGTTGTGTAAAGAATTAATGATTTATAAAAAGCCTTTAGAATGGTGTCTGGTGCTCTAATTGTAAATATTATGTAGTTGTTAGCTATTATTAAGCTCTCCTGGAAGCAAATGGACACTTGGAGGCATTAAACTCTGCCTGATATTCCAGAAGGCATAAATTTGAGAAACTCAAGTATAAGGGTAGAGGATAAACAGAGATAAAAGATTATATTTTTAAAAAGAAAGACAAAAAGAAAATAAGAGAACAAATCTAGAGAGAAAAAAGCAACAGCAGACATTGATTTTAATGGGGAAAAGTAGGAAGAGAAAAACAAGGGAAAAGAAAAGAAGAAGAGAAAAAGAGAGACAAGAATAAACAGGTGGATATGAAAAGAAAAAGGAGAAAAAGAGAACTGAGAATCAGAATTAGAAAATACTCCATTTACAGCTTGAACCGGGTATCAGGAAGAGGAGTGGAAGAGAAAACAAAAATGTTGGGCATAGAAGTGGGGAATGTAAGGTATTTTCCCCACCAAGGAAGAAAGAAGGGCATAGCCACAAAGTGTAGAATAATAAAAGCTTTATTTAGTAGAGTGCTTCCCGGATGAAGTTCTCTGGTCCAGGAGACAGAGGCCAGAGAAGTCGCGCAGATTCTTCCACTGGGGGGTAATTTATAGGGTCAGTAGGGTGATGGCGAGTTGATATGATGTGGCGAAATTTCATTGGCTGACAGACAGTCGTTCTTTTTCAAAGGGCTCTTGGGAAGTTTCTTTTGGCGCACATAGGTGTGGGCAGCTCCAGCCAAAGTTCCCAGGCCTGGTTCCTCCCATGACCTTCCCCCATTGCCAACCAACCTCACATTCTGACCTATTATGTTAGATAGGGGCGCCACTATTCATCTGGCTACCTCCTGCTGGTTAACGGTGTCGTGGGGAAGGGAGGTCGGAAGGTTGTGGCTCTGAGAGGAGTCGCGTATATGGGTGTACGAGCCTCTGGTTGACCGTGACTCGAGAAACTTCACAGATGTGGTCCTGTAAGGACTTTAAAAAGAGGAGTAAATATGAGTAATATGCTGATAGTTAGAAGAGGACTTAGGATAGGGGAAGCCCAGGTGAGGATGGGTGGCTGCCAATAGGATTTAAGCGGGTTGTAGGAGGAGAGATCCTTGCACAGTTTCTCTTGCAGACGGTTGAGGACATTGATTTTTTCGATGAGAACAGAGGCAATGGTGTCTGCTGTCTCTCGAGAGGTGGGAAAGGCTTCTATCCATCCTGAAAAGGTATCAACAGAGGCTAAGAGATAGCGGAGTTTTTTTGTGAGGGGGCATGTGAGTGAAGTCAATTTGCCAATCCTGGCCTGGCACGTGCCCCCTCAGTTGATGAGTAGGGAAGCGGGGGCGGAGTCTCCCTTGTGTAGAGGCTTTGGAACAGACAGCACATGCTGCGTGTACCTTTTCGATAGTCTGCTGGAGGCCTGGGAGGAAAAAGAGTGGTTGCAAGAACCAAGAGAGAGCTTTTGGCCCTGTGTGTAAGGAACAGTGGATATCAGAAAGGAGAGTTTCAGCCTGTCTTTTTGGAAAGGCAATTCTATCTCCGAGAAATATCCATCCCTGGTTGCACATGTCTCCACCTTTTCTGAGGAGGGCCTGTTCTTCCTCAGGAGTGTAAGAAGGTTTCAAGGAGGAGGAGAGAAACATGAGAGGAGAGGGGGAGGCTCCCAGGGTGAGGTCTCAAGCCACCGCATTGGCCCGAGCATTTCCCAAGGCCACCAGGTCCTGAGAGGCTTGATGGCCCCTTCAATGTACCACAGCCACCTCAGTGGGAAGCTGTAATGCCTGCAAAAGTTTAGAAATGAGGGTAGCATTAATTATGGGGGAGCCCTTGGTAGTGAGGAAGCCCCTTTCCTTCCAGAGGGCAGAGTGGCTGTGGGTGATAAGAAAAGCATATTTAGAGTCAGTATATATGGTTACACGTTTTTCCTGGGCCAGACTGAGTGCCCATGTGAGGTGTTGCCCTCTGGCAGCTGTTGGGTTTCTAGGGTGGAGGAGGTGGTGACCACTGCATCCAAACTGCATGTCAAGAGTGGCATGCGAAGGGGAAAAGAAGAGGTCCCGTCCACCCCCATAACTGAGACCCGTGAGGGAACTAGAGGTCCAGAGTGTGATGGCAAAACAGAGAAGGTAGCCCCCGTGTCCACAAGAAATGAGATGGACTCACCCGCTTCTGTAGCATTACTCTGGGCTCGACGAGGGTGATGGGGGTCTTCGGGTCTGGGCCGCGTCAGTCTCCATTAGGCCTAGGAGTTCGAGTGATGGGCCCACCTGGCTGGCTTGGCCTCCCATTTGGGTGGCTTGTAAGAGCCTGTTGCCCAAAAGGGGCAATCACTCCACCAATGACCAGGCTGCTTGCAGTTAAGGCAGGGCTTACTTAGAGGGTGGCCTCAGGCAGGGGCACTGCCGGGACCAGTGACCCTCTTTGCCACATTAAAAGCAAGTTTCTGGTGGGGTTCTTCTTTGTGGCTCGGACTTGGGTCGGGCACCTCCTATGCCTTGCCCCTGTTGCTCTGCCGGCCACAGGGTTGCCACAAGAGCCTGGGTTTGGAGAGTTACCTTCTGCTACATGTGGGCCTGGCAAACAGCCTCGGCCTTCTCCTACTAGCCGTGACCATTAAAAACTTTAAATGCCATGTTCACAGGTCTCAGATTGGGGCTAGGGGGTTGAGAATAAGAGGACGGGGGCTCCTGGGGAGCCTGACACCCTGATCCAGCCAGAAACACTGGAGCCAGAGGCAGGAAAAGGCCAGGCCTTCCTGCAAGAAGATCAGGGTTGGGCCATGGGGTCAGGAGCCCTGCAAACCGGCATGATGGCCAATGGCCGGCGGAGGATGGCCTGACGGAGGAGGGGCTTAAGAACACAGTAGAGAAGGGATGTGCTCCTGGCTGGCAGGGGAGGGGGCTTCCTGGAGGGAAGAGACCAGAGTGGAAGGGGTCTCAAGAGGGGGGCAGGCAGGAGAGGGAGAGAGCTGGGGGTTGGTGAAGGAGGAAAGATCAGGAGTGGAGGGTTTAGCTGAGGTTTCTCTGGCCTAAAAGGGCCTGTGCCGTGGAGCAGGCAGCACAGAGATTAGGATGGGAGCGCAAATACTAGAAGCCCTGAATATAAGGGATCTCCAACCATTTCCTAGTTCTTTGGCAATAGTTAAATCGGTGAGGGTGTTAAAATTGAAAATCCCTTCAGGAGGCCACCTGGCTCGATTATCCAGTGGGTACTGTGGCCTGGCCACGGTGGAGAAGAACAGTTTCTTCTTTTTTAGGGAGGGAGAGATTCCGGATAAGGCAATTCCAGGAGTGTTTTGGGGTCAGGTTTAGATTCCTGTGCCTCTATGGCTACCCTCAGTTCTCAGAGCGATCAGAGATGAGAATTGGTGTCCCGCAACTCAAGCTCTGGCCGCCCACAGTTAGGTAGTGTGGGAGTATCTGAGAAGTCTCCACGGGCACACATGCACTCGGAACGGATAAGAGGTCCCTGACACAGCTGCGATTACGGACAGGGAATCTCGGCAGAAAGAACTGAGGGGAGGCTGGAGGCAGGGGACTTACCGCACCACATGCTGAAGTGGGTAGGAGGTTGGAAGTCCTGGTTTTTCCTCGGAAGAGAAGGGGAGAGGAGTGGCCCCAGCGGGCTTCAAACTCCTCCCCAGTTTCAGCACCAAATGTAAGGTATTTTCCCAGCAGAGGAAGAAAGAAGGGTGAAGGGCGTAGCCACAAAGTGTGGAATAATAAAAGCTTTATTTATACTTGATCTTAGCCAAAAGGCCAAGAAGCGATATTAATAAAAGCTTTATTTGGTAGAACGCTTCCCTGACAAAGTTCTCTGGTCTGGGAAACAGGGGCCAGAGAAGCCACGGAGATTCTTCCGCTGGGGGGTGGGGGGTGGGTAATTTATAGGGTCCATAGGGTGATGACGAGTTGATATGACATGGCAAAATTTCATTGGCTGACAGATGGTCGTTCTTTTTCAATGGGCTCCTGGGAAGTTTCTTTTGGCCTGCATGGGTGTGGGCAGTCCAGCCAAAGTTCCAGGCCTGGTTCCTCACGTGATTGTCCCCCATTGCCAACCAACCTCACAGGGAAACTTGGGACAAAAGTGACAGAGGGGAGAGGAAATAGAAGTGATGACATATAAAATTTCACTTATAGCAACAAACCTTGGTGTAATTAAATTATGGGAACTTCACATCAAAAATGAACACATTCATAATCACTAGGCTACTTTCTCTATCTCTCCTGTTTTAAACTGATTCAGTCTGTCCCAGACTTAGTCCTTAAGGTGTGTCCTGATCAGCGGTCTGCTTTCTGTCTTGTCTGCTCTACCTGACAAGGCCCAGATGCAGTGATGCAGTCTTCACTGCATTGTCACTTAATACTCCAGCCATCAGGTGAAAATTCAGCTCTGGGGAAAATATATTTACGCCCTCTTCCTTCTCCAAACATTTAGAAACCTCTAAGGGAAGCTGGTATTTTAATTTTTTAATTTTTCATCTCAACGGCAGTCCCTCCACCCCCACCACTCGGGCTTTTTTTGGTCAATTTAGAACAAGAGGACAAAGTGATACAGTCCTGCAGGGATACGCCGCTTTTAGAGCTCCAAACTATCTTCCCCACCAAAAGGAATTCATCACCAATTCCTTGGAAACGAGAGGCTGCATCGAGGTTTAAAATAAAATCAGTATTTAAAATTAAGTTTTCTATTAAGTATTATTAAGTTGCCTGTTTGGTGCAAAATAAGTCCCCCTATTTGAGGAAATCGAGCGACCTTAAAGGGCCCTCTAAACAGACGAAGTGAACGGACGGCGAGCGTCTCCTCCTTTTGGGGTGAGTTTGGGCCGCCGCTGCCGCCGCCGCCGCCACCACCACCGGAGTCACAAAGCCAGACGCAGCGCGAGTCCCTGCCCCGAACTCGGAAGACTGCGGAAGCGCGCACCTCGGCCGCGACCGCGACCGCCGCCCGGCGGCTTGTGGAAGCCCGGAGGAGACGCGACTCCCGCAGACACGTGACCTCCCAGCCAACGCTTCCAGCGACCCAGATCTGTCCCCGGAACCGCGCCCGGCAGGGCAGTCTAGGGGACACGTAGCGACGGCCCCAGCTCCTGCTGCGCCCAAGTGTATGTGCGTTCCGTGTACTTTCCCCCTCGGTTCACTTGCCACTGGCAATGACTATTTTGGGAGTCACCCTGGAGAATGTAGACCTTATTCTTGGTGTAAGAAGTAAAGACCTTTGGTTTTATATCTACCAGTATACATCATCCCATTCCTGGCAGCAAGTAGCCGCAGCGGGACATGCTTGACCTTGGCTACGAAGCCCTTTGCCGCTGGCTGTGCCGGGCGTCAGCGCGCATCTCCGTGCACCTCCCGGTAACTCTCACTAGCAGTGAGTCATGTTCGGGGACAGGCTCTGAGGAAAAGGTAGCTCGACTCCGCTGGCCCCTGCTTCCTCTAGCCGGTCGCGGCGGCTGCACTGAGAGCGAGCGCTGTCGCGCGCACGCGCCCAGGTTCCCCGCGCAGTGATGTGGCGGCAGCGGCAGGTCGGATCACGTTGCTGGCCCTGTGCTGGTACCCGTTTGAGACAGGATTAAGGAGGGAGGCTTTTGGAGGTGCCAGCGGTAGTAAACGTGGGCTCTGCACGCTCCCGGCGTCGCTTACCGCACGAGAGGGGGAAGGGAGAGGAAGCACGCAGCGCCACCCCGTGCGCAGAGGGGCTGCGGAGTTCAGCGGGAGACTGATAATGCTGCATTGCTTTTCCGCGGTAGCCCCTCGCCTGCCACCTCCTCCTCCACCCCTCCCTCCCTGCTGAGTTCCTCCCGGTGCACCGGAGGCCCCAAACGTCGTCATCTGCTGTTGTGATGAGTGGCACTGCAATTCCGGCTGCTGCGGGAAGTTTGGGTGGCCCAGGGACACTGTGTGGCCAAAATACACTTGGATTGCGACATTCTGATCCAGTGACATTTTCATTTATCTTAAATCTTTCTGGGAGAGGATTTTAAGTTGTCCCTTTTCAGGGCAATCTCCAACGAAGGCCAAGGGATCCCTCAGGCCACTGAGCAGTGTGCAAACAAGTCTCCACAAATATTCCTTCGAAACTGGAGTTTACCCACCCTGAATTCTCTTTCTCTTTCCTTTCTCTAGTGCAAACCAATAGCACAGTCGGTGGAAAAGCAAAAAGCCACTTTCACGTTTCTGCACCGTAAATGACTGACGGACTGAAGGAGTCACATTTCTGAGCCGAGGAAGCCCTGGCTGCCCCGCACCCTCCGCCCTCCCCTCAGCTGACTGCATCGCCTTTGGGAAGATGAATAGCTTGGCTGAAGTTGTTTTTCCTTTCCGGTGGCCCTGATCAGGTGTCCCCGCCCCCTCCCTTCCTTCGCTTTCCCTCGCAGCCTGCTCCCGACGCCCCCTCCCGGCCTGGCCCCTCCTCCCCCGCCCCCCTCCGGGCTGGACCGCGGATGGTACGTTCCGCACGTGAGCTGGGTGCTGGTCTGGCCGGCGACGCGCGTGCCCTGTGGCCAAACACTGCCCAGAGTGAGAGCAAACTACCAGCGCAGTGGGGCCGGCGCGAGTGTGCGTGCGTGTATGTGCGTATGTGTGCGAGAGAGCGAGCGCGGTGGTAGGGAGGGGGGACCAACTGCTTCACACTTTCAACACTGCACTGAAGACGGAGAGAGAGAAAGACTGGAGACGCACATATCCCCCCAAGACCTCCTAAAGCTACCGTCTCACAGATTATAGAACAGAATCCCAAAAATCGAAACAGAGGAAAACGGACAGCAGTTGAACATGGACGAAGGAATTCCTCATTTGCAAGAGAGACAGTTACTGGAACATAGAGATTTTATAGGGTAAGGTGCACGCACCCTTGCGAATATCTGTCTGGGCTTCAGTTTGAATTTTTTTCTTCTCAAGAAAGTGGTATGAAGCGGGCGAGGGCAGAGCCCTCGAATGGGTGCCTGATGCTGATTTCTGTTTTGCAGACTGGACTATTCCTCTTTGTATATGTGTAAACCCAAAAGGAGCATGAAGCGAGACGATAGCAAGGTAAGAGTAAGTTTCCGATGTTCCCCATAATCTGCCTGGATAGTTAATTAGGACCATTGATTTCACAGCGAAGCTCTGCCTGCAAATATATTCCAGCCCTTGAGCTTCCCAACTGTGAATTTTAAATGGTTTGCTGGATACTCTCAGGGGGAAATTAAACATCATACCTGAATATAAATTGCATTTCAGAGCAGTCCAGAGGAAAGAGGTTTCTTGGGTATAGTTTATCACATAGAATGTGTTTTTTTCGGGGGTAGAGGATATTGTTATATCCAGTAAATCAATGTTTATCCTATTGTTTTCTCTTTTCCATGACTCACGTGTATTAAGGATACCTATAAATTACCGCATAGATTAATAGAAAAGAAAAGAAGAGACCGAATTAATGAATGCATTGCTCAGCTGAAAGATTTACTGCCTGAACATCTGAAGTTGACAGTAAGACGCACATTTTCCTTCTTTGCTACTCTCCGAGGGCGTGTTAATAGCCTGATACTACTTCCAGAGATATAAGAATAAATGTAAATATCAGATGCCTTACAACCTGTGCTTTAGTGTAGATTCCCACAAACTCAGGAGTAGGTGCTTACAACTGAAGGCAAAAACATATATTTCGTGGAAGGCTCAAGAAGTATAGGAATAGTACTTCTTTCAAAGTATTTGCTTAAGTTGCTGTGCTGGGCTGAACGGAGAGCCAATCAAGCCAAATGTGTGTTTTTAAGTAACCAAGTGCCCCATTCTCTTTTGCACCAATGCAGACTCTGGGGCATCTGGAGAAAGCGGTAGTCTTGGAATTAACTTTGAAACACTTAAAAGCTTTAACAGCCTTAACCGAGCAGCAGCATCAGAAGATAATTGCTTTACAGAATGGTAAGTCAGTTCAGGGAGGCCAGTCCACCCCGATGAAGCTGGGCAGCCCACAGAGGAGCAGTGTTAGGACTTGTTCCCCACCCCCACCTCCTTCCGTGGGCCCACGGCTCACTCTCATTTGTGAAATTGTTTATACTTTTCCTTCATTGGAAAGTGCCCATTTCCTGATGCATCCTAGAGGCTTTCAGTAGAACTCAGAGGAATCAGATTTTTTTTTTTTTTTTAAGTGGCGGTTGCACCCTTCACTTTGGTTTTTCAGCTGGGAGTAGAGCGCCCTCATGCTTCCCACCCCTGCCACCTCCCCCCTGCATCCCCCTCGCAACTGGTAGATTATATCACTTGAATACAGAGGAAAAACCGAGATCACTTTAGTCAGTACAGGGCCCACGTGATAAGCAGATGTTTTAACGTCGGTGTTTTTTCTTCTTCCCTCCATTTCCTAGGAGAGCGATCTCTGAAATCGCCCATTCAGTCCGACTTGGATGCGTTCCACTCGGGATTTCAAACATGCGCCAAAGAAGTCTTGCAATACCTCTCCCGGTTTGAGAGCTGGACGCCCAGGGAGCCGCGGTGTGTCCAGCTGATCAACCACTTGCACGCCGTGGCCACCCAGTTCTTGCCCACCCCCCAGCTGTTGACTCAACAGGTCCCTCTGAGCAAAGGCACCGGCGCGCCCTCAGCCACCGCCCCCGTCGGGTCCAAGGCCTCCCCCTGCCTGGAGTTCGCTGGACAGAAGCTGGAGCCCCTCGCCCACTGCGTGCCGGTCATCCAGCGGACTCAGCCTAGTGCGGAGCTCGCCGAGAATGACACGGACACCGACAGCGGCTACGGCGGCGAGGCCGAGGCCCGGCCAGACCGCGAGAAGGGCAAAGGCGCGGGGGCGAGCCGCGTCACCATCAAGCAAGAGCCCCCTGGGGAGGACTCGCCGGCGCCCAAGAGGATAAAGCTGGATTCAGGGGGCGGTGTGGCGGCTGCGGCGGCCGCACTGCTGGGGTCCGAGGCCGCAGCCGCGCTGCTGAGACCCGACGCCGCCCTGCTCAACTCTTTGGTGGCGTTCGGCGGAGGCGGGGGCGCGCCCTTCGCGCAGCCGGCGACAGCCGCTGCCCCCTTCTGCCTGCCATTCTACTTCCTCTCGCCTTCAGCAGCCGCCGCCTACATGCAGCCTTTCCTGGACAAGAGCGGCCTGGAGAAGTACCTGTACCCGGGGGCGGCCGCCGCCCCCTTCCCACTGCTGTACCCTGGCATCCATGCCCCTGCTGCTGCTGCTGCCGCTGCTGCCGCCGCCGCCGCCGCCACCGCCGCCTTCCCTTGCCTCTCCTCGGTGTTGTCGCCCCCTCCCGAGAAGGTGGGCTCCGCCGGCGCGACCCTTCTGCCCCACGAGGTGGCGCCCCCGGGGGCGCTGCACCCGCACGGCCGCACCCACCTGCCTTTCCCTGGCCCGCGCGAGCGCGGGAACCTGGAGAGCTCTGCTCAGGAAGATCCCTCGCAGCCAGGAAAGGAAACCCCCTGAATCCTTGCGCTCCTTTCTTAGAAAGGAGGAAGGTTCACGAGGAATAATAATATTAATAAGTTAAAACACCCTTAACGTTTTTAAGGGAGGAAGTGTAATAGATGCACGCCAGGCTTTAAAACAAACAAACAGGTGTTTTGTGTACATTTGGCGGTCCTGTTTTGCTCATCTTTCACTACCCCACCCTCTACACACTAACATCTCGTTCAGGCCCCACCAGCTGTAGAACGTCTGCGGTAGAGATAGATTCTTTGTTTTTTTAATAAAAACTCCTCCAAATAAGTCTGGCCTTCTTTAGGCCGTGTTCCATTACCTTTTGAAATATAGAACCTAATTCTTGAGGAAGTAAGAAGGGTGAGCCAATTTAACCAGGGTGGGGAAAAGGTGCCCTCGGAATTGACATTGAGCGGGAGAGTTATCTGTCAGTGACTCAAAGCTGTCCTGCTTGCTTCAGGAAGTTTTCTGCAATGATCTTTTAGAATTGAATTTACTCTTCAGTATTTTGTAACGTTCAGCTTTTTAAAAGTCATAAAAAGCTCACTGTTGCAACCTATTCTGAAGTGGTTTGAATGGTATCCCTTAGTAAATTGCACTTGTTTAAAGAGACTCAGAGCTGGGCCATGGTCAGAACTTAAGTCAGGGAAGTAGATGGGTGAGGAAGGCCAGAATCAGTCTTAGTACATTTGCTGGCACTTTAAGAAATTGACCATGAATCAATTGACTCATCTTAATTATATATATAAACATACATATAGAGATAGCATCTATTGCCGCCCTGCCATTATTTAATCCATCATGTTCCTGTTTTTATAATATTGCTGTAAAAATAAAAAAGAATGTACACTGAACTTAAAAACAAAACAAAAATATAAGTCCAAACTGATTTGTCCTGTATTCTATTCAGTCATAGAAGTGTAAGAAAGCATTAAACTAGTCAGTTTTGATTGGAAATGCTATAAAGATTGGAATGAAGTCATGTGAGGCCTTCCTGTCTCCCAGTCTATGTATTTTCTGGAGACCAAACCAGATACCAGATAATCACAAAGAAAGCTTTTTGAATAAGGCTTAAACCAAGACCTTGTCTAGATATTTTTAGTTTGTTGCCAAGGTAGCACTGTGAGAAATCTCACTTGAATGTTATGTAAGGGGTGAGACACAACAGTCTGACTATAAGTGAAGAAAATATCTGGGTCTTTTAGTCAGTTTGGTGCATTTGCTGCTGCTGTTGCTACTGTTTGCCTCAAACGCTGTGTTTAAACAACGTTAAACTCTTAGCCTACAAGGTGGCTTTTATGTACATAGTTGTTAATACATCCAATTAATGATGTCTGACATGCTATTTTTGTAGGGAGAAAATATGTGCTAATGATATTTTGAGTTAAAATACCTTTTGGGGAGGATTTGCTGAAAAGTTGCACTTTTGTTACAATGCTTATGCTTGGTACAAGCTTACGCTGTCTTAAATTATTTTAAAAAAATAAATAAATACTGTCTGCAAGAAACCATCTGATTTAGAAAAATTTAGTATGTGAAGAGAAACTAGAAGTTATCTTTATATTCTAGTATTTTCAGCACTCCGTAAATTCTATGCCTAAATATTGCCACACTATTTTGTGATCTCAAAATTCTTACCAAGGAATAAAAACTTTAATATACGATATGAACTTGTCTAATAATTAAAAAACCATAATGGGTGCTTGGTTAATTTTAAGATGTCTATGAATACAGGGATGAAAGTCATTCAGGTTCTCAGATACACAACTTTATTTGCCATCGGCTTGATATCACACATTTCCAATCTCTTGCCAAGCCTATAGGCTCTGGCTGTGTTCACTAGCTTGTTCCTGGTGTATCTTAATGAAAAGTGCAAAAGAAAAAACTACAAATCACTTGTGCGATTTGTTTATGTTAGACCCAACTGGTTAATATTTTATGACTGATGAATTTTTCACTTTTCATTTTCAACACCAGATAGCCTGGTGTGTTTCTCTTTCACTGGGCCCAGTATAAATATGCTCCCACGGAGGGGTGCTAAATTTCACATTATTTTTTTAGCTCTTTAACCTTTATAAAGAATTCACTTACGGGGACTTCATCATGGAATTCAAAGAACAGGAATCATTTCTAGACTTTCCTGAAATTTACAATCAAATTTGTGATTTGCTATAAACTGTGAAGGAGTGTCAATTTTTAGTTTCAGTAATTTCTTCACAAACCCCTTGATTTTTGAAAAGTGTTAAAATAATAGTAAAAATTTATGAGCTATAGAAAAAGTGCTCCCTCTGCTGACATTATGGCAACAGAACTACAAGTCAGAAAGTGGAGCCGGAAGGAACTTTAGAGATTGGCTTGTCCAGCCCCCTACATTTTATAATACAAAGGAAATGAAGCCCAGAGATATCAGATATCTCCCTAAGGTCACACACCTACCTGGAGCCAGCATTAGAGGCCAGATGTATTGTGTCCCCTGGTCAGGGAACTACCAACCACTGTTAACATGCATCTTGGACCAAGTAAACTGAATTTGGACAGTATTCATGAAATGTCATGAATAAACCACAGGAATGAATAAAATAAAAACATCAGAAATCAGAGGATCATAAAATGTTCTAGCATTGATATAATTTTAGTATAATAGAAAACCTTAGGGTTGGACCAGATTTTATAGGTCAGTTTAGTCCAATGCCTATATACTAACACAGTAATAAGATAAAGTTAGGACAGAATTGCAAAATAACATTGTACCTGGAAAATGTTATTCTGGTCATTGATTTAATAAATTAAAAGACTAGAGTCATTATAATTCACTAAGTAGGGTTCTATACTTGCAATGGTAAATTTTTCACCAGAATTCTTTGTAGTATATGTGATTTTTCAATTTAAGACAACTATGAGACTTGAGTCAATAATGCTTTCTACGTATAGCGCATATAGTATAATCAATTTTACATATATATATTTCTCAGCAAACTTTATATTAAGTTGATAAATGATCTTTTCTCTCAGAAGAGCTAACCATATGTTTAAGGCACTAAAAACTACAATTTAAAAGCTATTTGAAGTATAACTGGAGTTTTAGTTCCTATCATTGTGAAAACCATTTTCATTTAGTTCTCCGTTGCCTGTTATACAGGCTGCAACTTTGCTTATTGCCCATCACCTGAGATTTGTTCAAATGTATGTAAAAGAAGCCTTAGCCTGTTACTGTCTATGTCACAAGTCAATTCCAAACTTCTGTGGGAGGTGATTGGCAATTAAAATTCTGGGAACGCGTGGCTGGGCAAAAAGACTAAGGCCTTTTACTTTATATAGAAATGAACAGAGCCCTCATGAATGAATTAAGACCATTAAAGTGCCACAAGCTGGCTGGAGTACTGGGATAATAGTATTTTACATTAGATAGCAATCTAATCTGTTTCATTAAACAAAAAATCTGTTGGCCTCTCAGATCATTATATTCACCCCTACCCATTGTTCTGTGTTGTTTTAATTAAGCTCAAATTGGATATATAGTGCATACTAAAGGCCAATGAAGGTTCCAGCTTTTCACAGAACTTAATAGGGGATTGTCATGGAAAATTATCACATACTTTCTGTGATTAAGATGGAATTTATACTAAAACACTTGTGCAGCATGTGCTATAAAAATATGCTTTTAAAAAGGAGTTGGACGTTTGTCTTAAAAATTGAGTTTCTTGCACTTCAGTGATTCCACACTGAAAACTCCAAATGTAAAACTATACTTTTTTAAAAGTTGATATTTTAAAATTCTCATTTCAGTGATGCCTAATTTAACTGGCCTCAGGGTTTGATACATGCCATATGAAACACTGGTTCAGAACACTGCCCTAGCCATAGCTAATCTTTCTCAATAATTCAGGGTCGTCATTATAAACATCACTTTTGTGCTATGTGTGTTGTCTGAGAGTATTGGCACCTGCATAAAATTCTTTTGAGTTCTTCTGGTTTTTTTAAAGATTTTTCAGTCTCTATCCATGGCCAGGCTGTCAGCTATCACTTTTTTGTTTGTTTTAATTTTTCCATTGATTTGAGAGGAAGAGATAGAGAGAGAAGCATCAGCTCATTGTTTCACCCAGTTGTCCCATCCAGATGTGCATTCACTGGTTGCTTCCTGACTGGAAGTCAGGTTGAACCTGTGACCTTGGCGCGAGGAGCCACCGGGTCAGCCCCTGTCACTTCTTGATGTGCCAAAGAGGCTGTCTCTAACTCTTATCAAATTTGCCACTTACCTCTGACCTACTGTGGCCTAGAAACCATTTAACCCAAACCACACCCATTTAAAATATGTCTAAAATTAGAATAAAGAGGCTCTAACAGAGTACCTGTTGGGCACTTCTCTAAATTCAGTGAGCTTGTACAATCAGTGACATGTTTCACCTCCCAACCCTTTTTTCTTTATTTCTTTTAACTTTCACATTCTTAGCAATGTTCCATATCAGAACCCTTCGAATACTTTATATATTTTTGATCATTTTATTACATAAAAAAGTTTGCTTATGGTTTTATTCCACAACTAACCACAAAATAAATTTCTATTCTAGGAATAAATTATTTGATTTGATGAAGACTTCTCTCAGGTTGATAGGAATAGGGAACCAAGGGTCATTAATGAAAACTGATTTGGCACTTTGATTGATGGATGACCCTGGACCCTGCTTCTGGTGTGTAATCTCCACCTCTGGGTTTTGGACATCTTGGTTGGCAGGTCCAGCAAAAGCATTCTGGGGAACTGGCAGGGAGGATGGGTAAGCCCAGATGCTACCTCTCATTGGCGAGCCCCTGGTGAGAGGTTTCAGACCCCTCCCTCCAATTGTAACACACTCCTTTTTCCTCTGAGCCTGTAAATTCAATAAATAATGGGCATAGGGATATAGATACTTGTTTTTGCTCCTGCTGTAAGCATGTTCCTGTGGTAAGTGTTGAAGAATCAAAGATTAACACTTTAGGAGGTTCTCAGAGTCTCGTGGCGGTGAGAAACCCATACTAAAGTGGATCATAATGAAACATGGTAAGTGCAGAGGCAAGAGTGAATACAATACTTGTTGAGAGTGAGGGTTACTAATTTCATCCGGGTAGGTCAGAGCAGGCCTTCAGAAATAGCTGGGTTTTACAGAACAAACAGGTGAGTGAGCTCATGAGACCTTCTCCAAGGAGAAGGCACCAGCACACTGAACGTGTGCTAAAAATCAGGACTGTTTAATTGATTATATTTTGCTGGAGGTCTGAGCAAAATTTCCTAATTTCTCAGTCATACTGGCTCTCATCATCATCTTCCCCTGAGGATCTAAACCATAAACTGGGATTAAAGGGTCATGGTATTTCCTACTGCAAAGGATATAGCATTCATAGCATAATAATATCTAGTGAAACAAAGGCAGAAAAACAAAACCTAGTATCTTGAAAACAACTCTGTCTCACCTCATTTATTGATCTGTCTTACAAAAGAAATGAAGGGAGACTTCCTTCTGTTCTAATAAGGGGAATAACATGATGACCCATGTTCTCCACTCACTACCCAAAGGGCAAAAGAGAGAGAGAATGAGACCTAGATTTAGATAAAGAAGGAATCCTACATCCTGTTTTTCAAAACCTCTTGGAAGAAGATGAGGAAGGTCAAAGGTCACAAAGCTCAGTATGTAGCAGAACCAGGTTTGGAACCAAATTTCTTGGTTCTGAGTCCACTGCTTCTTTATACTATTACTCTATATAATAGTAAAGAGGAGGGGACAGGCTGAGGTTTCCATGCAACGTTCTAAAAGGCAAAGTGTATTTTGTTGGGGAAGAAGGAAAGATTATTTCTAAATTATGGCATAGAGTATGTAATAATTGTGATAGAGAAATTCTGGAAAAAACAATTTCCAAGGTCCTCTACAAAGAACCATACAATTTACTGTCTACTCAATTTGGAGACATCCAGAAATGTGCCTTCCCTGGTTTCCAAGCCCCCACATAATCTGGTGAGCTGTCCACTTCTACCTGGAGCCTTCCAACCTCTTTGTTCTGGATGAACTCTAAAAGGCTCCATGAAAGAAGGGGTCAAAATAAGTTATGAAGCTGGTCAGAGGCAGCCTTTAGAATTGAGGAGATAAGAAAAAGAGCAATTTGTTACAGGTTTTATATGGAATATTTTTTAGGGTGTTGCAAATTTCGCTACAATTTCAATTTGAATTTTTTTTTGGAATGACATCAGTTTTTTATTAGATATGTAAGTCAATTCTAAAATCATACATATTTCTATTTTCCATTGATGTGTTTGCTCTCAACAGTGTGACGTCTTTTTCATATGGGTATGCACATGTATATATAATGCATATTATATCAAATGCTTCACTATGCTGTGTTTAGTATCTGTCACATAACTAAACTTTGCTTCCATACTGCAGCTTTACAAGTTCTACACCAGGGGTCAGGAACCTTTTTAGCTGAAACAGCCATGAACACCACATATTTTAAAATGTAATTCCGTGAGAGCCATACAAAGACCCGTGTACGTTACGCATTATCCAATAAAAATTTGGTATTGTCCTGGAGGGCAGCTGTGATTGGCTCCAGCCACCCACAACCATGAACATGAGCAGTAGGAAATGAATGGATTGTAATACATGAGAATGTTTTATTTTTTATTTATTTATTTTTTTTCTTTAATTTTTCCGAAGCTGGAAACTGGGAGGCAGTCAGACAGACTCCCGCATGTGCCCAACCGGGATCCACCCGGCATGCCCACCAGGGGGCATTGCTCTGTTGCATCCAGAGCCATTCTAGCGCCTGAGGCAGAGGCCACAGAGCCATCCTCAGCACCCAGGCCATCTTTGCTCCAATGGAGCCTTGGCTGCGGGAGGGGAATAGAGAGACAGAGAGGAAGGGGGGGGGGAGGGATGGAGAAGCAGATGGGCGCTTCTCCTGTGTGCCCTGGTCAAGAATTGAACCCGGGACTCCTGCACACCAGGCCGACGCTCTACCGCTGAGCCAACCGGCCAGGGCCAATGTTTTATATTTTTAACGTTATTTTTTTTATTAAAGACTTGTCTGCGAGCCATTTGCAGCCTCAAAAGAGCCACATCTGGCTCGGGAGCCATAGGTTCCGGACTCATGTTCTACAATGTTTCAAAAATTAGTTTTAACAGGGAAACTTCAGCCTGGATCCAATTCTTGAGGATCTGTCACATAGAATAATCAGAAAAGTCTCTATGATATTTTAAAGAAACCAGCTTCCCTTTGATTCCTTAAGCAGCATAGCACATGACCAAACAGGTGAAGACACCTGACAATATGCCCGCAACCCTGGAGAGCTCTGCAGACACAAGTGGGAGTGATCAAGGATCTATTTCTGAGCAATGTGTATGAACCCTACTATTTAAAAAACTGGTGAACCAACCTGAGCTCCTTAAATCGCACTTTCAGCACTGCGTGGTGGGGGGGCTTAAAGCGGAGGGGAATAATGTCATCAGCTTTCAGATCTTTAAGGAGCTCTAGGATTGGAACGAGAGAAGCATTCCTAGGTTGCCTAGCGATAAAGCTACGCATGATATCATTCTCCCGAGGCCGGCGCCCCCTCCCGTTCCTCCCCCGCCCAGTTTTCCTTCCTCACTCCCTCCACTTCCCTCCCACGCTGGGGTTCAAAGTACAGCCGAGAGGAGCGAGGAAGCCCGAGCCGGACGCGCCGCCGTCACGTGCGCCCGCACATGCTCCGCGCACGCTGCACCGCACGTGAGAGGGGGCGGGGCGGGGGCGAGAGGGGCCGGCTCCAGGACTGACGCGCGTGCGCGCTGGTCCCCGCACCCATGGGCGGGGGGCTGGGAGGCAGGACCGCAGGGTGGAGGGTGGCGGAGGCGGAGGCGCGAGGACGAGGACGCACTCTTGGGACAGCTGCGCAACTCTGCCTTGCTGCGTCTCAGGGGGCCGGCCTTGGATAGTCATTGCTCCCGAGTGCAAGCTGGCTCAGACTGGGGACTCCTCGAGCCAGTCTGACACAGCAGTTTTCCGAGCGGTCCTGCTGCGCGCGGGTTCGGGGCAGGTCGGCAGCCGTCCCGGGCGGGCCTGGGGGCGGGAACTTCGCGGCTGGAGGAGTGACAGCTCGGGCGGGGCGGCTCCAGGACTCGGCTGACTTTGGCCTGTCTGGGTCCCTAGACCGGGTCTTGGAGAAACCCTCGGCTGTGGGAGGGGCTGAAGTGACTGCGGGAGCAGAGATCTGGGCGAAAGAGCTTCAAGTACAGGCTGGTGGAGGCATTGCATCTTTCATTGGTCTGAGTTTTACAAATTAAATTCCCACTAATTATGCACTAGGGGATTTATTTAATTGTGATACAATATATTAGGACTTTCCGTGCAAGGTGTAAAGTAAACAATTTTATAGCAATAATGGATTCTGCGTGATGCAGTAAAGCGAGGAAAATTAATGTCGCGCTAAGGGATGGATTTTTCCAGTTACATTTGAAAATATTTAAAAGCACCTTCTCAGGAAAGACGACCAAGTCTTACAATAACTTTCTAAAGTGATCACGTTTTTATTTATTTTTTTTATTTTGTAACACTTCCAGAGAGGTGCACATTTATAAACCATCTAAAATGAATACATGGAATTTGGAGTTCATAATGCCCTTTAGATAACTGAGTATACCCAGCCCGGTTACAAAAGTAGGGAAGCACCACAACCCCCTGCAAATACGGCTTTGGTCATGTGATGGAAAACGATCTCGGGGTTGCCAGTGATATTTAGATAGGTCAGGTGCCAGTATTTGCTAAGATAGAGTGGTTTTAAACTCTCCAGTCTAAAGGGCACAGTGAGGGCCATCCTGGAGACAGACTGCTATTAGCTAACAGATGTTCACAAAACGCAAGACAAATTCATGGTATTTTGTTTGCCTTTTTTGTTTTATGTATCCATACTGTCCTGTAATTGAGTTTCAATAACACTCCCCAACCCCCCCAAACGTTAGGCTGTTTGCATGAAACAGCTTAGTTATTAATAATATTCTGAAAGTGGAAAAAGCAAAGACAAACTTCAAACATTCACTGAACAAATATATACTGAGCTCTTACTATGTGCCAGGCATTGGGGATACAGCAGTGACCCGTACAGACAAATTCATCACCCGTCATGGTGCTTAAAACTGGTAATAAAGCCTCACAAGTTCCTAGGCATTTGCCAACAACTTATTATTTATGTCAACTAGTCGTCATATCCCTTTGCGCTGGATTTTTTCAATTGACGCATATGAAGAACGCCAGGTGAAAGGACTGATTCTCTAGTCTCATCGTTGTCACACCCTTTCTCTCTTCCCTTTACTTCACCTCTTTGGAGCCAGCTAGCTTCCCTGCTGACCTTCTAGCAGGAGAGGCTTGATCCTTTCCCAGAATAGTGTACTTACTTCATCCATCTGTCTGCAACACTCAACCCCCAGATGTCTGGATTGCTAATTCCCCCCCCCCTCGGCCCCTGTTTTTAGGTCTCTGCTCAAATGCACTTCTTCAAAGAGGCCCTCCATGAACAATCCATAGGCAGTACATAAAATACATCCCCCACAACATCATTCTCTAATTAGTTTTATTTTTCTTCAAAACAGTATCACCATTGTCATTGTGTGTATACAGTATATTGATGCATATGTATATATGTGTATAAATAACTTCTTTATTGCTTGTCTCTCTCACTAGGATAAACAGGGACTTTGTTAATTACTGTTTGTCTAATGCTGAGGATGGTACCTGGCAAAATAAATAGGTATTTATTTATTTGCCTTTTGTAAATAAAAGATGTATCAATTCTCAATAAATATTTGCTGGATGAATAAATGAGTATCTCTGGCAAGCATTTCAGCTTGATGACCTCATCAAAAACAACAGCACACAATCTTTCAAAGCATCTCATTCCATATTATGAATCTCTTTCTTTAACATGGAGCACCTGCTGTGTTCCAGGCACTATGTGACATAGAGATGTCAACAGTGGTCAGGAGTCAAAGGCAGTTAACATTCTATACCTGCAAATGGGAAAAGACTTAGAGTGATCTGGAAACTGAATGAGTTTTATTATCACAATAAAATTATAGCTATGGTATTTAAGCATGAATAGAGTTTCCTTAACAGTCCAAATAATTACAACTTATGTTAAAAAAAATGCTTACTTGACTGAAGTACCTTCTTTGAAATTTAAAATCAAAGATGATTTTGATCCTTTCTTATCCCCTGAGTCAGAAAGAACAAGCTGCAGCAGCCTTGTAGAAGAAGTGAGTTTCAAAACATGTTGAAACTCAGCTCCTAGATGTCACCTGCACCTGTGTAGAACTGAGTGGGACCCTGTAAATGTGACCCGTGTGGAACACACACACACACACACACACACACACACACACACACACACACACCTAGGGCTTGACTATCCCAGATGCTTCAGCTCTTTCCTGGCCCTACCAGGTGTGGTAAACTTTGTCCCCTAGTCAATGGTTTTCTCCAAGGCAAGAACCAACATCTGGTTATCAGTGTATCATCAGCGCGTAGTACAATACCTGATACACAGTAATCATTCAGTCCATGGATGTTGAAGTTCAAACCCTCTTCTCCATTCCAGCAATCATTGTCCTAGTTCCAAGCTGTATCATCTCCCACCTGAGTTATTGTAAAAACCTGCTCAGTGGCCTTTGTCCAATCTTTCTCCCCTCATGCATTGGCTACTCTGCCAGCACAATTAACTTTCTAAACACCAATAGTATACTAAAGAATAGAGACTCCCCATTATATGAAGAAGGCATGAAGGCTTAATCTTTCCCTTCTAGTTTCCCCCTCCTTCTGTTCTCTCTCTTCTCCTATATTTCCCAACCAGAACATGGGCTCCTAAGGCCCTAGCTGCACTGAACTCCCACAAGTTCCTGAATATGCTTTGCAATCCTAAATGTTTGTCTTCAGGAGGAATAACCTCCATTTAAAGGCCTCCTACTCATGCTACAAAACTCAGCTCAAATTACATCTCCTCTGTGAAAACATCCAAAATTATCTTAGTCAAAACTTAACCTCACCCACTGCTTTGCCTTACATTCTCTTAGCCCTTTCTGTAAATCTCCACTTCAGTATTTAAAAATCTTATTCTACAAACATTCATCTACAACACCCTGGAGACAATCTGCTAAAAGCTAACAGACAGTCACAAAACCCAAGGCAAATGCATCGTTTTGCTGTTTGCCTTTTAATGATAGGTGTGCACACTGTCCTATGATTGAGTTTCAATAACACTCCCAAACATTAAGAGAGGCCAATATTACTCAGCTTCAACTAATTGCGGCCAGGTGAAAATGTGGCCCAATAATTCCAGATCCTCTGATTTTTCTAGGGGAGGCTGAAATCTAGATTCCAATTTGGTTTGCTTTCAAATTGTTGGCAGTTATTTTTTAAAACTTCAAAATACTATTCATTACAAATGTAGCATATCTGTAAATATTAGTCAGCCATGAGAAGGCCATTTTGAGACATCTGCTTTAAAGGGGGAGAAAAGAAAGATCTGGCTGGAGATTTTCTTCAAGCATTTAATCCAAAACTTCCCTGATGCAAGGAGCCCTGAAGTTCTTGAAAATGGGCAGAGGGGGAAAAGCAATGAGAACGGGTACAGATTAACGTCTCAATAAATTATCCTGTCACGCTAAGACTCTTCACATTGCATTGTAATTAATTGTGTCTCTCACACCTGGACACCCAAATGCTTCTGCAACTCCAATTGGTATCACCTCCTGCCTCCACTTGGTCCTTTCTGCTGTGTGTCAGACTGTTTACTTGTTCTTGGCTCCTTCTCAAGTTTCTCTTATGACTCTTCTGGAACTCTCTTTCCCACTTACCTCAAGACCTCTACTTATCTCAGACTCCTCGCTCTCAGGAAAAACTCTACTTCATGAAGAGAATTCAGCTCACTGGGTGTAATTTTCCTGACTCTCAACCCTTCCTACCTATCTCCTCTCACACCCTTATCACTCTTCCTACTGCTGCAGAGAAAGGAAGGTCACCATCCTCTTCAGAGCCAACTCTTCTCTCTGTGCTATTGATAATGTATTAAAAATATCTATTAAAACTCCATTATCAGGCCCTGGCCGGTTGGCTTAGTGGTAGGGCATCAACTGGCATGTGGAAATCCTGGGTTGGATTCCCAGTCAGGGCACACAGAAGAAACAACCATCTGCTTCTCCTCTTCTCCCCCTCCCTCCCTCTCTTCCTCTCCCACAGCCATGACCAGATTGATTTGAGCACATTGGCCCTGGGCACTAAGGATGGTTCCGTGGAGCCTCCACATCAAGTGCTAAAAATAGTTTGGTTGTGAGCGTGTCCCCAGATGGGCAGAGCAGTGGCTCTAGATGGGGGTTGCTGAGTGCATCCCAGTTGGGGCACATGCTAGAGTCTGTCTCTCTATTTCTCCTCCTCTCACTTGGAGGAGGAGGAGGAGGAGAAGGAGGAGGAGGAGGAGGAGGAGGAGGAGGAGGAGTAAGAAGAGGAGGAAGAGGAGGAAGAAGAAGAAGAAAAGAAGAAGGAGGAGGAGGAAGAAGAAGAGGAGGAAGAGGAGGAGGAGGAGGAAGAAGAGGAGGAAGAAGAAGAAGAAAAGAAGAAGGAGGAGGAGGAAGAAGAAGAGGAGGAAGAGGAGGAGGAGGAGGAAGAGGAGGAAGAAGAAGAAAGAAGGAGAAGGAGGAGGAGGAAGAAGAAGAAGAAGAAGGGGGGAGGAGGAGGGGAGGAGGAGAAGGAAGAGGGAGGAGGAGGAGGGGAGGAGGAGAAGGAAGAGGGAGGAGGGTGAGGAGGAGGAGGAGGAGGAAAAGAAGAAGAAGAAAGAAGAAGAAAAAGAAGAAGAAGAAGAAGGAAGAAGAAGAAACTCCATTATCCTTTCCATGCAGTGAGTCTAAATCTCTGTTAAGGGAGCTCTGATATTCATTCATCATTGTATTCCTGGGGTCTAGTACACTGCACAATAAACATGTATTGAATAATTGCTTTTTTTTTTTTTAATCTAGGGGTTGTACCACAGTTCCTA
Organism: Saccopteryx leptura; assembly: GCF_036850995.1. Classification (NCBI taxonomy): domain Eukaryota; kingdom Metazoa; phylum Chordata; class Mammalia; order Chiroptera; family Emballonuridae; genus Saccopteryx; species Saccopteryx leptura. The sequence goes on from NC_089503.1 coordinate 274,190,165, forward strand.
AAAATTTTTCTGGAGACATAAGACAAGAGTTGACACCTGATGCTTTGTAGGTTATTGATCTAGAGAGAGTAGTTTCCCCTGACTCCAAGCATGGGCTAAATTTGGAGGAGATAATCCAGGAGGGAATGTAGCTGGCAGGCTAGGGAGTTTCTCCTGGGTCAGGTTGGTACCATCCAGCTGTGAGTTTGCTGTATTAATACCTTCTATCTGTGGTCTCTAATTACTGCTGGTGAGGCTGGCCTTTGGCACTTGCTGAGGGGAGCAAGAGGAAAGTCTCTATGACCAAAGTGTCACATTGCTCTCTGTTCCCCTAGGTTCTACTGAAGATACCACTACTTCATCAGCAGATAGTCTCTTGGAAAAAGAGATAAATGCCAAGCCCTCTTATTCCTTGTATGTTTCAAGAAACTTTTCTCCTCTTTCCTCTAACTTTTAAACTTTTAAAATCTATTTTGATGGTATTTTAATCTATATAAATTATATAATTTATCTTTAATCCTATTTTCATGTTTTAAATAAGTATCTCATATTCTATTTTAATTTTATTTATTTTATTTTTTTCCAGAGAGAGAGAGTGAGAGTCAGAGAGAGGGATAGATAGGGACAGACAGGAACGGAGAGAGATGAGAAGCATCAATCATCAGTTTTTTGTTGCAACACCTTAGTTGTTCATTGATTGCTTTCTCATATGTACCTTGATTGTGGACCTTCAGCAGACCGAGTAACCTCTTGCTCAAGCCAGCGACGTTGGATCCAAGCTGGTGAGCTTTTTGCTCACACCAGATAAGCCTGTGCTTAAGCTGGCGACCTCGGGGTCTTGAACCTGGGTCTTCCGCATCCCAGTCCGACACTCTATCCACTGCACCACTGCCTTGTCAGGCTCTCATATTCTATTTTATATCTTCCTTATTATCTTGTTGTCTTTCAACAGCTACTTAATTTTAATTTCATCTGTTTAAAATTATTTCATAACTGATTTCATTTTTATTTTAACAAGTTATTTTAACCTGATTTTCTTTTAACTTTTACTTTCTTGCTCTAATCTTGCTTCAGCTTATTTTAAAGCCCATGTGGTACTCTGTTTTTTGAGTTTTTATAGTTCTCCTGGTTTAAAATTTTGCTTTTAAGATTTTCTCAATTTTCAGCTTTTAATTGGTTTTAAGTCTTCCAGAATTCTGTAGCATCACATTTTAATCTTTATTCTCTCTTCCTTTCTTTTTGGCACTGTAACTTTTCCACCCTTTCTCTTGCTTGTTATCTATCTATCAATTGATCTAGTCCAAATAATGACTTGTAAAAGCACATTGAAATTCTGAAAACTTCTCTGCCTTTGTCCTCCCTTCTGCCAACCATCAACATAAAGACATTTTTTTTTTGGGGGGGGGGGCTTAATGTTGATTTTGACAAAGCATTCTATGCAATCTTTGTTTTTACACTGTCTATTTTTAAATCTATAATTTAATCTATAATTTCTGTTTTTTTAAATCTATCGTTTCTAATTGTTCTAATTAATTTCTTTTGGTTGCAAAGAACAAACTCATTCCAATTAGCTAAGATGATGGACATTTTATTGTAAGAATGAATGTGCAAAAGAGGAAACAAATCTCATCCACTATGTGGGACAGGCATCTTGCCATTATTTTAGAAAGTCCACAAAAAGAGTGGGGACTGTTGTGGATTTGTGCCTCAAAGGCAGTAGTACAAAACAAGCAAACAAAAAATCAGAAGCAGATGTAATATCAATGTGGAACTCTTCACTCTTAACTTTGTTAATACACATAACCTTACTAAATCTGAATTTCAGAGATAAGAAGAGAATCATGTGGATACCCAGGAAGAAGAATCAAGCCACCCAAAAGAAGATAAAAGGCCAATATCAGGTAACTTCAGATTCCTCCATGTCTATTTTTACATCAGAAGGCAGAGGAGTAAGTATAGTTTATACTCAGAAGTGTGGTCTATTCACCAACAGCACTGGCAGCACGTGGGAGCTTATTAGAAGTGCAGAATTTCAGTTGCCATTCCATACTTATGAATAGAATCAGTATTTAACCAAAATTTCAGGTGACTCCTTTCTTCTTATCTTTAATTTCTTTTTATTGATTTTTAAAGAGAGAGAGAGAGAAACCTTGATTTGTTGTTCCACTTATTTATGCATTCATTGGTTGATTGTTATATATGTCCTGACCAAGGATCCAACCAACAATCTTGGCATATGGGGATGATGCTCTAACCAACTGAACTACCTGTTCAGGGCTTCAGGTGATTCCTATGCACATTAAACTTCTTTTTTTTTTTTTTTTAATTTTTATTTATTTATTTATTTATTTATTTATTCATTTTTAGAGAGGAGAGGGAGAGACAGAGAGAGAGAAGGAGTGGAGGAGCTGGAAGCATCAACTCCCATATGTGCCTTGACCAGGCAAGCCCAGGGTTTCGAACCGGCAACCTCAGCATTTCCAGGTCGACGCTTTATCCACTGCGCCACCACAGGTAAGGCTAAACTTCTAAGAGAATGAAAACATGATGTAATTTTTAAAAACTCACCCAAGGAGTCTTTAGTATAGATACAATAAATTAACATTCTCAAATCTGAAATAACTAAAGCAGTGGTTCTCAACTCAGGCTGCTTCTTTGAAACTATCTATCAATTGCAACTTTCTTCTTTTTTCTAAGAGAACTTGTTATGTAATTTTTTTTGAGAGTAGAGATATTTGTCTGCACATTAGAACCACTTGAGAATTTCTTTTTAATTTTAGTACAGTACTGATGCATAGATTACACCCTCAGAGAACTTGTTTGATCAGTCCAGGATGCATTGTAATGACCTTGGGAACTTCTGAATAATTATAGGCTGCCAAGGTTATTACAATATTCAGCCAAGGTCCAGAATCACTGAATCAAGGAAAACAAAATTCACAAACTCTTTCTGAAAAAGTTACTGAAAGATGTATACCAGACAACAAAGAAATGAATCAAAATAAAGAGCTCAGTATGAAGAAGCTGTGGTGAGAGGTAACTATTGAATTAATTTAAAAGTAAACTACAACTAAATAATTTTGAATTTTGATTAAAGAACATAATGGTGGAGCTGTAGAAGGTAAATATGCTACTGCCTGTCCCCAATATTTTTAATAATGTTTGGGGCACTTTAAAAAATCCAGTATTTCCTGTGTTTTTACATTATTAGTTAGCTCTTAGGGTTTCATACAATGACTGTTGTTGCAGGTCCTTCCTTTTGCCCTCCTCACCACTGGCAGGCTTTTCCTTAGGCAGTAAACTTGACAGAAATGGTGACTTACCTTGTGGTTCTGCTCTCAGACTGAGTTTCTAAAAGGGGGCGGAAGTATGGAATAGGAGAAGACTCGGGAAAGCCTTGTGATATTGGATCAGAATTAAAGGTATCACTATGAAGTCATGATTATATTTATATAAACTACACAGCTCCTGCCTCTCTGAGGCCTGCCTTGCAGATTCCAGCCTTCAGCTGCCTCAGCCTCGGATCTCTTCCTGCTCAGCTCAGAGGGACTGCTATCTCTGCTTGGATTTCAGCCTAGCCTACTACACTGCAGTCAGAACATTTTCCCCAGGCTGAGAGCCAGGATTGTCAGGAGGCTCACCTCTTATGTTTCTCTGCCTTCAGGGATTGATTGCACCCTTTCATTGCCTACTCCACCTTGTGTTGCTTATTCTTCAATATCTGAAAACACTAGTTTTATAGTTAAGGCAAGAGGGCTACTACCAAATACTCCATCATAGATAAAAGCAGAAATGCTGCTTTTGTTATATCTTGTTATCTGTCCATTGATATGGTTAAAAAAACTATATATTTGATAATATATTGTTAAATTATTGAAATTAATCATTATATTGTGATTATGAAAGAACTCTTTTTCTTAGGAGATATCTGCTGAAGTATGTGGGATAAAGAGTTATATTGTCTACAACTCGCTCTCAAATGGTTCAGTCAAAATAATATGAATCAGGCCCTGGCTGGTTGGCTCAGCGGTAGAGCATCGGCCTGGTGTGCGGGGGACCTGGGTTCGATTCCCGGCCAGGGCACATAGGAGAAGTGCCCATTTGCTTCTCCACCCCCCCCCTTCCTCTCTGTCTTTCTCTTCCCCTCCCGCAGCCAAGGCTCCGTTGGAGCAAAGATGGCCCGGGCGCTGGGTATGGCTCCTTGGCCTCTGCCCCAGGCGCTAGAGTGGCTCTGGTCAGGGCAGAGCGACACCCCGGAGGGGCAGAGCATCGCCCCCTGGTGGGCAGAGTGTTGCCCCTGGTGGGCGTGCCGAGTGGATCCCGGTCGGGCGCATGCGGGAGTCTGTCTGACTGTCTCTCCCCATTTCCAGCTTCAGAAAAATACAAAAAAAAATAATAATAATATGAATCACAATAATATGTAGAGGTAGAGGGAGCAAAAGAGAATGATAAAGAATATATGAGAAATATTAGCAGTGGCGAATCTAGATGAAGTAAATGGGAATTCCTCACACTATTTTTGTTACTCTTCTAAAAGTTTGAAACATTTTCAAAATAAGTAGTGAACGAACTATCCCCTTGAACTGAGTTGGTCTTAGTGATTCACATCCAAAGTTAGAGTATGAGAGGAAAAATAATAATAACTTTACAGTGAAGAAACCTGGTAAACACCACCTTTAACTAAGTGATCAAGGTTAACAGCATCAGTGAAAAGTCATGTGGTTATCATGTACCCACTTCTATTAAAGTTATAAACAGATTTTCTTACTCAAAGTTTACAACCCAAATTAAGAAGTAATGGAAATCTTTAAATATATACCTTTTCTTAAATACTTTTTCAAATTGGGCAAACATTAATTAGATATTTCATAACAATTTTATTCTAAGTTTATAGTCCAGGGAAATTTATGACATTTGTATAAGACAGTGCTTTTTAAATATGTCATAGTTCTGTTTTAATATCAATGCCAATAATATTGAATGAATACCATTCATAATATTTGAATGACATTTATGAATCTGTTTAAAAATTATTGCATATATATATACACACACACATTTGTGTACACATATATACTTCTTGTCATTAAGAAAGGAAGAAAGAATTTTTATTTAAAAATATATTTATCTTTTAAAAATTTCTTGCCAGTTAGAATGCAATATTAAGGGTGTGGGCTTTGGAGATTGACTACCTGGGTTCATCTGTTGGATTTCGTAATAGTACCTTCATCACTGAGTATTGTGAGTGTTGATACATATATATGCATTAGATTTGGAGCAAACAGTGTCCCAGAGAAGAGATCAACAAAGAGCTTTCACAGGCCTGGCACATAACAACAAACTCTGAAAAATAATACTTATTATATTATATTATATTAATCATTGTTTGTCCACTACTCTTAGATCTTGTTTGCGCTAATCAGAGTCACTGGATTGGTGGCCCTTGGGCAAAGTGCATTTCCTACTCCAGTCAGTTCTGACTGAGGAAAAAGGTCACAGGCATATAAGACGGCTGTCCCACTCATTAATTACTGGGCCCACTTTCAGTGGAGGCCCAGAGCATGGGAAGGGTCACACTAACAAATCTAATACTCTAGTCTAAGGTACCTGCTGCATCGAATTTTGGGCAAACTGATCATTGGCGTGGGTGAATACTCCTGAATTGGGTTTTTAAACAGTTAGTTGTTCTCCTACTGGGTGACTCCACTAAATTATATGTTTATTAACATTTTTTATTTATTTTTATTTTTGTATTTTTCTGAAGTTGGAAACGGGGAAGCAGTCAGACAGACTCCCGCATGCGCCCGACCGGGATCCACCCGGCATGCCCACCAAGGGGTGATGCTCTGCCCATCTGGGGCATCACTCTGTTGCAATCAGAGCCATTCTAGCGCCTGAGGCAGAGGCCATAGAGCCATCCTCAGTGCCCGGGCAAACTTTGCTCCAATGGAGCCTTGGCTGCGGGATGGGAAGAGAGAGACAGAGAGGAAGGAGAGGGGGAGGGGTGGAGAAGCAGATGGGCACTTCTCCTGTGTGCCCTGGCTGGGAATCGAACCTGGGACTCCTGCACGCCAGGCCGATGCTCTACCACTGAGCCAACTGGCCAGGGCTAACTTTTAATATGTTTAATGCCCTTCCTTGAAAATGTCTGTGCCCTAATTGCCCTAATCCCTAGATCTTGTGAAAGTGTTACCCTAAACAACAGAAGAAATTTTGCAGATGTGAGAATAGGAGATTACTCTGGATTTTCTAGGCATGCCCAATCCAATCACATAAGTCTTTAGAAGTGGAGAACCTTTCCTGATTCAGTGAGAGAGGAGAGAGAAAGAAGGAGGAAAACCCTGAAATGGGAGAAGGACTCAACCTGTCATTTCTGGCTTTGAAGATGGAGGCAGGGGGCTACCAGCTAAGGAATGCAGAAAGCATCTAGAAACCAAGAATGACCCTCAGCTGAAAGTCAGTAAGGAAACAGGCACTTCAGGCCTACAACCACAATGATTTAAATACTGCTGGTAACCCAAATGTGTAGGAACTAGATTCATCCCTGCAAAATTCTGAAAGAACACAGATTGCCAACACTTTGATTTTAGTTTAGGGCTACTCATACCAAACTTCTGATCTATAGAACTATAAGAAAATGAATTTCTATTGTTTCAAGCCACTGCATTTGTGGTTATTTGCTGTGGCAGTGAAAGAAAACTAATAGAGTAGGCTTCATTGGGTAAGTGAGAATTCAGTGAAGACTTGGAGGACGTGAGAAAGGGAATCATGAGGAAATCTGGGGGAAAGAACATTCCAGGCACAGAGCACAGCAAGTGCAAAGGCCCTGAGTTAGGAGCATGTGCAGCATGTCCAAGGAAGAGCAAGGAGGCCAGTATGCTCGTACAGAGTGAACAAAGAGGAGGCCCATAGGAGATGATATCAGATGAGGAGGGCTTGCCCACTCAATTGTGAAATCAGACTGACTGTACTTCTTATTTAAACTTGGAGAAAGATAACCACCTGGACCTTCTGAGAAATTAGGCACTGAGGCCACTGTCTACCACTACCCAACTTCATTCATCTGAATGAGTTTGGAGCAACTCACTGTTTGGCTTCTTTACCTATTGGTGAAAGCCCACTCTCATTGTTTGCCTCGTTAGAACCCAGAGTCCTCAGTTTTAAGGAACTGGTTATCTGGCCTGAGGAGTTGGCTTGCCACAGTTTGAGCCACTTCGAGGGTTACTGTGGCTCTATTTATTTATATTCAGTAAACTCTCTAACACTGGCTGATGGAGATTAACATTCCTTTCCTGGAAAGTTGGTTCTGGTAAGAACGCTGATGTACTGGTTTTTCTCACAGGATTTAGGATCAGCCCTCAAGATACGTAGAACTTTTAATACTCAACTTCCCTCCCTACATTTGTGGCTTTAGTCATTTTATCTTTCTGGCTGTTGGAGAATATATCTTTTGGCAGAGGTTAAGGTGAGTTGCCAATCTTTATACATCTGTCAAGCTTCAAAGCACTATTATCAAGCACCCAAGGCCACATTTTTCTTCCATTTTGATCTAGGCCTATCATAAACTTGATGTAATTTGTCTTAACATTGACAGTTTCTGCCCAAGGCACATGTGCTTGGTTTGGAGTACATGACAACCTTTATTCTCACAGTGGGAGAAGCTGTGCTCTCCAGCTCACACAGAGAACAAAGTAATTGAATCAGAATAAGACAAAAATATCTCCTAAATTCATTTTTGAATTTTCCCCTGAATTCTCCAGTTAGGATACTTTTTATACTTAAATTCCTTATTACTGCTCACAAAATTACATTGATTATATTGATGTCATAGTGGGTTATTGGATTTTGATTAATTATTAATCTAGGCATCTTCAGTACCTAGCACCGTGCCTAGCATAGTAAATATTTTAAAAAATTAATTAGCTCATTGATTCACTCATTCATTCAAAATGACTCTTCTAAAATTTTAGTGCCTCCAGTATTGGAAATAGGTAAAATTTGTTGGTGCTGACCATTGATTACATAGTTGAGAAACGCATTATATTACTTTTTACATCATGGGTTGATAATATTTTTGCAGAAGTCTTATCTCATGAGAATAAAATACTCTACATTTAGTATAAACTGACACTATGTTAACTAGAAAAAGTACAATAAATTTTACAATTGAACTTAGAAGGATAAACTGATAAAACATTTTATTATGTTTTATAACTGAAAAAAAAAATAGTGTTCCAGATTAATAGCTACAGTGCCCTGTGAGATGACATGGACATGAGGGAACTGATCCCAGTAACTCTCTCCTTCTCTTGCTGAGGTATCTGGATGATTGCAGACATTACCAAGCTCACAGAACTTCCTTGGGAAGCCTGCCAGTATGGCGACCAGTCAACACAGTGTCTCAGGAGCAGCTCCGCAGAGTGAACTTTGACAGAGATGTATACAGAAGGTGGCTCCTTAGTGCAGTAGGCAGCGCGTCAGTCTCATAATCTGGAGATATATATATACAGGTTATTTCCTTTCTCACACTGAACTTCTATCAGCCAGCTACTCTCCTATCAGCTCAGCTACCTTTCCTTCACCAGAGCTTCTGAAATCCATAATAAAAACAGGCAATTAGATGAAAATAGAATAATTCTAAAAATGGCATTTCTCCCCAAATTTGGTGATGTTTGTCCTCCTGGGAGATGGAAGGTCTCACTGTGTGATCTCCCTCTGGGTCTTGACATCTTGGATTGGCCACATTTGCTTTTTAACCCTGGGGATGGGAGGTAGAGGTGGGGTTGCATAGGAAGCTGAGTATTCTTGACATGTAACTTTAAGGACATTGGCTTAAATCCAAAAGTTCTCTCTCCAGTGTTCACCTTCAGCAGAGAATGCGTGTCCAGATGACACAAACCCTACACACCATCTAGAGAACGGTAAGATACCTGGGTGGACAGTGAGATGAAGGTTGTTATCAGGTAACCCTACTGATGTAAAAGCACTGGCTGGGCAGACAAAGCAAAGGCAAAAACAGGCTGAGGTCCTGACTTCCGAACCCTTTCCTTTGAAACTGGGTACTCAGCATAGCTCATTCCATTATGTGGGAGCATCCCTACTGTAAATTCTACTTTGATTCAAAAGATCTGAGGTACGAATTTTGGCTCTACTATATAATTGTGTAAACTTGGGGAAACCACTTACATATCTTTTGTCTGTTTCCTTATCTATATAATGGAGATCATGATGATATAAGGTCCATAAGTGTTTGGAGCTTCATAACTGTTAAAAACGCTAAGCAAACATTGCTTGTACATAGTTGGTTCCCAGGAAGCCATCTAGTGTAGAGGTCAAGAGCATGGAATTTGAAGTGAGCCAGCCTGGTTTGAATTTCACTTATCAGCTTTGTGATAAGTGAACTTACCATCATTATTTCTCAAAATCTGTTTTCTTGCCCCTAAAAAGGATGATTTTTAATGAGATAAGATAGTCATAAAGATTAAATGACATAATATAAACTCTTCTTGTATTTGCATTTCTTTCTGGGCGAGTTCAGTGGTCCTGCAATGCCATGGAAAGATGAAAAGGAAGGAAGACAGCTTCCATTTGGTATGATGGGCCTGCACGTCCCAGCTGCATTAGGGCCTTCCTGGGGCCACAGACCCTCAGCTCCCACATGGCGCCTCTACGCCGATGGCCCTGGGAACTGTAGTGGTTCTGCTCTTTCTGCTCTCCCAGACAGTGTGGCCAACCTTTAGCCACCTGATAGGTTGTAAAACTAGTTTTCTTGGTCTCTTGCCACCTAATCGGTTCTCACGTGAGTTTTTTTTTCTAGGTCAGAGGATCATGAGTTCTTGGGTTCACTGTGGTAAGAGTCAGTAGCCACCTACTAGGAAGTTGCTTCACTAATGAGATAACTCAGAATTTCTCCTGAAATTTCAGTCTATTGCTGAGTAACAGATGCCAGTATCTAAAATCCACATAGATCTCCCATTTTTCTAACTTGAACAATTAAATACAGCTTAGTCAGGAACATCGTAGGACTCTCAGGCTGTCAAACGCCTGTAATCACATTTGGACTGGTTGGTATCTCTCACCTGGAGAGCCCTGCAGTTAAGCAAGTCACGTGGCTGTCTAGTCAGGTCAGGATGGCCGTGCCTGTTAGGCAACTGTTCCCACGAACAGTCTTCATGTTTCCAGTTTGGAAAAGAGGTATGATCACGGGTATTTACTATGTGCTTCTTAATACGTATGTGGAGCCCTGTGCTAAGCGCATAACATGACTTAATTCATTTAATTTATGAGGTAGCTGCTACCATGTAAGAAAACCCGGGCACCAAGAGCTTAAGCTGCTTGCTCCTCAGTCACACAGCGGCCCTGCCCTAGGCTGTTTTGCCTTTTTTTTTTATTCCACACTTTATTTTAGTAACTAGCCAGAGGGAAGAAAAAACATCGCAGAGTAAAATTTAATTTGTTTCTAATTACTACAGAGGACCATTTCTTTTTGCTGCTAAATTTACTAGATAGAATTTGATCCCTACTGTCATACAAAAAAAGCTTTATAAATGACTAATTTTAGTTCTGATTCTTAAAAATGTGTATTTGGGTAAAAAATAATGAGAGTCTTACCATTTTAAGAGTTTTTTCCTTAATAATTGCTTTATTCCCTTGAAAGACTATTTTTTTAAGTTTTAGCTTGCTTTATTTATTTATTTATTTATTTATTTATTTATTTATTTATTTATTTTTTAATTTATTTATTTGAGAGAGGTAGGGAGAAAGAGAGAAGAACGTTGAGCTGTTCCTGTATGTGCCCTGACTGGGGAATCAAATTGGCAACCTCTGCGCCCCAGGACGACATTCCAACCAACCAAGCTATCCAGCCAGGGCTTAATTGATTTGTACAGAGACAGAGAAAGAGGGGAGGGGAAAGGAAGCATTTGTTGTTCCACTCAGTCTTGGCTGCTTCCTGTGTGTGCCCTGACCGGAATCAAACCTGTAACCTTGTTGTTTTAGGATGATGCTCTTAACCAACTGAGCTAACTGGCCAGGGTATTTTTTGCATATCAGCAGTGTTTTGGCTTATTGGGACTTAACTTGCCTAATATGGGTAGGATAGGATACAAATAAATGCTTCAAAAATATCCAGTTGAAAATTTCACCTGGTTGATTGTTTTGTCACCTATTGTACTATCCTTGTTAAATCCATGTTTGTTCGTTTTCCAGAGAGATTTTCTTTAGATTAGCAATGTTATTTTGCTATTTGAACACTATCTGTTTAACAGTGAAATGCCTTATATTTAGTAAGACTTAGCAATATTTAATGAATAAGCAAATTAATATGTATATTTATATTCATATCATATAAGAACGCTCAATTTACAACTTGCCAGAGAACTTATTTCAAAAGTTACTATTCAAACAAATGGCCAACAGATATATGAAAAGATGCTCATCTTCTTTAGCTATTAGAGAAATGCAAATCAGAACGGCAATGAGATACCACCTCACACCTGTTCGATTAGCTGTTATTAGCAAGTCAGGTAATAGCAAATGTTGGAGAGGCTGTGGAGAAAAAGGAACCCTCATACACTGTTGGTGGGAATGTAAAGTAGTACAACCATTATGGAAGAAAGTATGGTGGTTCCTCAAAAAACTGAAAATAGAACTACCTTATGACCCAGCAATCCCTCTACTGGGTATATATCCCAAAAACTCAGAAACATTGATACGTAAAGACACATGCAGCCCCATGTTTATTGCAGCATTGTTCACAGTGGCCAGGACATGGAAACAACCAAAAAGCCCATCAATAGATGACTGGATAAAGAAGATGTGGCACATATACACTATGGAATACTACTCAGCCATAAGAAATGATGACATCGGTACATTTACAGCAAAATGGTGGGATCTTGATAACATGATACGAAGCGAAATAAGTAAATCAGAAAAAAACAGGAACTGTATTATTCCATACGTAGGTGGGGCATAATAGTGAAACTAAGAGACATTGATAAAAGTGTAGTGGTTACGGGGGGGAGGGGGGAATGGGAGAGGTATAGGGGGTGGGGAGGGGCACAAAGAAAACAAGATAGAAGGTGACAGAGGACAATCTGACTTTGGGTGGTGGGTATGCAACATAATTGAACGACAAGATAACCTGGACTTGTTATCTTTGAATATAAGTATCCTGATTTACTGATGTCACCCCATTTAAAAAAAATAAAATTATTTAAAAAAAAAAAAAAAGAAAAGAAAAAAATAAAAAGAAAGAGGGAATCTTTGATTGGGAAAGAAATATTAATAAAAACACACACAGAAAAAAAAAAAAGTTACTATTCAAAATGAATTTTTTTTCATAGGCTAGCTACTAACCATTCCGTGCTACAGACCATTCCCTTCTGTGTAAGTAGCAAAGGTTGGATGGGGAGGTAGGGAGGAATGGAGAGATGCTTCACTTGGAAGGGGAGCCCGCAAGTCTTGACTTTTAAACCTATGAGTCCTCAAATTCCTTTTTTATAACAAATATTTTGTTGTGCTGTTTTGCTACCCTGAAATGAAATCCACAAAAATATAGTCTCTATAATACACATATTCAAAAAATATGTATAAAGTCTTAATTGTAATATAAAGGAGAAATTAAAAAAAGAAATATATATTTAAGTGTGAAAGTGCACAGATATAGCTACTATACAACACAATGAGGTGGTCAGGTATTTATACTTATAATGAATATATTTGAATTTAAGAGATGCAGGTCAATCTTCAAGTTGATTCTTTTTATAGTTGACATTTTGAGTAAAGACACATACGTATATTTAAATGTATACTCAATATCATGAATCAAGAGCTACCAACACAGACTGTTGACAGTGTGTTTTTCGGTAACTCTGTTCCATAAGTTGAAATGCAATTTGTGACACCATTTTCAGAGAAAGTTAACAATTCTTGGTGAAGTTCTTTCTTTGACTTACCGGTAGTTGCATGCCTGGAACATTCATATTTATTGAAACCATGCTAAAAATAATGAGTGCTTATATGAAAAAAAATACTTAATTTCTAAGCTCTAAAAATTACACCAAGTTTTTTACCTATAAATTTAAGGCAGGGCATTAAAGGTTGTGAGAGATATGTGACCATACTTTTTAATTGTTTGAGACTGCCCTATACATTGTAGGAAATTTGATATCCCTGGTTCTCCACTCTGTTAAAGGAAAGTAGTGTTATAGTCAGTCGAACGGCCAGGAACAAGCCTGCAAATTTCCAGTTGCCCCTCATTGGTAGAACAGCCCCCACTGAGAAACACCTCCCTGGAGGTTTGTGATAAGCTGGGATAAAACCTTTTTATTTTCTTGCCAGAGAGTCTGGAATTCATAGCAGTGGTTTCCTAGCATATTGTTTTATGGAACTTTAAATTCACTTTTTTATTATTATTATTAATTTTATTGTGGTGACATTGATAAATCAGGGTACATATGTTGAGAGAAAATCTCTCCAGATTATTTTGACATTTGATTATGCTGCATAATACCCCTCACCCAAAGTCAAATTGTCTTCTATCTAGTTTTCTTTGTGCCCCTCCCTCCCATAACCACCACTCTTTTGTCCATATCTCTGAGTCTCATTTTTATGTCCCAGCTACATATGGAATCATATAGTTCTTAGTTTTTTCTGATTTACTTATTTCACTCAGTATAATGTTATCAAGGTCCATCCATGTTGTAAATGATCCAATGTCATCATTTCTTATGGCTGAGTAGTATTCCATAGTATATATGTACCAAAGCTTTTTAATCCACTCCTCCACTGACGGACACTTGGGCTGTTTCCAGATCTTCGCTATTGTGAACAATGCTGCCATAAACATGGGGGAGCATTTCTTCTTTTCAAACAGTGCTATGGTGTTCTTGGGGTATATTCTTAAAAGTGGGATAGCTGGGTCAAAAGGCAGTTCGATTTTCAATTTTTTGAGGAATCTCCATACTGTTTACCAGAGAGGCTGCACCAGTCTGCATTCCCACCAGCAGTGCAGGAGGGTTCCCTTTTCTCCACATCCTCGCCATCACTTATTCTGTGTTGTTTTGTTGATGAGTGCCATTCTGACTGGTTTTCTATATACAATATCATATCATCTGCAAATAATGATAGTTTTATTTCTCTTTTCCAATTTGGATGCCTTTTATTTCTTTTTCTTGTCTGAGTGCTGTGGCTAGAACTTCCAGAACTATGTTGAATAAGAGTGGTGAAAGGGGGCACCCTTGCCTTGTTCCTGATCTTAAAGGGATTGCTTTTAAGTTTTGCCCATTGAGTATGATGTTGGCTGTGGGTTTGTCATAGATGGCCTTTATCATATGAGGTATGCTCCCTGTATTCCCACTTTGCTGAGAGTTTTGATCATGAACAGGTGCTGAATTTTATCAAATGCTTTTTCTGCATCTATTGAAATCATCATTGATTTTTCTCCTTCCTTTTGTTTATGTGATGAATCACATTGATCGATTTGTGACTATTGTACCAGCCTTCCCTCCCCAGAATAAATCCCACTTGATCATGGTGTATGATTTTTTTCATATATTGCTGGATCCGGTTTGCTAATATTTTGTTGAGGATTTTAGCATCTAAATTCATCAGGGATATTGGACTATAATTTTCTTTCTTTGTGTTATCTTTGCCTAGTTTTGGAATCAGAATTATGCTTGCATCATAAAAGGAGGTTGGAAGTCTTCCTTCCTCTTGAATTTTTTGAAATAGCTTGAGAAGGATAAAAGTTAGTTCTTCTTTGAATATTTGGTAGAATTCACTAGTGAAGCCATCAGCCCCAGGACTTTTCTTTGTTGGGAGTTTTTTGATATCTATTTCTATCTCATTTGTTGTAATCGGTCTGTTTATGTTTTCCGATTCTTCCAGATTAATTTTTGGAAGATTATATGTTTCAAGGTATTTGTCCATTTCATCTAGGTTGTCTAATTTTTTGGCATACAGTTCTTCATAGTATTTTCTTAAAATATTTTGTGTTTCTGTTGTGTCAGTTGTTATTTCTCCACTCTCATTTCTAATTTTATTTATTTGAGTCCTCTCTCTTTTTCTCTTCATGAGTGTGGTTAAAGGTTCATCGAACTTCTTTACCTTTTCAAAGAACCAGCTCCTTGTTTCATTGATCCTCTGTATTGTTTCTTTAGCCTCTATGTCATTTATTTCCGCTCTGATCTTTATTATTTCCTTCCTTCTACTACCTCTGGGCTTTACCTGCTGTTCTTTTTCTAGTTCTTTTAGATGCAGGGATAAATAGTTTATTTGAGCTTTTTCTAGCTTCTTAAGGTATGCCTGTAATGCTATGAACTTCCCTCTCAGTACTGCTTTTGCTGTGTCTTATAAATTTTGAATTGATGTATGCTCATTATCATTCATTTCTGGGAATTTTTAAATTTCTTCTTTGATCTCATTGCTAACCCATTTGTTATTTAAAACATGCTATTTAGTTTCCAAGTGTTTGAGTATTTTTTAGTTTTTCTGTTGTGGTTGATTTCTAGATTCATGCCATTGTGATCAGAAAAAATGCTTGATATGATTTCAATCTTCTTAAATTTGTTGAGACTGCTTTTGCGCCCTAACATGTGGTCTATCCTAGAGAATGTACCATGAGCACTTGAGAAGAATGTATATTCTGCTGCTTTAGGGTGAAAGGTTCTGAAGATATCTATTAAAGCCAGTTGATCTAGTGTGTCCTTTAAGTCTGCTGTTTCTTTGTTATTTTTTTTTTCTTGAGGATCTATCTAGTGATGTTAGTGGGAATTGAAATCCCCTACTATTATAGTATTGCTGTTGATCTCACCCTTTATATCCATTAAAGTCTGCTTTGTATATTTAGGTCCTTCTATATTAGGTGTGTAGATTTTTATAATGGTTATATCTTCCTGTTGGATTGCTCCCTTTATCATTAAGTAGTAACCTTCTTTATCTATTACTATAGCCTTTGTTTTAAAGTCCATTTTGTCTGATATAAGTATTGCTACCCCAGCTTTTTTTAAATTTCTATTTGCATGAAATATTTTTTCCATCCTTTTACCTTCAGCCTATGTGCATCTTTTGTTTGAAGGTGTGTCTCTTGTAGACAGCATATGTCTGGGTCTGTTTTCTTTTCTTTTTTGGGGGTGGGGGGTCTGTTTTCTTATCCACGCAGCTACCCTATGTCTTTTGATCTGATCAATTCATTTACATTTAAGGTTATTAATGATATGTAGTTTATTGCCATTTTATTCTTGAAGCTGTATTCCTTTTTTGCTATATATTTTTTCCCCTTTGATCTATTTACTACAGGCCCCTTAGCATTTCTTGCAGCATTGGTTTGGTTTCAGTGAATTCCTTGAGGTTTTTTTTGGTCTGGGAAGCTTTTTATTTCTCCTTCATTTGCAAATGATAGCCTTGCTGGATAAAGTAGTCTTGGTTGTAGGCTCTTGTTCTGCATTACTTTGAATATTTCTTGCCATTCTCTTCTGGCCTCAAGTGTTTCTGTTGAGAAGTTGGATGTCATCCCTATGGGGGCTCCTTTGTAGGTGATAGTCTTTTTTCTCTATCAGCTTTTAATATTTTCTCTTTATCACTTAGCTTTGGTGTTTTAATTATGATGTGTCTTGGTGTAGATTTCTTTGGGTTTCTCTTTAATGGAATTCTCTGTGCTTCTTGAACTTGTGCGAGTTTTTTCTGCATTAATTTAGGGAAGTTTTCAACTATGATATGATTGAACAAAGTCTCTATCCCTTGTTCTTTCTCTTCTTCTTCAGGAACCCCTATGATGCGGATGTTATTTTTCTTCATGTTGTCACAGAGTTCTCTTAGAGTTTCCTCAGACTTTTTGAGTCTCTTTTCTTTTTTCTGCTCTGCTTCCATGCTTTCATTTATCTTGTCCTCTAACTCGCTGATTCGATTCTCAGCTTCATTCATCCTGCTTTTAATTTTTTCTATTGTGGTCTTCATTTCTGATATTGTATTTGTCATTTCTGACTGATTCTTTTTTTATTATTTCAATGTCCTTTTTTATATTTGATATGTCTTTATTTAGGTGTTGTAAAGACCATCTATTGTTGTTCTAAGATCTTTGAGCATCCTAACAATTGTTATGTAAACTCTGCATCCAGTAATTTGGTTATTTCTAACTCATTCAGGTACTTTTCTGGGGATTTCTCTTGATTCATTTGTGTTGCATTTCTCTGCCTTCCCGTTTTGTCTGTGTATAAGAAGGTTTTGGTCACTAGAGTCCAATGGGTGTGGCCTGTGTGTTCCCTAAGTGTGATTTGTCGGCAGGTCCACCATCCCCTCTGCCACTGCTGCTTAGGGCATTCTGGTATGGGCGTTGCCGGTGCCAGCCCGCTGGGGCTGTCGCTGCAGTTTCTGCCTCTCTTCCACTGGAGGGCTATGATTCCATACCCTGGTCTACAAGCCTCAGCTGCCTTGGCCTTCATCCCACCCTCCTGAGTGGGGCTATGCCACGTGCCCAGGCTGCAAGCTTCAGCACCACAGGCAAGGTGAGCATCTTTGTTTAGCTGTGGGTCTCCACCAGTTCCCGGGCTTTTGCCCCGCCCCTGTGGGAGGAGCCAGCTCGCAGGTCAGCTGCAAGCCTCGGCTCAGTGGGCCCCGGGCTGTGCACTGGCTCAGTCACAGGTCTCCACCTATTCTGGGCTTTGGCCCCACCTTCACGGGAGGAGCCCGCTTGGTGGGCTGTAAGCCTTCAGTTCCACATGCACAGCGGGACTGTGCAGCCGTGCTGAGTTGCAGGTCTCTGCCTGTTCTCAGCTTTTGCCCTACCCCCGCGGGAGGAGCCTGCTCCAGTCGGCTGCAAGCCTGAGCTCCAGGGCCCACGCTCAGTTGCTGGACTCCACCTGTTCTGGGCTTTTGCCCCACCGCCTTGGGCAGAGCTGGCTAGCGTGTAAGGGCTGCAAGCCTGGGTTCTGTGGGCTGGGTGAGGCTGCACACCCGCACGCACCCTTGCTCAGTGGCGGGACTCCACCCCTTCCAGGGTTCTCGCCCTTTACCCGCAGGTGGGGTTGCAGGCCCGCAGCAGGAGGGCCTGACCACTTTCCCGCATCCACATCATCCCCTGCCAAGCAAGACTGAGCTCACACCTGGGCCTCAGTCATGGCCAGAGGGCTTTTGCCCTTGCCTATGGAACCGCGCTTCCACATTCTGCTGCCATCCGCCCGCTGGTGAGCCCTTAGCCGTGTGGGTGGGGGTGTTGCCTCAAACCCTAACACTCCATGAGCACCTTCCTTCTAAGCTACTCTGCTCTGAGTGTGGAGAGAGAGCTTGTTTGGCTTGTGTCCTGCTTCCCTTTGCTGGTATTGCTAGTTCCACAGGAAATATTCACTTCAGATTTGGGGAGTGACTTAGCCCAGGGGTTAGGGTGGCTGTCCCTCAAAGTGTTTCTCCCTTTGCCTCCTAGATTATACTCTCTTCCTGCTGCTCCAGTCCTCTCCTCTCTCCCCATCTCCTGGAGCCCGGGGTGGGTGGTTGTGAGAGAGGTGTTCTGAGCGGTCCCTTTAAGAAGAATCCTGGGTCTGAGAAATCTGTCTCTTTCTCACAAACAGTATCCTGACTTGTTTTGCAGTTAACACTGTCCCTATGCCTCTTCTAGGCTCTGGGTTTTCAGGCTGGGGCTTTATTCCTGGGGCTCAGGACCCTCCCCTCTCTGCCATACTCAGTTCCCGCCACGTGAGTCTGTTCGGGCTGTCATTCGCTCCTAGGAGCTGGGCAGCCCTCTCCACGTTTCTGCTTTTTCTACCAGTCTCAGTGTGGCTTCTTTAGTGTTCCTTCATTATAGATTCCTCTTAGTTTAGTCCAAAGTTGGTTTTTCCAGATGATGGTTCTTAAAATTAAGTTGTAATCCACTTTGGTTCTGGGAGGTGGAAGTTGGTAGGTCTGCCTACTCCATTGCCATTTTTCCACCTCAATTCACTTTTTATAACAATTTTATTGGAGCCCTAGCCAGTTGGCTCAGCAGTAGAGTGTCGGCCCAACATGTGGAAGTCTTGGGTTTGATTCCTGGTCAGGGCATACAGAAGCGAATTTGCTTCTCAACCCCTCCCTCCCTTTCTCTCTCTCTCTCTCTCTTTCTCTTCCCCTCCCTCAGCCAAAGCTTGAATGGTTTGAGCAAAGCTGGCCCCGGGTGCTAGAATGACTCCATGGCCTTGACCTCAGGTGCTAAAATAAAATAGCTGGGTTGAGCAATGCCTCAGATGGGCAGAGCATCGTCCCCTAGGGGGCTTACTGGGTGGATCCCGGGAGCGCATGCCAGAGTCTGTCTCTGCCTCCCCACTTCTCATTTAATTAAAAAAAAAATTTCATTTGGAAAGTCTTCTTGGAAAAATTGAACACAATACTGCAAGCTATGTTTTAGCCAACTTCCTCTGTAAGGGAACGCTAGTCTCACTTTTAGGCTAACTGAATAACTTCCCATGTCATGGCAAATAGGGTCATTTTTGCAAATTGCTTTCTTTAAAATATGGACTTCTAGATTTTTGTTTCTGTTTAGGACATTCTGACTCTTCTAGAATTCAGATCAAGGTGAGTGACTGAGTCTGGGTTTTGTAATGGTGACCAATTCCTTGACGTGGCAGAGTCCCTTTGAAACCCGCACACTGATCTGTCATCACAGGATTAGCTGCTAAGCGGCCTCAGGGAAACGAGTTGTTCCTGTGGATCAAATTTATAGGAAATAAAAATGACCAATCACTACGAGACTGTCCAGAGAAACTAAGTTTAAAATAATCTCTTAGACTGTGTTACTTTGTCACTTTAGAAATGAGTCATGCAATGAGAGCAGATGCAATATGTTCACTGCTATTTCTTTTTAGGCAAAGAAACACCTTAAGTCCTTGGAGTAAGAAGCCCAGCCTCTCTTAAAAGCAATACAGCAAAGCAAATTAATATAAACATGAACAGCAAACTTCTTAGTGAGTATATCTTCATTGTCTCAGAATTTCAAGTAAGGCATCAAGTTGTGCTGATTTGGATCCTAGAAAGTTTGATAAGGGTCACTGCTGCCCCCTAGTGTAAGACTTGTTCCTGCAGACAGTTGAGAAGAAATATTGAATATATGGGAGCCCATGGGCAAATGCATGGGAAATAAACAAAGACGCTTTGTTTAAATAATGCAGATTTTGATGACTTTTTAGTATATCATTTCCTTAGAATGAATAATTATAACACTTTCTTGTAACTTCCTGAAGAAATAGCGCTTAAATATTTTCCTGTCATTGCTTAGGGTTTGACTTTCTCATCATCATTTTCTGCTTTTCCCACTGCAGGGCTGGCTATATGATTTCCAGGGTGCACTGCTAAATGAAGACGCGGGAACCCTTATTTAAAAAACAAGAAAATAGCACCACAGGAGGTACTAAAGTACTTTTTCCTTTCTTCTACAGTCTTTCTCTTGACTTGTTATGGTGTTTTTATTTGCTCTTGTGGGGATGCAAAAAATATAACTTTTCTTCCATATTCTAGCTTCTTCTAGCTGGAATAATAGTCAACTTAATAAAGATAAACAGGTGAAAATGTCTGAAGTTTATTATATGAATGTACATTCAGGGATTCATAAAAATGTGACATTGGGCTGTTTAGGTTTATAGATCATTCTGGACGAAGGAGAAGGGGCAGGAGTCTGGGATTCTGTCGGGAAAGTACTTACCTTCTACAGGCGGGAGAAAGAACAAACGTGGTAAACAGAGTCTTGCTGGGGCAGGCTTTGCTGGATTTGTTCCTGTCTGTCATATATGTGCTAATCTCTAGGTGCTCAGGTGAGTGTGCTAAGGTTCCCTTCTTGAAGCAGGTTTTCTGTCTGAATTCCTTTAGGCAGGAAAAGGGGGTCAAAAGTTTTTGCTGAGTCCTTTGTTTCTTAATAACCAGGTTAAAATCAATATCCCAAAAGGTGCTTTTTGGAGTGGCGAAGTTTTGGTCCCCTTCATTATTTAATATCATTCTAAAGTAAAAGCACATTAAAAATTTTAAACACTAGCATGAATTTTATCACTCACCTTTGTATTGTGCAACGCAAATTATAAGGGCAAATATAAGAACAAATTATAATTGTGTTAAAGGCAGGGACAGCTGAAATGGAATTGTGAGCCATGCACTTGGGCCTTACTCTCAGAGCACTGAGATTTGCACTCGGGTTTGCATTCAGAGCCGTCGTTTGAGGGTGGGGATGAAGATTATTAATGTGTGATTCCTGGGAGACTCTTTACTGTATCTCTGAGGATGCTCTCAAAGACTAGAACGAGATCTGTTGTCAAAAAACCAGAAATATGTTTTCTGACTCTTCAGCAGGAAGATGAGGCAAAATTAAGTTCATTTTAAAACTTGCAGTATTTAAGAATATACAAATGCTAGGGTTTCTTCAGCTTAACCTTTCAAAAGGTGACTAAATATACCAGGTAGCAGCACTGAATTTTACTTGAAAATGTATTAAATTAATGTATTAAAGATTCAATCAGAATGCATTTGCTTTGTGAGCACCAGGCTTAGAGCACACACTAAGCATGAAAGGGGGGAAAGAGAGTCCAGAGGAGGAAGGTGGTTCCTGCCTTCCAGGGCCCACCTGCTTTGAAAATCTTAACAGTAACAATCAGGTTGTGAGATAACTGCATAAGATGCAATTTTTATAAAAATTGTACTCGTTTGATAAAGGATTTTTATTCTACTCAGTTTAGAAAAAAAAAAAAAAACCTTGTAAAGACTTATCTCTGTTTCCTGACTTCTCAAAAAGTATCTTGAATTTGACTTGACAGTTTTCTTAATGGTAAACACTAGTTGACATCAGCCTGCTAAATGTCAAAATTATTTTCTTTTCTCCCCTCTTTCTCCTCTTCCTCCAATAAACTTTCTTTTTCTTGTTTTCTTCTCTGAGTGCAGGGCTATCCGTATTCTTCCTCTGAATGGTCAGTGTATCTATACTTGTTCCTATCAGACTGTCTACTCTCCATTTCTACATTTGCTGCCTTTGATTGGGAAGAGGCTGGAGTAGTGGCTAATGAAATTTGTATCCATAAAGAGCTATTTATTTCTTTGTGTAGATCTGTATTTCCAACTGGTATCATTTTCTTTCTTCCTAAAGGGCTTCCTTTAACATTTCTTGTAGTGCAGGTCTTCTGGTGATGAATTCTTTCAGTTGTGTTACTTTTAAATGTATGTGTCCCTGTTTCATGAAGTGAGTGTTTTCTTGCTGATCTTGTGACCTTGACCAAAGAGTCCACCACCATAGCTCCGAAACAGACATGGTTAGAATTGTATTCGGTTTTCCTACAATGGAAGATTTGGTGGATTTTGTTTAATTTCTACGAGATTTTCTGAAGCAAAGTTTTGCCTCTTAATTATTAAACACATTATATAATTGAACTATAAGTACAAACAACAGGGCTGCAAGAGTTAGAATGAATTTTAGAATCATATAGTCCAAACCTGGTCTCAAGTTCACACTAAGATATTTGTATTTTATAAATAACAAACTGAAGCAATCATGCAAGAATTAAGAGGTTCTTTTTGTTCCTTTTTTTGTTTGCTTCCCCCACATATATACAACAGAGGCCATATTTTATGTACCAAGACCATGTTCCTCTGCCTTAGACTATTTGCTCATATCAAGCAGTGTAGATTCACATGATGTCCTTGAAGTTCATTTTAGGATAGAGCAGGAATAATGAGAAGTAGGTAGCAGCATGTTAACTTCTAAACATACAGGAATATTTTCTCTTAACCTCAGTTTACAAGGTCCAGAGTTTGTCTGTCTTTATATTCTCACCACCTAACACAATGCCTGCCACACAGTAGGTGCTCAATAAATGTTTTCATTGTCAGGTGCTAAAGATTATTACCTGTCACCCCTGGTTAAGAGATTGATGCAGGATACTGAAAATGCTCCACAGTGAAGAGACATCTGAATTCTAAATAGTTTGGAAAGGGGACAATGAAATAAAAAAAAATTGAAATTGAAGAACGTGACCACAATGAATGACTGTTTTATTGTCTTTCTTGAAAAATCTATCTGTAACATTATTGATGTATTTCAGCATTAAAATACATCTGGTATCCTCGTTAAGTTAGGTAGATAGGTATTCCAATTTTAGTTGTAGCCATCTGGAATTTGGTCCAGGCTCAGGGTACACATGACAGGTCACATATTGATTGACAATGGTCATTTGATTCTGCACATACTATGTTCCAAGTATTGTATGAAAGGCAGGATAAATATTTAGTTTTAACTTATGACACAAGTGTAACGTTTCCTGTAGATGTTCAGTTAAGTTAGACTTGCTGTTACTGTTCGCTATAAGATTGGAGTTACTTTTAGATTCTGGCTTAACTTGTCTTTCTTAAGGGTTCATATATTTGTTTACACAATGATGTCATATTTTACCATCAGGAATTTGATTGTGTATTGAACTCAATATGCTGTTTAAGGTGCAGTTAAAAAATGAAGCAGTTTTTGGTTCAAGGAAGACATTCTGTAACCTAAGCATGGAAGACCCTCCTGAGCCGAAAATAGACACAATTTAAAAATGAAAGCCTGAAGTTAATTTTAAAGCAATCTCAAACATACACATGAGTGAAGCTAGGTCAGGAAACCTTAAACTAATTTTAGCAATGGACCCCGATAGAATGAAAAACTAAATCTAGCTCTGGACCCCGATACAACAAAAAAGTCAATCTAATGTGTAAAAGCCTCAACCAGTGCCTGGGCAAGAACATAGTCCACTTTAAAATAGAAACGGATCTTTGCACAACTTTTTACCAAACTTATCTTAACAGTAATTGGAAATCTCACCATTTCAGGTTCGAGAACCTAACCACAGCGGTGGATTTGAATAGCACTCACTGAGAAACAAAACCGAGCAGTAACAATCTCTAAGGGGAAAGAGCCGCTCACGAGTTAACTCGTGTTTTCAGGCCCAAACATTGTTGACCACCCACGAGTAAAGTTGTGTTTCTACTTGCATTACTGATTTCACATTTTGAAAACTCTCGGTAATATAGGTCTATTGTATTTGGGACTCCTCAATGCATTCAAAATTTACTGTAATTACAATGGACAAAATAAAATAAGATACAAAAACTTTCCACATGAAGTAGCTAGGGAAAAGATATCTGTTGGTTCAAATGAGTGCAGCTCAGAACCTAACACTTCTTCTGGCACTTCTCAAAGAGCTCCTTACATTGATTCACCTTTTAGGCTTTCACAGCAACTAAAAGACCACGTTTGATAAATCAGAATCACTGGTATAAAAGGAAATTCAACTAGAATGTGCAAAGTCTGTGTTTCAAAAAAAAGCATAGCAAAACCAGATATATTTGCAAAACATGTTGGGTACCATTACACGTAGCTGATTGTTAATAGCAGGGGTTGGGAACCTATGGCTCATGAGCCAGATGTGGCTCTTTTGATGGCTGCATCTGGCTCGCAGACAAATCTTTAATAAAAAAATAATAATGTTAAAAATATAAAACATTCTCATGTATTACAATCCATTCATTTTCTGCCACTCATGTTCATGGTTGCAGGTGGCTGGAGCCAATCATAGCTGTCCTCTGGGACAACACCAAACTTTTATTGGATAATGCGCATCATACAGGGGTCGTTGTATGGCTCTCACAGAATTACATTTTAAAATATGTGGCGTTCATGGCTCTCTCAGCCAAGAAGTTTCCCAACCCGTTATACAGTGTGTCTGGAAAGTCATGGTGCACTTTTGACCAGTCACAGGAAAGCAACAAAAGACGATAGAAATGTGAAATCTGCACCAAATAAAAGGAAAACTCTCCCAGTTTCATACCTATTCAGTGCAGTTTGATGTGGGCTCACACACAGATTTTTTAGGGCTTCTTAGGTAGCTATCCCGTATAGCCTCTACAGACTCGTCACTGACTGATGGCCTACCAGAACGGGGTTTCTTCACCAAACTGCCGGTTTCCTTCAACAGCTTATCCCACCGAGTAATGTTATTCCTATGTGGTGGCACTTCGTTATAAACACGCCGATATTCACATTGCACTTTGGTCACGGATTCGAATTTAGCAAGCCACAGAACACACTGAACTTTCCTCTGTACCATCCACATCTTGACTGGCATGGCTGTGGGCTGCTCCACTGTATACACGGTGTTATGTCATCATTTGCGCATGCGCACATGCTGCCACATCATCCTACAGAAAATAGGAGGGTTTTCCTTTTATTTGGTGTAGATTTCACATTTCTATCATCTTTTGTTGCTTTCCTGTGACCTGCCAAAAGTGTACCATGACTTTATGGACACACTGTATAGTATACCACAACAAAAAAATTTACTAAAATATATAATATGTATAAAATATAATATTGTAGCACATATGTACAAAGTTTCATTTAAATTCATTATGTGTAAATAAAGTATACTGAAGTTTATTTAGATTGTTTCACTTTCATACTCAGTTAAGAAAAAATAGCCAGTGACATGAGATAACTTTTGTGTAAAATTGCTGGTCAACAGTGTGTTAAAGTATTGCCAAGCGCTACTTTTCCTGGATGGCAGGCCACCATGTAACACTAGCACATAGTCCAATAATATAGTTACTTATGAGGAGTGATTCTTGTGCATTCTGTAAATAATTAAATGAAACAGTTTGACCTATATTGTGACTTATAAACCTCTGCATACTGTGGGTCTTGAGAAAGTGCTAGAACCTATAGAATACTTTAAAGATATTTTAAGCATGCTCTCTGCATTCATGGCTGAAATCATAAAGATGATTTGTTCCTTATGGTACTAACACAGACGCATGCCTTACCTGCTAAGTGCCCTGCAGAACACTGAATATAGACCAACGAGAAAAGACGGGTATGAGTTGAACGTGTAAAATGGCATCCGAATGGAAGCACAGCATGGTTTGGATACGCAGGGAACTGGATCTTTGGATTTACACTTGTAAAATGTGAAAGAAAAAAATGTGATGAATATTTGCAACACATCTATAACTAATCATTCTATGCATCATTAAAAGCAGATTTATGTACAGTGTAAAATTTTTGAGTGACATTGCTGAACTTTAGGCAAAATATGTTTCATTTTCCACACAGTGAAAATGTACTTCTTTCCAAGTGACCTGTGTAGTATTCTGAAACTTCTGAACATGAATGACAGAGCACAAGTTATGAGTTCACATTAACATTAGTATATCCTCCGGAGGATAGCATTATTTCCAGTTTGACATTAGAGGTAGAATTAGGAACAGTTTAGAAAAACATTTAAAAGAATATAGCAAATAAAACACAGTCATAAACATGACCATTAAAAGGAAAAAGAGACAAGTTAGGAAAGACTTTATATGACTTAGAAAAAGTAATGAATATTAATAGAGAAGGGTGACTCTGGAGCAAACGTTACGTGAGTGCTTTTCAGAGCTGTAAGAAATCTTAGGAACCATCCTGACCAGACCTTTAATTTACTGAACATACAACTCTAAAGCCCAGAGGAGCGAAATGGCATTTTAAGGCCACACAGTAAATAGCAGAAAATTAATCTCTAACCTAGTTTATTTCTCACTGCAATCTTTTTTGCTGTTTAATTCAGCCTGTTCCTGATGTTTTCTCTTCAATATGGAGGATCAAATAAAAAATATAGACTTGGAGCAAATATCTACAAAGGGAAACTAAGAAGGTAATTAGTTATGGATGCCAAGGGATTTTTTAAAAGTAAATTAAAAATGAGAATATTAATATCCACATCAGACTTCCCTCCCTTCCAAATGTGAAAGTCTTCCAACACCAGAGTGTCTCAGTGTAGGTGGGAATGTTTGGTGACATTTGTAACATGAACACAAATCCTCCTCTTTAAACAGATGGGAATCTGTGGGTTAGTTACAGGTAATAGTTACAGTGTCTCCAGATTAAGCTCAGATCTTGTCAAGACAGAAGGAACATAAAACTTCAGGGAGCTCTGGATATAATAAAGCTGAAATAGAGTCTTCCTGCAGGGGGCGTCAGATGACCAGGCAGGGGAGAGCACAGAGCGGTGGTACAGCCCGTCATCCTGGAAGGGGGGCCCTTTTCAATCACACTGACCAGGAGAACTGGACCAGGCCTGTGGCGATGATGAGAGAAGAGTGCCGTGTCAGGCTTCGCCTGCGTGCTGCACCAGCGCTGCACTGCGGCAAACGTCCCCACCCCCATCCTCTGGGCTGCAGGCTGGTTTGGGGACACACGTCTCTAAATCAAATAAACGGTCCACAGAAGTTGAAAAAAATCTATTGAGAAATCATTTTCTCAGAGTTGTGATAAATAGGACATGTAAATAAGAGAATCATTAAAAAGTTCTTTGAACCATTCAAACTCTGAGAATTTGCTTTGATGACATTATAAAGCAAAGGAAGGTAAACTAGTTTCCACTTGGGCAAGAGTGTTTATTCTGCTTCTCTAAAAGGGAGGTGAGGGCATGGAAGGAAGAGCAAGATAAGCAGATAGAGGACACGTTGAGGAATGAAGCTCTGGGCGAGAGAAAGGAAACTGAGGCAAAGGACACCTGGGCTCTAGAAATGGACCTGGAGCTGGGCTTGGGTGGTTCAAGGGCTGATGTCTGGTTATATAACCTAAGAATCAGAGGCAGGGGTAGAACTGTTGCATTAGGAATGAGAGGTGATCTTGAATCGAGTCCATTAGAGAAATACAAAGACCATATATTTCCAACCTGTGCATTCATGTATTGGAGTTTATGATATAGATGAAGGCAGGGTCATAGTTTTGAAAATCTGGAGTTGCTAAACACAAAATCAAAAGAAACTAAAAATGTGGTGATAGAGGGCAACTTGACTTGGAGTGGTGAACACACAATACAGTGTACAGATGATGCAGTGTAGGACTGTGCACCTGACCTGTACAGTTTTATCAACCAATTCCATCCCAATAAATTTAGTAAAAATAGGAATAAAAAAATCCTAAAAATGAAAAGACATTGGGTAAATTTGTCTTCATATCTCCCTATAAGCTAAATACAGTTCTGATTAGTGTTCTATGTATCTGCTTTCAACTGATGACCCTTTTCCCTAGATTTTATCTTTTAATTCCTCATGGTCTCCCTCTTAGTTCTCTACTATCAGCTTTATAAATGCAGGTGTCCCTCCAGCTCCTGTCGTTGGCCATCTTCTTGCTGTACTCCAGCCCACCTTCAACTGGAACATGAATATATTTATAAATAATGTGTGTACTTGCTAAAGTACACATTCTAACTCATAAGTCCGGAATGGGACCCCAAACTCTACATTTCTGACCAATCCCCAGGTGACATGAAGGCTGCTAGTCCTCTTACTGTAGTGAGTGACAAGTGTTTACACTTCTCTGAGAACATTTACCTCTTCTTTATTTAAAAATATATTCATATGTATGTTTTCTTTTTGTGTGTGGGGTTTCTTCTAAATTTTTACTATTGTCTTGGTGCAATAGTTTCTATATGTCCATTTTCAGCTTTGTGTCTTTCTCAAGCTTCAAATCTGCATATACAAGTGCTTTCTGGACTTCTCAGTGCAGATCCTACCAGCACCTCAACAGGACACATGCAAAACTGGATTCACCATCCTCTAACTAGCTCCTTTCCCAATGAATCCCACTTCCATTAAAGATATCACAACGTGGCAGAATTTCAGAATGATGTCCACCAGCATTCTAGTGCCCTAAACATACATCCCCAACCCCCAAATACCAAATGTTTGTCTATTTAGAAGAATCAGGGATATAACCTTCAAGCAACAACAAATTAAAAAAAAGTGAGGCAACAACCAATTTTAAAAAAATGAAAACCTAGTTTGGAAGCATTCCAATTTGCTTATGTCATAAAAGAAACTGTCAAGGTAACAGGCCACTAATGGCTTATTAAAACAATTAGATGTGAATTACTTCCTATAAAATGGGTTTTTAAGAACTTGTCCTGACTTGCATTTAATAGCTCTATGTACCACATTGTAGACAGAAGCCCTCCATGAGTACTTGTGTAGAAAGGATCCTATAAATTGTTGATCCCCTGTTTTCTCTAAGTCTTTAAGTTTATTTGGTGCTGAAGCTCTTGACAAGAGTGTTATGGTCAAGTAGCAATAACAATGTAGCAATTCCAGTGGTTTACTTGAGCATATTACAAGTATGTACACAGTGGTATTCAATAAAAAGAAAGGTTTTTATTTGGTTATTATATGCTTTATAATCTAAATATTATGCATAACAATGCATATATAGATATATAAACATATATACATATGCACATATACATATATATAGGCATATACATACTGTGATAGTCTTTATTACATGCGGCTTAAGTGTCTGTTTGTTGCCGATAGCTTATTGGTTGCTTGCGTAACTGTACTAGCCAATGGGGTGAAGTTGCCACGGCTGAACGCAAATTGAGCGGGTCAGGGGGAAGGTGAACATTTGTTTGCATTGGCAATCATCTGTTTTACATAAAAACTACGTCTTAACGTAATTTCTTTTAAGAATGCCTCCTAGAAAATACAGCACTGAAGAGGAGAGAAAAGGAGCTTAAGCTGCACAAAAATGGCTTTCTGGACAAAAAGAAACCACTGAGCAGAGAAAGACAAGGCTTGCTTCAGTCGCAGAGCAAATGCGTCTTTCTCAGCAAAATGAGACTGATGAGCATAGAGAAACAAGGCTTGCCTCAGATGCAAGACAAAAAAGCCTGTCTCGACAAAATGAGTCCCTTGAACAAAGGCAGGAGAGAAATGCAAAAAAACGACAGAGTAATGCTGACCTAAACGCAAAAAGGATTAAAACAGTTTCAAACGGAGAAATTTTAATTTTTGAGCGTTCCTCTGGTGACATGAATATTAAATGTGAACACTGTCAGTCCTTAAACTTCAAGTTAGAAACTAATCAATTTGACCATGGCAAGAAAGGATTTTCTCAATGTTGCAAGTACGGAAACATTGTAGTTCCACTAATTGAGAATTATCCACCACTCTTGAATAAATTATTGACTAATCAGCATCCAAATAGCAAACAGTACATAGATAGCATTCGATCCATTAATAGTTCGTTTGCTTTTGTGTCCATGGGAAACAAACCAATTGACTTGCCTGGACCAGGACTTGGCACTTTTTTTTTACCTGAGCCTGCATTTGGACACAGTCAACTTTATGTTGCCTATTCAAGAGTTCGTGAAAGAATGGATGTAAAATTAAAAATAATTGATGGTCCTCTGCAAGGCGAGCTTAAAAATGATGGAAAGATCTACACAAGAAATGTGTACAAAGAGATCTTTGACATATGAATTAACATTTTATTATTTGAATCACCTTTATTTATTGAGCTATTGGTGGCTCTTAAGAAATGTACCGCCAGTGGTTTCCTTCATTGCACTCTACTTTAAGCAATTAAGCAAGTAGAAGGGGGAAACCCCGTGGGGCACTAAGCAAAGGGGCGTCCTCGCCGCCTGCCCTGGGTAATTCAGTTTGAACTAGCAGACACCTTTGCACAAATCATTTTAATTACAATTTATAATATCTAGAACAGCAGTCATTTTGTATGACCGCCGGGCTTTCTAGTTAATTATATGTGTCAAGTTGACTGGGCCTTAAGTCAAACACTAGGCTTGGAAATTTTTGCTGTACCATCATTTGGGCAATCTCTCGGCATTTCTCCTTGCACTGCAGTCAAGGAATTATCCACTTAGGCCCACCTAGTGCTTTCTTATGGGCTATGTTAGACACATGTTCAGGGCAAAATGGTGCCACAAAGAGTTGTCAATGATGTTTATTGGAGTAGAGTTTGGAGGGAATGGAAGATCAGGACAGTTCTCGCAGAAGATAAAATTGAGCAGGTCTATTACAACTGCCTAACGGCCATCTCCTCTAATTGCAGCCCAGTCACTGCAACACTACCACGGTCAACTTTCTAAAAAGCAAATCTAATCTGAAGGTCCTTGACTTTGTTTGGCTGGCTCTGTACAGCCTACCAGATGAAATTCAAAGTTCTTCACACTGTGGCCCCATCTCCTATCACTCCCTCCTCATCATATCCCTGATTAGTGTACTCTCGACTTCTCTGTGACACTTGGGGGTCACAGAGTCTCCATGCAAAAAGCCTCAGAAAACCTTCCTAGGAGTCCATGGACTTCAAGTTACAGATCCCTTTCATAAACTAACACTGATCAGTAGATAGACCTGATAATGGCTTTATTTAAGATTCTGAGCTGAAAAATAGTTTTCTTTAGGTTATAAAGCTGCATTAAATTTGGAGGGGATGTCTAGCAAAGTAAAGCATCTTTACACCTAATGATACTCCTTTAGCCAAAATGTTGGAAAATAGAGTAGCTCAAGTTTGAGTCTTTTCAGAGGACATTTTACAGATATATTTTAATTTGGGAAGGATTAAGGGTAATTCAATAAAAACAAAAAAAAATTAATATCTTTAAAATGTCTTTTCCCTTCACGTGATTTGATTTGAGAAGATCGATGGACTGAGTAATCGGGAGAAGGGTTACTGGCTCACAGCCGGGTGAAGGCCTATACATTCTGTGTCCGTTGTTGGGAAACAAGAGAGCTGGATCCACAGACTTGCCAAGCCTCCCAAACCTTTCTTACCAAAGCCCTGCACGGGCCACGTGTCCAGAACACCACCTTTCACTTCTGCAGGCCTGCTGGCGCTTCCCTCAGGCCTTCATTCCAATGCCATCTTCTAACGGCGGCCTCCCTAAGCCACTTGTACACAATTACAATCGTCCCTTCAACCTCTGGCACTTCCTGGTGCTCTTTGTAGCTTGTTTTTTCTCCTTAGCTCTAATCACAATGAAAAATACTATATATTTTTTTCTTTGTTTCTGTTTTTTTCCTCTCAAGTAAATATAAGCTCCACGTGGGCAGGGATTTTGGTCGTTTTTGCTCACTGCTGTATCTCCAGTGTCCACCACATAGTAGGCATTCAATAAATATGATAGAGTAAAAAATCTGTTTCCTCTCTCAGAGTCAAATATGGCTCCTCCATGGAGCCTGGTCTGAATTCCTCACTCACCTCCTGGGTGGCTCCTGCAGCATTCTGACCCTCGACAAAATTAGCCTCATTACTGAGCTCACATTAAGGCATCCATCTTCCATCTGGGATGTATTACTTTCAAAGTGTTTAAAGATGGCATTTTGATAAAGTAATTTTCCTAAAACTCAGTTATATTCATACAAATTGGGAAAGATTTCACTGACAGCAGAAAATGTGGAAAAAACAGGAACTTAGTGAACGAATCAGATTCAAAAATGAGATGAGGTTTGCAAAAAAAACTAAGCAATCACCTACCCACCTATCCTCCCCGCTGAGGTTAGTTTTAAGCTGCATAACAACTGAATCAAGTTCCCCCATGCTGACCAGCTCATGCCTCAAATGGAGCTTTGTGATCAGTCCTGGCGGCATGTTCATGTTCGGGAGTGGTCTGGAGCCTGTGCAGGAGAGAGGAGACTGAGGGAATTGGGAATAGTTAGCCTGGGAAAGTGCGAGGGCAGAGAACAGGTATCTTCAAATATTCAATATCTGCAGGGCTGTCATATTGGGGAGGAACCGTTTCTTCTGTGTGATCTTAAGGAAAATTGGAAATTTCAAGGAAATCTATTTTGGCTCAATTATGGTACAGGTTTTGAGGGGTCTGATGCAGACTGGGTTACAGCAGGGGGCAGGGGGCCACAGCGCTGCCCTCTTGGACCTGCAGGTGGCTCCTGATGTACACTCTGCACACGACCCTGCTCTGTCCATCCTCCTCCTGTGTGGGGCTTGTTGCCACATGGCATCTTAGCTCGTTGTGACCTATGCTTAAAGTATCTATAGTTTTCTTTATGGTTAAAAAAAATCATTTGTTTCTGAGTATTCCAATTCATTTTGACTTCCACGCCGCTAGCTCTTGCAGGAAACTGGTTTACACTGCCTTGACGTAGACAGAGACCAGTGTGAACTGTCCACCCTTTCACTTCTTTCCATTCTGGGTCATAGTCACATTTTCTGGACACATACTCATGGCTGATGAGTGATAGTGGTTGATATCAAACACGAAGTCAAGTGTAATGCTGGTAAAAAGCAATTCCAGCATACCAAAGAGATTTGGATGAGTAAATCTGGTGTCTCAAGAGCTTTTCAAACTCCTGCTGTTTTTAGGAAAGACTGCAGGGACTCTCCAGAGGGTCAGTCCTTCTCCTTTCCCCAACACATCCCCCTGGCACAAAGAACAGAGACCCATAGTACAATTCCCACCAGCCACTTAAGGCTGTGGCTAGCTGTCAAACACCTGGAGTTCCTTTGCTTTTATTCTGCTCCCACCATTTAAATATCACGTCCTTTTGTTACTGTCTCCTTAAGATGTCTAGGACCTTTTTGGTTCTTGTCTTCTCCTTGCACAGAGTAGATGCCTAATAAAAGATTGTTGCTGAATAAACCCCAACAGCTGCTTTCTTTTCTTTTCTTTTCTTTTTTTTTTTTTTTTTGTATTTTTCTGAAGCTGGAAACAGGGAGAGACAGTCAGACAGACTCCTGCATGCGTCCGACCGGGATCCACCCGGCACGCCCACCAGGGGCGATGCTCTGCCCACCAGGGGGCGATGCTCTGCCCCTCCGGGGCATCACTCTGTTGTGACCAGAGCCACTCTAGCGCCTGGGGCAGAGGCAAGGAGCCATCCCCAGCGCCTGGGCCATCTTTGCTCCAATGGAGCCTCAGCTGCGGGAGAGGAAGAGAGAGACAGAGAGGAAGGAGAGGGGGAGGGGTGGAGAAGCAGATGGGCGCTTCTCCTGTGTGCCCTGGCTGGGAATCGAACCCGGGACTTCGCACGCCAGGCTGATGCTCTACCACTGAGCCAACCGGCCAGGGCCAGCTTTCTTTTCTTATTCCCGGTTAATATCACCTCTGGCCTGGACACCTGTAGACCTCTTCAGCAGTCTTTCTTGGCTCTAGTCTTGATCCTTCTCCAGTCATTTCTCCACAATGCCAACCTGAAGACTCTTACTAATATGCTAACCTATCATTTCATCTCCATACTTAAAAGTCCTTCAGGGCATTCAGGATCAAGTGAAAGGTCCTTACCATGGCAACCAAGGCTCTTCATGATTTATCCAATACCTGCCTACCACATCTCTCAGTCCTCCCCAACCCTTCACCATCTGGTCAGTCTTATTGGCCCATTTTCCCATTTTCTAGTCTTTGCCAGACAGCACTCCCTGGTTTAAATCCCTCTCTGAGGTTTGCCAGTATCGGATTGGCAGTAGAACCCTCTTGCTGTGTTTCCATGGCACTCGTTCCTGTTCCTTTAATACTGCTCATTAGGCTGTAATTCCTTGAGGTTCAAAGCAAATCATGTTAATTTCTGTCCAATGCCTGGCCAACAACAGGCTCACTGCATGTCCACAGAAGACATAAAGGAGTTCAGTGTGTTTATACCCATTTCCTAGGACTCCACGGGCAGCACAAATATGTGGAGTGGGCAGCATCAACTGCACCGTTTCTACTTCTTGTTCTGCCATGAACAAGACACATGACATTAGGATAGGAAGAGTAAAATTCTCATTTTCTGTATCTTTACTTTTATAACCTACTATTACTCATGTATAATTTCTTGACCAAGACCTATCTTCTACAAAAACATATGTCAATTTATATATTTCCATATTAAAAAGTGGTTAAAATGCAGAAAATGGGCATCGTAAAGCTTAGGCAGCTTTGTCATGGAATCCAGGGAAGTGTGTTGGTGTCTGAAAGGCACAAATGGAAATGCCATGCACCACCGCTCCGTTGTGTGGTTTGGGAGACGTTTCCTGGGAGGCGGAATGGCCCTCCTGTTGCACCTGGCACGCAGCAGACACCAAGTGCTGGTTCTCTTCCTCTCATGGTTTTGGGGATCTCGGAATACAGAGCTTCAGTGAAATA
The DNA here is from genome assembly GCF_036850995.1 of Saccopteryx leptura. Classification (NCBI taxonomy): domain Eukaryota; kingdom Metazoa; phylum Chordata; class Mammalia; order Chiroptera; family Emballonuridae; genus Saccopteryx; species Saccopteryx leptura. The sequence continues at coordinate 274,225,039 of NC_089503.1, forward strand.
ATTTTTTCTTTTACTTTCTAAATAAAAGGGAGGCATTTAATTTCTTAATTCAGTTCTACTTGGATGAAGCAGCTATCTTTCCAGCAATAGAGAATTCTTTATAGTAACAGTGCTTTTAGAACAAGGTAATCTTGTGTTACTGACACGCAGACTTCTACTCTTTGGCACCTTTTAAAGGAAATAAATTTTTATTTTAAAATATTAAACACATAAGAAACAAGCCAGCAATGTAATGCCCCAATGAATCCTGAAAATTTATTATTTGGAAGAATATCAGATATTGATCCTTTGTCTTACAGCTCATGATAATAATCAGAAAATATACATTTTGAAGTGAAAGTCAAAAGAAAAGAATAATTACATATAATACAGACTACATATATTTTATTTGTACATAAGCAAAACAGTACTAAAAGCATATTTATGTGCCCACAATTAGTGAATGTGGCAATTTTCTGTTTAAAGCTGCAGCAACTCAAATCCTCATTGGGTCCATAAAGAAAGACAGATTGAGAAATATATTTTGGGCTATCACCATGTCTGGCTATAAACCTATTTTTAAATCTTTCCCTTCCCCCCATATATATATGTATATACTTTATTGCCTTTATATTTCTGCTGGTTTAATATAATTAGTATACTAAATAGTTATCTGCATTATTTGATTTCTAAAAATATATAAAATGCATTGGAATAGAGCGCCTGCAGCTTCCAAACAGTCGCTGTCCTGGCGTCGAAAGCTTACTCTGGCAACAAAAAGCAGCAATACTGAATAAATAGTGATTGTTTTGTCTTCTCCATACAGCTGATGGCCTTCACCCAAACTTAAAAATACTGTAGCAAATAGTACAAACATGCACTTAAAAAAAAGGACACAATATAAAAGTAATACTTATGAGCTAAGTTTTACACAATATAGACTAACAAAGACAACTTTAGAAGATAAGAGAGGGATGTGAACATAGCATGGTTATTTACATATAAATTATTAAGGCCCAATTTTTCAAAGGCAATGTACACAGGGAACTGCCCACCTGCCCACACCCTTTGTACACCTGAAATCAAGAGTTTTTACTTTTTCTATATTATTTCCTCAACCCATTATTATAATTCTAATTTGGAAAGATGTCCACAGAAAAGGTTTTAGTCAAGTTTTCTTTTTTTTAAAGACAGTTTTGCTCTTATTCACAAAGAAAATTTTCTTTTAAAGCAGGTAAAAAATTTATCTGTGCTCTGGAAGCAAATGTTTATTTGCTCTTTTTAAACACTGTTAAAATTCACATTTCACACCATAAATCCTATATTTGTATCATTTATGAGTAATTTTGACTAATGTGAACAATGAGTAACTCCTATTAATACCAACAGAAGTCTCAATGTATAAATTCCCTGTGCATCAAGATGAAAACAAATGCTAACAAACCATTTGAGTATCTCTTAACAAAAGGACTGTAGCAGCCCACTACAGATCATTTATGAGGATGACAGGTACTCAAAGTGTCCCATAGACTGATACTATTTCAAATTATTCCTTGGTAAAAAAGAAAATTATCTTCTCATTTAATACTTGTAGAAAATGACAGTAAAAGAACTTGCAGTATAATAACAAAGAACTTGTCATTTAATTTAGTATTTAGAACCTGAATATTCCCCAGATGCAAAATTTTATATTTGGTATTTTTGTATACCATTGCTGCCCTCCTCATGTATGCAAAGATGTGGCACTTACTCTAACTCATTTGTATTCACAATGGATAAAAGTGATCAGGAACTACTAAAATATTATTAAAATGTTCCAGGGAAATAAATGAGTTTTCTTGGTGCTATTTAAAAAAAAAGACTTAGAAAATATTTCTTACAGGTATGCTTCCAGAAGTAATGTAATGGATTACAAAATACAGCTGCTCAATGTAGTCATCCAATTCATGTATATATACGCTTCTTATCAAGAAAATAGTATTTTTTTTATCTGTAATTAGACCTGTAAAGATGATCTGGCAGCCTGACAGTTCGGACGAGGCTGTCCGGGGTTCCCTGTGAGAGCAGGCTGGAAACCCGAGGCTGCGGCCGGCGGAAGGACTGCAGTCTCCCTTTAGAATTATTAAATGGATGCTGATAATAATTTACAATTAATTTGGATATTGGCTTAGTGTTTCTCATGGCATGCCAAGGCATCCTTGCAATTTACAATTGCAAAGTTTAATATATCTTCAGTATAACATTTTGACTTAAATAGAATGTGATCAATTTATAAAAAATATTTTTCTTTGTGAATAAGATCACAATTTATCTGAATAACAATAAAAAATGACTTAGTATAGGGTGGAACCCTTTAAAAATAAGGCATATACTGGGCATACGTAAATCATTTTTGTCACAAAAGTCTACAAATTATTTTGATTTTTTAAATTCTCATAATTTTTAATCATATGTAGGTATGAAATAACTATTATAAATTGAGAGAGAATGTATATAGACTGTGGTTATTTAGGTAAGAATCACTTAGTATTTCTCAAGTTATTTGCAAAATAGTATAATGGCAAGGTCAACTCAATAACTCCAAGAACCCAAAGAAAATATCTTTAGTTGAAGTCTGCCATTTAGCTGGACTGGGAGAGGTAATCTGCATTATTATTTTCAGTTCTCTAGAAACTTCTATATGTTTTCATAGCCATTCTTACAATTTTCCACTGGGAACTTAAATATAGCAGCATTCTCAGCATTCATTAACCCCAAAATAAGTCAAATTTGTTAAACATCCAAAGTTGCCCTCATGCATAAGCTATAACTTACATCTTTTTATTTTTACCATGGCATTAATACACTAATTCACTGTTATTTTGTTGCTGTAAATAATACATATAGAGAATGTATTTTCCTTAGAATTAAAACCTATAAATTTCTGAAAAAGGTCTTAATTATATTGTACCAAATTTTGACCAGAGGGAATGTAAAAGTGGCTAAGAGGTATCTGACCACATCCATTTAGATATCACTTGTATTAATTAAATCACTATTCATGGGAGGGATGCTGACTCATTCTTGGTTTTATAAATAAGAAAATATATGTACAAATGGAGATTCATGTCCTATAAAGTCAAGCTCAAAAATGAAAACAGACACTGAATTTAACTTTATTTCCTTGGTAAAAAGTACCTAACTCCAACCTACTTTCTATCTAAGTGGTTGGAGAAACTGCAATAGTCATAATGTACAGAATAAATTATGTGCAAGTAATACCTCAGCCATGGGTGCTTATATCAAAAGACCATACACATGAAGTGGATTATTTTTAAAATATATCACTGAAAGCAACCTTTCTGAAGTAGACTGACCCAGTGCTCAGATATCTCTAACTTAAGTATTTTGGCAACTCTGAGGATATGAGGGTAAAACGATGAGGCAGCGCAGAAACAGAACACAATGTATCAGGGACCTCCTTGCCTATTTGGATAGATATGCAACATTCACATCTTTGTTCAACAGCGTTGGAAGCACTGCAAAGCTTCGAAACAAACAATTTGCCTCATGAAAATATTTCTGTTCTGGTAGTGTGGTCATTCATATACTGAAAATATTGTAAAGACTAAACTCCAGATTAAAACCAACCAACCAACCAACCCAATTACTTCCCCCAGTTAAGCAATGGCTAGGACAAGTTCACAAAGTGGAGCAAGTGGGCTCTTTTGGAGTTAATTTCAATGGTGGACACCCATGCCACTTGTGAGGCTGTAAGTCAGCAATGTGCGGTAGGAGGCTGGCAGCATGTGCACACGGTCATAATCACACAGTGTGTAATGTCATTCAGTCACCAGAGAAGTATTCATAAAAGTATTAAAATGTCAACATTCACACATTAGTTGATTACATGGATAAATTAAACTAAGCCAGTCACATATTTCTCTTCACTCCTAAGTCATGGTTTTATTTATGCATACACACAGTATAGTACTTTCCTAATGCTCTCAAAATGCTACAAATAAAAATAAAGGCTTTGCACTACAGCTGCTGGATAAAAACGTCAACACTGTTGATGTGTGAAAACAGTTTCTTTGTTCTTTAGCATCAGTGCACAGGGTATGGCTCCAAGTGGTATGCGATGTAGGACAGAAACAAGACATGGTGGCTTGTGAAATATATCCTCTGTTCATCATTGGCACAAATCAAAGAGAGAGTTTTTACTGTCTGTGGTACCGTTATTGGGTCTCTCCCCTACAGACAGGTGCTGTTATACATAGATGCCTTCAGGATTAAAACCAGATGAGATAGGGTTCTGCAGGATTCGAAGATTACTGGGGAGCTGCCGTGACGAACCAGGCCGCTTCAGGGACCCAGACTGGAACGACACCTCTACACACAAAACAAAGAAAGTCGTGTGAGGTCCTCATCAACCCGGGGTTCTCAGCAATATGAAAAGTCAGACGTTTCCCTGCTCTAAAGAATCAAAGGACATGCAGTGACAGTCACAGCCTCTGTGGGTCCTGGTGACAGATGACTAACTCTACTTGACCCTCCCATTGATAAACCACGCCTTCAGTAATTTGAACAGCTCGCGATGTGTTAAAGAAGGTGAGCAATTAGCTTCTGTTTCTTGGTTGTTCAGGTCCTATTCACATACTGATTTAGAAGTGTCTTTTAAATATCAGCTCAAATTAATTCTAGGAGAGGATGAGGGGGCATGAGGAACAGGGAAGCTAAAACACAAATAGACTATGACTCACACACTTAAGGAAAACGATATAAGGTTTGGTGGGTTCATGCTCATTTGTATAAATAAGTAACTAAATATTATTGATTTCCCCCAGAAACAGTAAATACATCAAAACATTTTTTTGAAATGGTGGCAAAAGAATTAGCTTTGAATGTTTAGGATAACACTTTTACTGAATGCAAGAAGTTTATGCAGTTAACCGGTGAGAATAAAGTAAAAGAAAAACAGTAGATTTCTCAACATCTTACCCCTTGCTGTGTCTGCATGCGAGGCGTCCACTTCCATGGGCTCCGCGGGCAGCACGGTCACTTTTGTCCCTGTCTGCTGGATAAACTGCTGGAGATTGACCTGTCGCAGCTCCTTGGTCAGCTGCTCCAGTTCTTGTTCTTTGTCCTAGATAGAAATTATTTCTTTTTAAATTCAAGCATTCAGTATTGGCCAGCTAAAAGACATCTTGGTCGAAGGTGGGATATTCGCTTTCACAGCGCGTTTAACAAATCTGGCTTCTCACAGCAATACAGTGGGCTAAGGTGGGCACTTTCTGTGTGTCAGGGGACAAGAAATAAGCAAATAAAGGATAGTCTGGTCTGTTAAATATGATTTCCTGTTAGAAATAAATTATGCGCCTGATGAAATTAATATGTCTATAAATTTTCACCAATAAAATACTGGTTTCCATTCACACCAATGCTTATATCAATCTTGCTAAGCTGTTAACTTATCCACTTCATAACTGACTGAAAATGCATAGTCATTTGGTCCATGAGGTTCAGAATTCTGTTCTTTGTAAACTGTTTAAGTTCTGATGAGATCTGATGCTGAGGTTGATAACACAGTGCGAGGAAAGCAAGAGCTCCGTAGGATTCTCACCATGGGGGTTTCTGAATCTTTGAAGACCATTTTGAGATCTGAAGAGCCCTAAAGAAAGGAGATCGAGTTTGGACAGCTGGAAAGGTCTAAAAGTGAAAAGAGGCATTCCGTGATTTAAATGGACTTTCTCCTGCACTGTAAGAGGGTCAAAGCCCCTGAGCTGCGCCTGTCTGAGCACTTGGGAGGGCTGGGAAGATACTGTAGGAAAGAGTGGTTGTTTACTTACTTCGAGGGGAGAGGATTCTTGGTATCTTTCGCTAGATAGTGGGATACACTAGCAAGCCATAAGTTATATGATTGCCATAAGTTAGTGCTTCCTAAAGTAATATCAAAGGCAACACAATTTCCAATTGTCCCCTTAAGTGTCAAAATAAATACAAAACAGTAATATACTGACAAATCAGAGGAAAACAACTTTCTGCTGAGTGAGAAATGCCTGATTTTCAGAATTGCAGGGGAGGTAGTTTTCTTCACTATGTATAGCAAACAACAAAGAAATCACCTCTGTTCTTCCTGAAACCTTAGCTTTCTCTGCTTTTGGAACGGTTCATATTCTAAAGCAGCTCTTCCAAAACTACAATATGTCCAGGCAGTCCATGGGGATCTTGTTATAATATAGACTGTGGCTTTCTTGAATGTGTGCCCTGAAGCCACACTGTGCAGACAGCGGGCGCGACAGTGCTGCTGAGTGCTTGAAATGTGGCCAACTGTGACGAAAAACAACTTTAAATTCATTTAATATTTGTAAACGGCTTTATGGAATATTGTTTAATTTTAATTAATTTAAATGTAAGTAGCCATGTTATTGTTGACTGTATGTCTTTCTCATGACAACTGTTAGAGACTGATACCTCTTAGCAACTCCCAGAACATCAATGCTTCTCAAGAATGAGAATCCACAAAATGTAAGGTGGTGATCAGGGTACACGACAAAATATAAATGTTCTATATACTCAAACTTTAGAGAAGGGCAAACACTAGGGGGGAGTCTCTGTGACCGCCTCTGCAGGAAAGCTAAGGAGGGTGACCTGGACCGGGGAGGCGGGGAGGGGACTATTCACACCTCGAGAAAAAAGACGTGGTAGCCACAATGGAGCAGTGAGAGCTGAGCAGCCAACTAGCCATTACAATCCTTGGTAAACCAATCCCTGGCAATCTCTTTTGGCTCTGGGTTTCTCTCTCTCTAAACAGAAAAGGTCAGATTCACTATCTCACCATTAGTGTCCACTCCAGCCAAGATTCTATTCTGCTATATCCAATTACCTGATGCTACAACCACCACAGTAAGACAGCTCCTTCCGTGGAGCAAGGATCGGCACGGCTCTAGCCCTCTTCTTTGTTTCAGTCTCACAACTAAGCTTTATGGTAAATCACAAGAATTCTAAAAAAGTTGTAGACTAAGGTGGGTGTCTAACTTTAAATGGAAGAGAAAAACAGATAGTCATCAAAGATGTCAAAAATATATTAATTCTTTTAAATAGATGAAACATTCTCTTTGTAAAAATGTCCTTACCTGTAATCGCTTGGTGGCTTGCCCAAGAGATCTTTCCACAGCTTTAATGCCATTTTCCAGCCTCAGACTTTGCTGGCCTTGAATGTCAATTTCACCTTTGACCTTACCGATCTTTCCTTTAACCTCTTCTTCATTGACTTGGGCCTCCTGGACTTCTCGTTGCAATTTTTCTGCCTCAAGACCACTTTCTATAGTCTGGATCTGAGCCAAATAGTCCTTTAATTTGCTCTCGCATTCTGTTATTTTCTGCCTTATTTCTTGAAGTTGATCCTTCAGCTGTTTTTCATTTTCCTGTTCAATCTGTAATTCATTTTCCCAAAATTCTTCCTCTTCAATTTCTACATCATTTCTTTTGATCTTCTGCTCCAGGCGGACAATTTCCTCTTCAAGGCTAGAATTATACTTTTGCTCCCAAAATTGTATTTCTATTTCATTTGATTTTAGCTCTTTCTCGATGGACTGAAGCTTTTCCGTCTGCAAGCGGATCAGCTTCCTTAGCTCATCCGTGTTCGCTCTGCAGTTATTCAGCACCTTTTGCTTAAACTCAGTTTCTTTACCTTTTCCAAAAATGTCCATTAACCCTTTGGCACCGCCTGTAAATGTTAACGATTTCCTCTTAGGTTCTCTCCGCTTGATTGATCTGTCGACCGGAGGCCTCAATTTAGCTAAGGGGGGCAGACTCTGCCTGTAGAGAGTTCTTTCGGGAATCCGCGCCATGCCGTCGGAAGTGGGGCGCTCACTGAGAGATGGCCCTGTGCGGCGCAAGATGAGCTGGACATCGCTCGCATACTGACCCCACTTGTTTAAGGAGATAATGGGGTTTTCATGAGGTGCCAAATGCCTTTCAGTATCTCTCCATTTTTCTATTAGAGTGTACCTTCCAGTTCGACCTACATTAAAAAAAAAAAAAGATAAACATAAACTGTCAAAATGGCATAAGTAATAGCTTAGCTAAAATATTGACAGAGAGGATGCTCTTCGATAACCGTGTCTTCCTGATTTAGCATCAAGGTACAGTTCATGCTGCCTGGGAAACTTTCACTTGAAGATACTAACTTCTTAAGATCTTACACTATGTGGACTGCATATATTCTTCAGACTTGCTTAGAAATTCAACTTTATACTTTAAATCTCAGTATCTTTTTTTTTTTTTTTGAAAGAGAGTGTAAGAGAGAGGGGCAGATAGGGACAGACAGACAGGAAGGGAAGAGAGATGAGAAGCATCGGTTCTTCGTTGTAGCACCTTAGTTGTTTATTGGTTGCTTTCTCATATGTGCCTTGACCCGGGGGCTACAGCAGAGCGAGTGACCCCTTGCTCAAGCCAGCAACCTTGGGCTTCAAGCCAGCGACCCCGCTTTCAAACCAGATGAGCCCGCGCTCAAGCCAGTGGCCTCAGGGTTTAACCTGGGTCTTCTGTGTCCCTGTCCAACACTCTGTTCACTGCACCACTGCCTGGTCAGGCCCTCAGTGAGTATCTTCCACTCTTGTCAAATCCCTGTTGCCTAGATTTTCTTGGTTGGGGGAAGACCTCCAGCTAGAACAAAGGAGGAGATTAGACGCCTCCTGGAAGGGGTAAGGGCCTGGTCCCAGGAACTCGGTAGAACTTCAAAATCTGAATACACTTCCACTTTGTAAATCCTCTGCTTTATTTTTTATACAGGACTTGGGGAGGTTGGAGGCCCATTTCTCCACTAGAAAGGGGACATGGAGCTGGGGAGACCTTGCTACTCAGCTGACATGCAGCTGGACAGGCCCTTTCTTTGTCTCCCACAAGGACTGGCCAATCCATCCTTCACACAGCTAGTACTTTCTTGCACACTTGTGGCAAACAAAATAACCACCTCACTAAAAACTAAATTATTAAAATAATTTCAGATAAAAAGAGGGGCCTACGGAGAAGACCTGTTCAGTTTCGATAATAACAACTTCAAAGATTCTTCTAAAAAATTTAAAAGGCAAAAATAGTATTAAAAACAAAAACAGAATAAAATCACATTTAAGTAAAAAAAAAATTGAATCTAATTAGTAATTATGGAAGGTAAAGTTTTAGAATATAATGACATTACTTTGACCACACTACCTAAATACTTTCACTTGAGGTGAGTGGTTCAGACAGAATATATTAATTTTGTTAAAAGTGCCCACTTGACATCTGAAACTGATATAATTTTGTGTTAATTATATCTCAGTAAAAAAGTGTCCATTTTATTTAATATTATTTCAAAAAAAAAACACTGACCCTTCCATCTAGCAATTATAATACTTGCTTGCATATGGGATTTATCTTACCTGCCTTTTTCTGTAATCTCATGAGCTTCTGAACCAACCACAGTATTTTCTCAATTACTGTGTCATTAAATGGAGATCTGGATACAAAAATATCAACACCTGTGTATGCAATTCAGAGGTAGCACATAAAGAATGATATTGCCTTAAGCATATGCACTGTTCTCCTTTAAGGAAACTTGAATCCTGGGTGAAGCTAAAACGTTGGAACTTTGGAGGAAGAGAGACTGGAATCTTCAGCCTGGGTCAATTGCTTACTGGAATAACATCATTTTACTTCTCTATGAGGATCATAGAAGCAATACCATACAAGTTATAAGAGTTAGAGTCAAGTGTAATAAGCACCTACCACAACACCTAGCCCATAGCAGGTCTTGAGTACATGGCAGCTATTATTAAAGGCATCTAACATAACAAAAGGGCTAACTTGAGATCTCCTTTAAATAGGGATGTAACATGGCAATGATCTGACTTTAAAAAAAATCTGTAAGTGACTTTTTTAGCAACTCCCAACCAGGTAAAGCTGGGCAGAGCAGAAAGCACAAAAGCCCCAGGGTCAGAAGGCCTGTGTTCACATTTGGCCCTGCCATCAATTTACATGATTTTCAGAAATTATTACATTTCCTTTTGCTTCAGATTCTTCAAGAGGTCGAGAGTATTTTCTTACATGACAATGTTGTTGTGAGAGTGAGTCAAGTGAGATGTAAGATATAAAAATACTTTGTAAAACTGAAAAATGCTACACAAATATTAGTTGTTATTATCAAAACACCCAGGCAAATAAAGTGAATGAAAAGGAAAGCCTTCGCATGCTGGATTGGCTACCTAAAAGCTAAACAGTTTCTGATGATGTTCAGGTTAAAATTTACCGGGATCCCTGCAAGAAAAGCCACATGACAAATCTGCATGGTACACATTGCTTCGAAGATCACAGCACTTTGTGTTCTTGGCTCTGCTGGTTTTAACTGCTTTTAGGATCCCAATCCTGCTACTGGCCCTCTGTATTCTCCTAAGTAATATAAGAGCTAGACTGGGTCAGCACAGCCCTCTTTAATGCTATCAGGCCAATGAAGTATCTTTAAAAAGAAAACTGAATTATTACATTATATAAGCTAAGTAAAAAATTTTAATGACTTTCATTTAGTCATAATTAAATATAAAGCTGATTTCTCCAATGCCTAATGGTACTGCTGACCTCTGAGAACGTCTTGGTAGAAGATTATTTAGGAATGCTTTTACTTCCAGTTTTCCCTTTTTGTCCAATAATGCTCATTTAGTGCAATTAGGCAAAGGGGAAAAAAACCCATCCAACAATATAAAAAAGCTTTTTTTTTTTTTTTAAGAAAAAAAGATAAATGAATAGCTTTGATTTTATTACAGAAATTGGGCTTTAGACTGTTTATGTAAGAATTAAAAAGGAGCCTGACCAGGCGGTGGCGCAGTGGATAGAGCGTCGGACTGGGATGCGGAGGACCCAGGTTCGAGACCCCGAGGTCTCCAGCTTGAGAGCGGGCTCATCTGGTTTGAGCAAAGCTCACCAGCTTGGACACAGGGTCGCTGGCTCGAGCAGGGGCTTGCTCGGTCTGCTGGAGGCCATGGTCAGGGTGCATGTGGGAGGGTAATCAATGAACAACTAAGGTGTCACAATGAAGGGCTGATGATTGATGCTTCTCATCTCTCTGTCCCTGTCTATCCCTCTCTCTGACTCTCTCTCTGTCTCTGTTAAAAAGAAAAATTAAAAAGGAAACAATAAATAAGATAGCAGACTGTGCTCACCTAACTTAAAGCAGAATATATCACTATGAAGTAATGTGAAGTAAAGTTTTTGAAAATATACACCAAAACTCAAATATTCAAATTCAGGTTATCTAGATATATTATGGCCTTATTTCAACCATTTTTTTTACTGCAATCATTTTTAAAAAATAATTTTTGGAAATTTCTTCTTAAAGCCAAAATATCAGAATCATAATTTATAAGTCAGATCTTGTTATTTCCTCAATAAATATATATTAAACAACAACCATCTGTCACAAATAGTGGCATGTCCTGGGGAATACAGATTCTATTAAACACCCTGATCATCAACCCTCTTCATAAGCTTTAGTTTTGACATCAGATTTTTTCTTCAATATCAAATCCTCCTTACCCCAAGGATGAATATTGTACTTCATTTAAAAGAACATAGCAGAAAGCTGGCATTAACCTCTTATGAATTTAATGCAAACATATCCTTTTGTTTCTGGACATATTAGAAGTAATGCCAGTAATAGTTGATTCTTTATCTATGATGAACAAGCTATCCTACCCTACTGAATTATTCTGATAATAGATGCTTTGCTGAGCTATAAAAATTCTAATTCTTATGCACACTCTAGTAAATATAATGAATCCTTTCCATAGAATTCTTACATTGAGCATGGATTTGTGTAACAGAACTCACATTGTATTATTCCATAGTCAGTTAAATGCCTCTGATGCTTTTTTATACAGAACATATACAATCTTAATTGGTTCTGTGAGTTAATCAGTATAGGTATTATGATCCTTAATGTACCAGTAAAGAAATAAAAACTTCAAGCATTAAAGCAATTTCCTGATGATATGCAGCTATTCTGCAAATTTATCAATGAATTTTCTACAAATCCTGAGCGTAGCTACTAAGTTAACTCTTGTATCTATATTATGAAGACAATTATATAAAAATATCTCTGAGTGTAACCTGTCAGCCAGCTGTGCATTCAATCCATAAATTATTTAATCTGTTTCTCCAGTGTGTTGATGAGAGTATCACATAACCACAGAATTACCTCACATTAATTTAGGACTTACCTAGAATTATATGATATGCTTATTACTATTAAAAATAATAAAAATATTGATTGATTGCATAATGAGTAACATTTATTATGCCTACTATTTGCTGCATTGTGTTGGTTACTTTACATAAATAATATTCACCAAAATAACAGCTAACACATCACTATGAACCACTAAGATTTGGGGAAATGTTTGTTATTGCAGCGATGGCAGGCAGTGAATTACATATAGTCACATTCATTAAAACTGTGAATATTTACTTATTGTAACTACTAAAACTGTAAAAGATGACCTTGGATATTAATAAAGCAGTATAGTCTGATCTTGGAAAAAAGAAGTATATTTTACTAAGGATGTTTATTTCTTGTTTCAATGTAATTCAATTAATATTTTCTATCAGTTGTCCACTGAGATTATAGGGGGTATAATTAACACAGTATAATAGTAGTTGGGAGTTTTCTTGAAGCAGATTGCTGGTTTGAATGCCAGTGCCCTCCTTACTAGCTGTATGACAGGCGTCCCCAAACTGCGGCCCCCTCAGGCCATTTATCCAGTCCCCTCCGCACTTCCGGAAGGGGCACCTCTTTCATTGGTGGTCAGTGAGAGGAGCACTGTATGTGGTGGCCCTCCAACGGTCTGAGGGACAGTGAACTGGTCCCCTGTGTAAAAAAGTTTGGGGACCCCTGCTGTCTGAGCTTGGGCAGGTTACCACACACCTCTGTGCCTCAGCTTGCTCATCTGTAAAGCAGTGATGATAACTGGGCCTTCCTCATAAGATTTTTGTGAGGATTAAATGATGTGAAAAATTTAATTCACAATCTAGTAAATGAAAAATGAAACCTTAAAACGATATATGATTATGAAATCGTTTTTAAGCTGATATATAGGCAAATAAAAAGCACTGCCTATAGTGTTTACTTCTAGGAGGCAGGATCATGAGTGACTCTTCTATCTTTTTATTTTTCTAAATTTCAAAATATTCTATAATAAATAGTATTACTCTGTAAATACTATAGATACAAAATTAATCAATTGGTAAATTTCCAAAATTAATAATTTACACATGAAATTAAGTTAAAAGTGACAATATAAAATATGATATATTCTTTTCCTTTTATTCTAGGTTCAAATAATTTTGACATTAGGTGGCCACCTAGTTCAGCCTGTAGTTTACTGGAAAAAAATCTTTAAAAATTCATTCATTTATTCATAAGTATGTATTGAATGTCTACTCCATGCTAAACATGGTTTCTGGCTATGAGAATAAGCAATAACAAAACAGTAGTAGGCAACTGACAATATACACATAAATGAATGTAGTTTTATTGTCTGTTATGTAACAGCTTTAAGGTCAGATATGCTGCAAATTCAGAATTTTGGGTACTTAGGCTATCTTGTAGTTCTATAATCAAACATTAAAATTTCTAAAGTAAAATGTATCAAAAGCCATTCTGAATGAAATAAATATAGATTAGAAACAGCATCACATTAAATAAGATCAGTTTTTACCACCAAAAGAGTTCAAGCCATGAGAGGCATGGCTAACAAATGAAGTATGATACACTCCAGACTTTCATAATTTTTTTTTACTTCAAAATGTGGGTAAGATTATGGCCTATATGAAATACGTCAGGTGGATAAGTAGAACAGAGGAAAATAAGAGTACGGCAGATAGGGAGTATGTGAGTGTGTGTGCAGGTGTGAAGGACACGCAGTCAGGGAGGGGCTCTGTGATATTTAAGCAGAAACCCAAGGGAGTGATGTCTGAAGATAACTGGCACAGAGTATTCTCAGAAGAGAGAAGAACAGGTTCAAAGACTGAGGTGCAAAATGTGTTTGGTGTGTTTAAGACAAAGGGACGATCAAAACTGATTGGTAGGAAATGAGGTCAGAATGGTGAAGGGAAGGGGTAAAACGAATACATTTAGGGTCCTGATGACCACTGTACGGACTTTGAAATTTGTTGAGTAAATCAGGAGTCCTGAGGGTTTTGGGGAGAGGAGTGATATGATGCAGCATATTTTAAAAGTATTAGTTTAAACCTGTTGCAGCTAGGCTGGCGAGCACCAGGATGCTGCAGGGAGATGAGCCGGAGGGCCAGCAAGAACCTAAGAGAAACGAGGGTAGCTGACATCAGGTGGTAACAGGATTCTGGGGCGGGGGAGCAGCAGGTTCTGGATATATACTGGAGGTGGTGCAGGTAGGATTTTTAGGTGGATTGTTTGTAAGGTATTAGAACAAGAAACAAAAAATCAGACCACACAAAAGTGCTGATATACTCAATGAAAAGAAAAGACTTCATTTGCTGAGATGAGAAGGAGGAAATCTGAAGGTGGGGAGTGGTCGGGACACAGAGCTTGGATTTTGACATTTTAAGTCTGAGATACCAACTAGTCATCTTCTAGAACTGTGTGCTATTTACTACAACGGTCATTAGTCACATTTAATTTTAATTAAAATTTTATTTCCTCAGTTATACTAGCTACATTTCAGGTACCCAATTGCCATGTGTGGCCAGTGGTTACCACACTGGAGAGCACAGCAAACATTTCTATCCTGGCAGCAAGTTCTACTGGACAGCACTGTCCTAGCTGCTGTTTTACTGAGTACCTATGTGAGGCAAAGCAAGGGCGTAAGAAGGGTAAACAAGTAGAACCCCTACTTTGGAGGCACTTCCAGAAAAGAGAAAGAAGTATTTAATACTAGACTAGAGTTCAGTAAAAAAAAGTGTCTGGAAACTGATTTTGTTAGGACAGTCGTCCCTCGCCACATCGCGGTTCACTTTTTGTGGTCTCACTGTATTGCGGATACCTAATTTAAATTGTATATATCTAATTCTGTGTTGCAGATTTTTTGCTATGTCGTGGGATTTTGCGGTATATAGGTATTTTTATATATTATTTTAATTATTTTTGAGGTAAAATAAGCAAAATAAGTGAGGGAAAGGTTAATAACAGTGTGGGAAAGGTTTATAAGAGTGTGGGGAGGATTAATAAAGCCTTAAAATATATATAAATAATAAAATAAATTTAAGGTCACTATTTCGTGGATTTTGCCTATCGTGGGGGGTTCTGGAACCTGGCACCCGCAACAGACAAGGGATCATGTATATGAAACACAGCTTCTTAGGAAAAAAAGTCCAGTCCACCCCGGGACCTCTCCTTGATCAATTTGTTTCCATTAAATGCTAGCTCTGGCTTCAGTTGAAGGAGATGGGAAACAAGATCACAAGAAGGGAGCACAGAGAAAAATTCTGAATCATCAGTACTTTAAATGGCCCTGGGCACCAAAGCAGGGTGAGGCAGAAAACCTTTCCTTCCATCTCCTTGATTTCTTCCTCCTTCTCATTTCTGCTCTAATCTTCTGTTAGCTGTACTTTAAATTCTAAGCTACTAGAAAACAGAAATACATTCTTTTCATACTTTTGGTTTAGCCTATTGGAAAAGCAAATGCACGTTCTCTACTATAATTTGGGACAGATGGTCTGCCAAGGGCTTTCTGTTTCACATACAAATTTGAGAAGTTTCACATACAAACCTGAATTTCTGGGATAGTTTATGGAAGAAACAAGGTACAATATTTGAAACTGGGTATGTTTCAGAAAGCCTGTGATGCATAGGGACCAAACCCACAGCGTGCTCTTGCTGGGCAGTTTAACCAACTCATGACAATTAAGTGTTTTAATCATGATTTTACTTTTAGTTATTCTGTCTCTTATAATTTCAGAATGTGTTCTATTTCTAACACCTACATATAACCTGTCAAATAAGTCAAAGATTAGAGTAGAAAATATTATTTCTCTACTACTAGACACATTTAACCTCTTTTTATCAAATTATGTTCTGTCTTTAGCTCTAATTTGATTGGATTACTTAGCAGCACCGAGTCAGAAAATGTTAGCTGTCATATTTGCAGGTTGCCAACTTGTGTACATCTATTTTTATCTTAATGGTTTCCCCAAAATCAAAAAAACTCAATAATCCCTAATACAAAATATATATATGTACACATGTATCTGTATGTATGTGTGTGCATAGGCACATGGGTGGCCTTAAACCCAAGAAACTAGCCTATAAGCTGCTTCACTATAAATTACTTAGAAATGTGATGTCAGCTCATACTTCGCTAATAGTAGAGCTAAACTTGTACTGTGTTAAGCCACAGAAATTCTGGGGCTGTTTGTTACAATAGCAATTTCCCCTAATTAATAAACCCTTCATTATTTCTTATAGTAGAAATTAGGTCAAATACTATAAAATTTTCATTTAGTGTTTCGACTGAATACCAATAACTATAATTACAAGAAGGATAAATATTTAAGTACATATCAGAAGCATACTGAGTTTGACGCTGAAAATATCTCAGCACGACAGAAGCAAGGATCAACAGCCCCTGGCCGGCTGCCAGTTGAGTCATCTCGTAGATGAGTTCTGAATTCAATGAAGTATTTATGATACAGAAAAAGAGTTGCTGAGCTAAGTTTGGAGAAATATCATAAAACATCCATATTCAAGTTGTCATCTTTTCAAAACAGGTCTGGACCGAGTTATTGAAAAAGCAGAAATAGGGGTTTATTCAGTTAAAGCTTCTTTTTAGCTTGTTCACAAAAAAGCACACTCTTTAGTCCACATGGATAAACACACATCTGGTCTATCTGGGCATTTTCCTCTTGAAATTCTGTGTAGAAAATGTGGGTACCATATGGACAGATGCAGCTTGCTACACTTCTCAACTACCTTGACTTTTGATTTTTTGTTGGTTTGGTTTTACCTGTGGCTTGATTCTCAAATATAAATAACGAAGTTAGGTTTGACATTTGCTAATCCCAGTTTTCACTAAGCAGGGAAACAAACACACATGCAAATAGCTGAATATTTCATTCAAATAAATTATGTGAAACTTTAAGAAGGGACTATTGATAAAATAATTTGGTTGTAAAGACTATGAAATAAAATTAAATACCTTAATTCTCCTTTATTTACTAATTAAACTTAAGTCCATAACATAGTATGAGTCCTAACTGTAAGAACATTTTGTTAGAGGTGAAAGCCTAGGATTTGCAGCATTGTTTGATATGTGAGTGTGCTACATAGTATTTAAGGCAAAACTAAAATAAAGCCTCTACCTTTGGATGGGGCACTGCCGACTTCTAACAATGCAGATAGCACAACTGCCTCTACAAAATGCTAAGGTGACTTGTTGCAGTCCTCAGATAATCTGACAGGTTTCCATTATAAACTAGCACGACATAAAATAAACTTTTGATAAGAAGCTCAAAGATAAAGAGGCACTGAGTACCTAGCATGGTGCTAAACACATTTTCCTCTTAATATGTGTTCTCTATAATGGATTTAAGATGCGGATATAAACTTTAACCTACATTTCTGGCTTAACTGATGTTGGTGTTTATGTCTCCATCATGTTCCAAAAGAATTTAAAGCAATGAAAAAACACGCATAAAATGTAATAAAGATGAACTGGGAGTAAATAAGAAGAAAAGGTGCAACAGGGTAATTAAATGAGATGGAACCAATAAGCACATACTGGACTTCATCGTTACTGTGTGATAAGACTTAGAAAGTACATATTATCTTTCCAGTGAAGATCTATGTTATTTAATTTGCTGCATTTTCTTTTTAAAAAATATACAGAATAAATAGTAAATAGAATTTTTTCTAATGAGGGGTCCGGGAACTAGGACTCCAGATTTTGACGTCTTTAGTTCCAGAAATCATTATTCAGGATAAACAGCAGAATAGAAAACAGCACAGACTCTAGAGTCAAGACTAGTAAAACCTGGGGGGGAACCAGGGAATAAGGGTCTTCACAGATTTACCTAAGTGCAAGGAATAATAATTAGTAAAAGTATGCTTGTGAGATGTATTATGGAACCAAATGAACAAAACCCACCTGAGAGCTCTATATATAGAGCAAGCAAGCAAACACACACAGCAGGGCCCAAAAGCCACTTTCTCTCAGACACCCAGGGAATTCACTCACCTATCGCTTGAGCTAAGGCTATTACAACCTCCTGGCAAGTTGTGACTTCGGTGACCCCACAAACGATCCTCTGAACTCCATCCACCCATACTTTTAGTTCCATGGTGCACCAGCCAGTCACCCAAGGGCCCAGAGACTGGTCATCCACAGCGTCAGGTCATGTCTCTGGCTATGAAAACATGGAGAAGGCAGTCTATGTAGTCAGCTAGAAAGAGGAAAAACATTTTTAATAGGATGAATCTTAGTATTTCTTCTAGTAAGTACATATTGCGCAGAACAAATTTTAATATAAACCTACTACCATTAATGACCATGTGCTTACTTATTTTACAGAACTGAATTCAGCTGCATGCATCCATCCAACTGTAGCCACCTACCAAGACATTGTTTCATATTACTACTATTCATCATAATAATTTTAATCATAAAGTCAGTCTCTGGAGGGTAAGTACATCTTATTTACTTGACTGAGCCCTATGGCTCAACATATAAGCTGTTTCTTTTAAAAAAAAAATATTTCATTAGAATGACTTGTGAGGTTAAAGAGAAATAAGAAAGTGTCATTTTAGGAATCAGTTTCTACAGCGTGGCAGCACCTGTCGAGGTGTCTGCATACCTCCACTGCTCCCCTTGTCTGCGTGTCCCAAACCTCTGTCTCTTCCCCCAAAACTAGGGTGTCGTCCTCATCCCTGAAACTCCAAAATCAAGCAGGCTCAAGGGGACAGAAAATATTAGCAGAAGGAAATTAATGTTTTGATGGCTGACAGTTTTCCCACATATGTTCTTTTCTCATTTATTTAACTGGGGTTTGATAATTTTCTTAAATTATAAGTTATCCTAATAATATAAACCTTTTGTTATATTTGCTGTTTCTCCCATGTTTGTTTCATTTGTTCAGTTGCATTGTATGTCAAGCAGAAATTTTTACATTCTCCTGTAGTCAAATCAAATGCCTTGATTTCTTCTATGCATTATGATGTTATTATTAGCCTGCTAAAAATCAAATATGCACAATTCTTTTTCCTGTGGGTTTTGAAAATCTCATCTCTTCCTGCATTAAATCTTTTTTCCTTTTTATTGAATTTATTGGGTGACATGATTAACAAAATTATACAGGTTTCCAGTGCTGCATTAAATCTTCAATCAACTATGATTTGTATGTCCATTGTCCTGTGATCATCCAAACTCTGTTATAAAAAAAAAGTTTATGAGATGTAATAAACACTGAATTAGAGAGAACATGAATTTGTTTAAAAGTTTACAACAGAAATGGTGTTTCAAGATTAATAATGTATTAAAAACTTACTTAAATACCCTAAAGTTTTTTCTGGTAAAATTGTATTTACTACAAACAATAACGTGTCCTTGTACATTCTTAAAGGACTTGAGACAGTTCTAGGCCACCTGGTTATCTGGACACTTGAGCCAGAATACCCGTGACTTGAAGGAACATAGACCTAATAAGACTCCTAACTTTCTCCAGAGGAGTTACACAAATAGCTTTGTCATCCTGAAAACAGGGGCAAGCACTGACTGGCGGTCGATGCCCCAGCACGCTGCCTCAGTGCCCTCTGCAGAGCTAGGTGGTTTCATAGGAAACCAGAGAAAGGGCCATTTGACCATCACAAGCTGATTTTCTAATTGTGTTGCTTAATTAGGAATTCCTGTGAGATGTTCAAGATTCTGGGGAAAAAGGGTTCCAAAACCAAAGAATGATAATAAATCCAGTAAGTAAAATTAAAGAAGCTCCTTTACATGGAGAGTTCTCTGAGCCTTTATTTAATAGGCTGGTGTACACTCCACATTTCAAATAGGAGGTTGATATGCTACTGTCCCCAATCCATTTAAGGAACATCTGAGGAAAGAAAGGAGAAAAGCTATGACTTAAAACAAAATCTGCTTCTTTCCCTGCTAGGCACGCTACTAAAATTAGAATATATATTCTTTCTTGGAATGAAATTAAGATTAAAATATGGCCAAACAATATATACTATGTTAATATATTAAAATTAAATTATTTTATTAAAATAAATAAAAGAGCTCAATTAAAAAAAAGACTCAGCTGCATTAAAATCTATTTAATACTAAGTCCCTTGTCATTAAAAAAACTTAAACTTAGGAAACTTAACAAGAAAGACAGAAGATTTAATTAAAAGTCACCCTCCCCACAAAAAAACCTATCATTTCAAAGAAACTTATGAGGCTCATTTTTAATTTTTAGAAAGGTTTTAATCCACCACCACATATTTTCCTATCTAAAGTAATACTGTTTCACCTTGAGCTTTTAATCATTAAGTGAATACAAATGAACATAAAATACATGCACATCTGTTAAATATACTGCTCATAAGAATTAGGGAAGATTTTATAGCTTCATATTCATTTTGAAATATCCCCTATTTTTTGTAAGCAGTTATTACAGAGTATAATAAAGTAGGAAAATACTGGGCATAGATAACACTGCTTAGTTCATATAAACTTGCAGGGTATTTGACTACTTGATCAGAGACTTTCTACCATTGGTCATCATGGAGATGACTAGCGTCTGCGTTTTTGTTTTAACATCACTAATATCCTTCAAACTTGAACCTTTAAGGAGGGTAGAAAATGCCTTAGTGGATCAGATCAATGAACCACATGGTCCAAAATTTTATTTCTAAGAGGGCCACTGTTTATCGTATATGGCTTTTGTCAAGTTTGGGGCTATACTGACAATCACCCCTAGCTTCCCTAAAAATCAAGGTGTTTATTCATGAGACTCATTTGAAGAATCTATCTTTCCAGCAGAGGCCCCTAGAACTCCCTTCTAGGAGCTGCTGCTCTGTTCTTCCCTTCCTACCTTCCAGAGTCCAACTCGACCCCCAGAACTAGACTAGTGGGGAAGTGAAAGTCCTATACTGTAGCAGCGTGTGATGGACTGGTCATCATTAGAGCCAAAGACTCAGGAAGCAAAAAGGCTTTGGAATCCCAGTTAGAATTTGGAATAATTTTTTTCCATGGAACAGTGATATAGGTAGAAATAAAGTTCTCCTGTAAGGGTATTAATATAGAAGAGTTAGTGTTTTCATTATGAGGCTTCTATACTCAAACCACTATTATTTTAATAATTTTGATATGAGGAACTAGTTTTCTTAAGTAATATGCTACTGGTGGACAAGTGTTCTCTTTAGCTAATGAACCATTTATTATCTTAAAAGTCTACTGGAATTAAGCATCTGCATTTGTGGAAATATATTCCCCCAAGACCAGTGCTTTAATAAGGCAATTACAGTCAATCTTCATTGTTCGTGGGTTCCTTATTTGCAAATTCACCCACTTACTAAGAGTTATTTATAAACCCCAAACCCACACTTGTGGCATGCTCACAGCCATTTACTCACATGTGTACAGCAGGAAATCTGAGTTGCCTGACTCTCACATTCCCAGATGATGGATGGACTAAGTCAGTGCTTTGCCTTCTTGTTTCTAGTTTATATTGTCAACGAGCATCCTTGTCTCAGTCTAGTGCTAAGTTTTTGCATTTTTGTGGGTAACTAGCTAACACTTACTAACTTTTACTATGTGATCAATGTGAACTGTTTTATATATATATACATATATATATATGGATATATATGGTATTTTAATGTAATCCTTTCTATACCCACTTGTACCTCTATGTGACATGAATTATTACGAGACAAAGGAGAAACTGTATAGAGAAATCAGTAACTCATCCAAAGTCACTCAGCCAGCAACAGGCAGATATAAATATGGATAATACTCATAACCATTAAAAAGCTACTTATCTTTACAAGATAAAGTTATTGGTCACGTTTGCAAGGACATTTGGAATCGCCAATCCTGGCTCAAGAGAGAAAGTAATCAAGCAGATGTGACCATGGGAGCTATAAATTCCAATACTACTAAGCTAAATGATATATTTGTCCTAATTGTTGCCAGAGGACTGGGAAGAAGCAAAGAGCAGATGTTCAAGAATCAAATCAGACTTAAATAAGGCATAGACGGCCGCTGAGGTCCCTGCTGGAAACTGAAATCTCCCAGTTTCCCTTGTCTCGAGAAAGCAGGAACAGAGCTTGGATCTGAGTCCAAATGTCATCAGACTGCCAGGTTCTCTGTCCTTTCTACACAATACAATAAGCTGTCTGCAAGACAGAAGCATGTCTTCTCCAAACCTGAATTTATGTGGGATACTTCATTTATGATTTTTAATACATTTGAGTTATAGTAAATTATGTTCAATACTTTACAGACACCATTTAGGTATAATGAATCTATTTCCTGATCTTAATGGTTATAGTATGCTGCAATGAAACCCACCATTTTACTTAACAGAGGATAAAAAGAAATTTATTTTTCATCCAGGAAGCCAAAATCATTACAGAATTCTCATTCATAATATAATAAATATTGAGCCTATCAATTCTGACACACACTTTTTATAGTTAGAATTATAGAATTATGTGTGTAAACTTTTCAACAAAACAATTTTTTGATTTATAGCTACAATAGCGACTTCAAATAGCCAAGCCATACAGCAAAACACGTTCCTTTGCAGGTATATATTTCTAGCTGAATTAACATGTAAACATTTCAAAGCCAAAGTAAAATCATTTTAATTACAAATAGTAGTAAAATAAATATATAAACAAAAAGTTTAGCTCCTTGGGTCAAAGTGGTTGCCAGACTATAAAACATCGAACTTTAATTTTAAGATTTAATGAACACTGTAAATAAAGTAGAATAGTTTAAATATATATATTTTAAATTTCATTACTATACTTATTCTGTGGCTAAAGCACTAAATGCTTTAAGAGTATGAGAGCCAGAAATAATATTTGGCAAAACTAAAGATGCATAATCCCTAAGAATCTTTGTGAAACTGGAACTATTGTAGTTCACAGAAAACTGGCAGCTCTCTCTATGAAGCATACCCCTTCTGTCCCCAGGGCGCTCTCCCCACACCCCAGCACCCCCAAACCTCTCTTCCTCCTTCTGCCCCTCAAGGTGCACACTCTTTCCACTGCCCTGCCCCCAGCTTCACTGGCTCTTCCTTTGCTGTAACTTGTTTCCTGGGCCCATTTCTTCTATGGCTCGCTTCTACCTGTGACTTTCTAAATAAACTTTCTCTTACAAAAATGGTATCCACGCAAACAACTTGAAAAGGGGGTTTCCTTCTAATCTTTAAGATTTGAGAATAATTTTGCTTATTGTACTCATCTCCTGAAGAAAATGTAATTAAGTAATTAAATCCCTAGAAGAGATGAAAAAAATAGGTACATCTTTTGGTAATAATTTAAAGAGATAAGTATTTCCCATTGTATTATAATAACATTTTAATAAGGAGGTTAATTATTCAATGCAGTAAAACAAATAATGCTATTGTTCCAAATTGCCACACTTTATTCCTCACACTCTTCAGTGGCCATTCTCTTTAGATACTGTGTGTGCTCTTTTTAGCTGGGGAAGTAGCAGGGTTCAAATAAATTAAAAACTGTTGCACTGTTTAGTGGGGTCTCAGTATTATTGAAGAAGATAAGATGCTAAGTTGGAGATGTGCACTGTGACAATTTCAGGGCAAAAGACCTGATATTTATTGCAAATTTCATCAGTGATGCTGACTAAAGTGATACTCTACTTGACAATATCCTATTTATAGAATTGGGCTCAGGCTTAGTCCCTGCCCTTTATAGAAACTACAGCGTCAGGTGAAGATGGCTATGGCCTGTCAATCAGCAGTCAGAGAGAATGAGGAAAGTTATTCACCAAACCCAAAGCACATGAATAAGTATAAAAGGCTCAACTGTAGGGTACAGCTACTGAAGCCATTAACTTTAAAACAGGCCCTGGCCGGTTGGCTCAGTGGTAGAGCATCGGCCTGGCATGTGGATGTCCTGGGTTCGATTCCCGGCCAGGGCACACAGGAGAAGCACCCATCTGCTTCTCCACCCTTCCCCCTCTTCTTCCTCTCTATCTCTCCCTCAGCCAAGGCTCCATTGAAGCAAAGTTGGCCCAGGTGCTGAGGATGGCTCCATGGCCTCTGCCTCAGGCGCTAGAATGGTTCTGGTTGCAACAAAACAACAGCCCAGATGGGTGGAGCATTGCCTCCTGGTGGGCATGCCGGGTGGATCCTGGTCAGGAGCATATGGGAGTCTGTCTGCTTCCCCGCTTCTCACTTCAGAAAAATACAAAAAAAAAAAATAATAATAATAAATCCCAATACATTTTCCAAATCAAACTGTTTGCTTAAGGGGAAAAACTCCTTATTTTTGGTTATGTTTAAATAAATGTATTTGCATTTTATTAGTATATCTGATTTCCATCACATTTATGTTCTACTAAGCCCTACATTTTCAGAGTAGAGAGCAAAGCTCAAGCACAGTTATAATCCTGGCAAAGGTCACTTGCAAGAAGTACCATCCCATGAAATAAAATGGGTCAAAAAACATGGCCAGGAATTACTGCAGAAGTCACTGAAATGTGCCTCCTGTCCCTGCCATGACAAGAGGGCAAGTAGCAGCCAGGTAATAAACCACTAACTATTTAGATAGAAGGGAGCTGGGGATGTTTGAATAGTGCACATGTCTATGGTACAAGAATATTGGATTTTTTAAAGAAATGTTTTAATAGAAGCATAACATACTACAAAAAACATCAGAAATTTTAAGTGTGATGAATTTTCACAAAGCAAACATATCCATCTAATCACATCCTAGATTGAGAAGCACCCCTCTCCTAGCCCCAACCCTTTCCCTGAAAGGCAACCATCTCTCTGACCTCTATCGCCACAGGCTAGTTGGGCCCGTTTCTGAATTTGGTACAAATGGACGACAGTGTATGAAGTGGTGTCTGGTTTCTTTGGTGCAACAGTTTGCTGAGCTTTGTAGCTGTTGCTGCACAAAGCAGTTCATTCTTTCCCACTGCAGTAGAGTTTTCCATTGCAGACCACAACTTATTCATCTATCTGCTGTTGATGGGCATTTGGGTTGTTCTCAGTTTGGGGCTGAGACAAATCCTGTCTTGAACACTCGTAGCTGAGAGTGCGGTGGCTGCATCCACATCTGCCTGCTAACTGATCTATTTATTCAGCCTGCCTTCTCATCCCGCCTCTCTGCTGTGTATCCATTTTATCTATTACTGCTGGAGAAAAATCTTCTTAAATACAGATTTGACCCCACACCCTGGCTCTCAATCCTCCAATGGCTCTCCACTGCCTCCAGAATAAAACCCAAACTCCTCACTGGTTGCTGAGGTACATATGACCTCTTGATCACCTTGCAACTTGCCTAGTCGCTCTCTGCATGCAGGCCGAGGAGCGTCAGGCCTTTAAACGGATCGTTCTCTCCAGGATCTCTGTATCACACATGCCGCTCTCTCCTTGGAAAATGCTTGATTCCTGCACTTCCTTCACACTCACGCCAGCCTCCTTCCGGGCATCTTGCCCCGATCTTCTGGCCCCTCTTCTGATCTGAAGGTTGCTACCCTCCTTATGCTTCCAAAGCCCCGTGTTTTGTTTTACTGTGGCAACTCTCAAAGAGCTTAACTGCCTAATTCCTCTGATTCCCCTACTACTGCTTGAACCCCTTAGCACAGTAGCTGACGTTATGTCACGTGTTTGATGAATAGCACAGGTGCTAATAGCACAGGACAGAAACTGACAGTTTACATTTAACTGGGGGGGGGGGGGAACACAGAACTAATGAAAAGTGTCAGTGTGAACCCAGAGGCGACAAAATTGGCATCAAGTATTTTAAGTCCAGTAAAGCCCTGTAGTATTAATTTAAACTCCTGGAATAAATGTTAAATCTTACCATTACAGATGTAAATACTATACCACATTGTAAAATTCTTCAATATATCTCAAGGCAATACCTAAAGAAGGAATACTAACTATTGTTCTAATCTACAATTTGTGATTTCCATGTGTTCATAAGTAAAAATTTTAATTGAAATAATTTTATGAATATTAATTTTTAAATATTCAGTAAAAGAAAATGTGCAAGTATATGGTGCTTATGAAAAAAGGTTGATAGGAAAATGCCTGCAAAAAATATGGCCCAATGGTCAGGAACTGGATAAAATTCAGAGCATAAAATTCTCCCAACACAGCTCTTTTTCAACACTTTATCACTTAAGCAAAACTTTTGCCTCCCTAAAAACAAATGAATCAAAATAGGCTAAATGTTCCCAGTCAAGAAGAAAGACATACATACACCCTACAAACTCAGAGGTTTTAGTAAAAATAATGTAGGCAATCTAATAAAATCAAAACAAAAGAACTGATAGAGTAAACAGCACAGACTTTTCAAGCTATTTTCAGGCTTGGCTTTATAAATTACCTACCTAAGTAACTGGTCTAAGATTATGAAGACAAACAGACCCATATATATTTATTTATGTTTAATATCCTCTCCCATTTCATGGCTTGGGAATACAGAGTAAACACATCATACACATTTCCCAGCTGATAGGTTATTTGTTTTCTTAGACAACAAGTTCTTACATTGCTATGTTTAGCTCCTTTAGGTGGTGGGGCAAAGATAAACTCACCTTTTCAATTTGTAACTGTATTATTACAGAAAAGAATCAAGCTAAATAAACTTAGATCTTATTTCCTTCTTAAAGCTAGACTTTAAAAGTTCCAAACCATTTACAACATGTTGCAATTCATTTTCTTAGTATGATTCAGTCATAAATAAAATGTTACTAATTAAGTTTTGGATATTCTGAATTTGCAAGAGCAACAGATATTTCTGTGGAGCTATCCAGCAAAGTTAGAAACTTGCATCTAGAGCTGAGAAGTCAGATAGATCCAACACATCTAAGTGTCAGAGAGTAAGTGACATAAATCTATAAAACTCACTTACCTGTATAAATTTGTATCAGGGTGTTGTGCTTCCTTTTTAAGACTGATCTAGACTTGCAATTCAGTATTTTAAACTATGCATATGTTGTATATGTGTGTGTGTGTGTATATATAGGCACACACACAGACACTCTCTAGTTAGAAGTCAGTGCTCTCTCCTTTTTTCATAACTGCTAATCTTGTGAGCATAGTACATGCTCATTAAATTCATGCATTACACAATAACTAACTACTCAAGTTATACAACAATCTAGTGTCAAAGCCAGGAGATCTATGCATTTCTGATTGCCTGCATTCTCAAAATTCCTTAAAAATATTGCTCCACCTCAGTTATCAGAGAAGCAAAATTGTATAGTCCTCTCACGGAACAAATTTAACAATGAAATACTCTAAAAGCTGGACATATGAAAATTAATGTAAGAAATCCTCAAAAACTCATGGCTTATGTTTTAATGTCGTAGATAACAACATATTCAGGGGAAAGGTAGATTAAATAAATTATTAAATTTTAGACCATAAAAACCATACAGAATAAACCAATGTAAATCATGTCTAACCAACTGAAATAAAATATTCATGCTAGTTTTATATCAACATATTCAGTGCTCAGAAAACAATAAAAAGTCATAGTCCAACAAAAGAATCAAAGATTCCAGGCCTCAGGGATTTACTTCTGAGGAGGTGTTGGAGCGGGCGCAGGGAGAGGGACATTTAAGGAGATTTCAACATTGTAGCATGGGATAGATGTTCTCACAATCAAGAGAGTATCTACTTATAGACAGTCAATTGAATCACTAGAAGAAGCATAAACTTGGCACTCTTTTTGGAAGTGTTTCCACTGTTTAAAATTTATGTGTTAGTGGCAGAATGAATAAGAGAATAAAGTTGTTACGCTTTTTAAATTTAAATCCAAGCAACCAATTATCTGTACTATTTGTACCTATTGAACCAAAAAAGATGTCTTCATCTCCTTTTTTAAAATCAAGAATACTAACGTATTTAAAGTTATGACTCACCAAGTAAAAATGCAAAAACAGTAAAAATATTACCAAAAACAAAATGTAAAAAGCCACTGTTTAAATAAATCCAATACTCAATACTCAAATAAATTTGTGGAGGGAATGATCAAAGTCAAGAAAATAAAATTATGATTTAATTTTAAATATGTGACATAATTCACATGCTCTTTGTTAATCACTGTGCCACCCGGGTCAGACATTTAGCAACACATGTGATTGAATGGGAAAAAAAAAACCCGCACATAACTTTCTTTAGTTATTTATTAAATCTAGGCAAATCAATTGATTTCTCTAAATCAAGCCCTTAGTTAAATCTTTCATTTAAACACATCAGTCAAGAACTAAATGACAAGAAAAAGCAAAATTCATCGCCTCAACTTCCAGGTTACAGAGGGATTCCTTCAAAGTAATAATAGGGAAAAAACCTTGATGTGAAAATCATAAATTACTAGTACTGTTTACATACCATGGAATTTTACATAGTGGGCAACAAGTATAGTATGAGAATCATTACAACCCTGAACAACTGACACAGTGTTGACAAGTGTTAGATAACAGAATTAGGCAAAGCAGTTATCACTATTAATGTGACAATCCCCTCTTACCACTACTATAAACAAAACAAAACAAAACAAAACAAAACAAAACAACTGATCTGTTCAAGAGCTATGGTATAAAACTATGTGGAAAAAGCCCAGGTCTCTAATACTCGGTCCTCTACACCTAGCAGCCCTCTCCCCATGTCTAGATGTATCACAAGCAAATTATAGCAGCAGAAAAACAAAAAAGCCACTTTACACCTGTCTAAGCGAAACCAAGGGATGGACATTATCCTATCTGTTTAGTAAAATTAATTCTACTGGGGAGCCTATGAAAGCCACCTTTAGAATTCACCATTTGAGCCCGACACCAAGCAGTATACTAAATTCATGAGAAGCCTCCTCTCAGAAACACAGGGCCGTGGATCATGTCCCCTGCCCAATCACAAAGAACACCCAGGATGTCCCTTCCAATTGTGATTCTCATGCCATTAAAATGTTTTTTTTTCTTAAAAAAGACAAATCAAACTCAAATTTTAAGAATGTAAACATTTTGCTCTGGCCAGCTAATTCAGCTGGTTGTAGCGTCATTCCGAAGTGCAGAGGTTGCTGGTTCCATCCCCTGTCAGAGCACATACAGGAATGAGTCTATGGTCCCATCTCTCTCTCTCTCCCCCTGCTTCTCTCCCTAAAATCAATAAAATAAGCATAAAAAATGTAAACATTTTCTAGGAAAAAAGAGGAAAAAGTCTTACAATTATGTGAGAATAAACATTTGTGAATGTTCCACAACTCTCTTAAGTAGAAAAGACTGACACAGACCTCAGTGATAGGAAGGATTTGTCTTAGAAAATAAAGGAGTAATTTATCAAGCCAATAAATTCATTGTGAAGATACTCAAGTCAAATGAAATGAAACACAAGAGACAGAGCAATGCCCCAGCTCTGGGAGTTGAGGCCTCATGAGCACTACTTATATCGGGTTGAAAATGAAACAAGTTAAATATGTTCTGTTGTAAATATCTTACTATTTTTTTAAAAAGAATATTTTAAAGAACAGAGCATTTTGAATTATTTTCCCAAGTTAATCTTGGGGATTAAAGAGTGGTTTATATAAGTAATTTTTTCCCCCTAAGGTGTCCTAGGGAAAAATGATGAATCTATATGTTGAAAATACATTTAAAAGCCAAATACCCATTTTCCATAGTTTTGGGTTTTCCAACAGGCCTCAGAAACTGGTGTTCTAGACACAAAGTATAAGAACACAGAAGTATGCAGCATATCGAATGCTCATAGTTGAGTGTGTAAAATACTTTCAGGAAACTATCAAAACCACATAATTTAGTTTATTTATCTTTGTGGTCTCCACTGCATTTTTTAACTTCTAGTCAGTTCTACTTCCAAAGGAGCTGAGGATATTCTCCTTTGAGATTTTGATTTTGAAACAAAGCTTAACCTTAAGAATAAAGGTATAGTACAGGAAGGAAAACATTATTCAGAAATCAAACTGTTTTATAACAGTGACATCAACTCATGCAAAGCACACATGCCGTGTGCAACCTGTTTACAGACCATCACAGCTCGTTATGATAACTGACAGTGAAGGCGCGTACGAGGGTAGAGAGACCACACACCAAAGAGGACGTGAGACTGTGAGGATATCATATGTCACAGGCACTCAAACTCAGTCCAAGAATTGAGCAGGGTTTGGTTTAATACATATCTGCTTTTCTCTATTAAAAAAAATTAAGTTGTTTCACATGCAGTCTGGCCAGTGCATTGTTTTTCCTTTGATCTCTGATTCTTGGGAAACAAAGCATGTTGTGTTGACCTGTAGGGCAGCTCCCACTTTCAGGACACAGCCACGCCTTTGAAGCTCTTTCCCCGGCATCTCTTAAGCACGTGTGTGAATGCGTGCACATACACACATACGCCAACCACCACCACCACAAAATGTGGAGGGGCCCACTGAAGCAGTCATGGAGGTCTACCCATTTTATGGACATGCAAGAGCAGTGGTGGGATTCAAATAATTTAACAACCGGTTCTCTGCCCTAATGACTGTCTTAAGCATAAAAACCGATATACCAAAAGGTAGTTTATTCTTTTATGCACTTAATGCTTAAATAAGAACAATGAAAGAGGTACACAAGCCAAATTGTTATAAGAAAGTTTTAAAAATATTAATGGAAAATATTAAATAATACCTAACAAAAACAATAAAACTGTTATTTAAGATGTTTCTATAGTTCTTTTTTTTTTTTTTTTTTTTTTTACAAGGACAGAGAGAGTCAGAGAGAGGGATAGATAGGGACAGACAGACAGGAACGGAGAGATGAGAAGCATCAATCATCAGTTTTTGTTGCGAAATCTTAGTTGTTCATTGATTGCTTTCTCATATGTGCCTTGACTGCGGGCCTTCAGCAGATCAAGTAACCCCTTGCTCGAGCCAGTGACCTTGGGTTCAAGCTGGTGAGCTTTGCTCAAACCAGATGAGCCTGTGCTCAAGCCAGCGACCTCGGGGTCTCGAACCTGGGTCCTCCACATCCCAGTCCAACACTCTATCCACTGCGCCACCACCTGGTCAGGCCATATTGCTTCTTGATTGGCATCCTCACTTGCAATTTTTTCACTTATGGACAGAATGAACATTACTACAGGAGCTTAGAATACACTGTTGCTCAGATGAATGTTAAAAAAAGAGTAAGGAATGTAAGTTTGTGATTTACACATTGGGCGGCTGCCCAGGCACCCACCTTAGGGAGAAACCTGATTAGAAGTGTCATTTTTGCAACCAGTTCACCGATCTCAAGAAAAAATTAAATATTGGTTCTGCCGAACTGGTGCGAACCGTCTGAACCCCATAACTGATGTAGACAGAGCCTTCGAAAGGTTAATTAACTTGCTATAATACAATTAGTAAAAGCTGGAGCTGGGACTTGAACTGAGTCTGACTCCAGCCCTTGCTTCTACTCTCACTTGGGGGTGGTGAACTCCACAGGGTCCAGGCAGGTTAGCATAGTAAATGCAAAGAAAAGTTTTCACCCCAACAAAGAAATGTGCTTTAAAAAAGAACACATGGCCCTTGAGGTTTATTCTGTTCTATGAAGATGGGTAATATTTACTTTCTCTATCTCTATCATAAAAAACCAATAGCCCCTCATGTTGTTTATTTTCCCTCCAAAATAAAAATTGGGATTATTATACCAGTATCATTTTTTCTAAGAAAACCATTTATATTCTGGAAAATTTTAATGTGCTATAGAATAAAAGTTAAATAATACCTTACTAAGCATGAAGAAGGAATACAATAGAAAAATATAAGAGGATATGGAAAAGCTCGCTATTCTTGCCATTTTATATTGTAAAAAAATGCTATATAAACTATTTGTGGTTTTCAGTTGCAATTTCAAAGATCACAAATTTTACTTAGAGCTTCAATATTTACAAGAGTAGAGTAGATACCAAACTCTTTTGATCAAAGGACATCCAACATATTCTGCAACAGCCTGAGACTTGTACCACACAGTTTCGGTACGGATTCAATCTCCAAAAGCGGTCCTGTTTAGCTTCACTGCAGACGATTTGGAGTTAAACTGAATTCTTTAGCAACATTTAAATTGTCCTTAATTTTTACCTTACAGATTTTACAGGAAAGTCAAATTTCAAGAATAGCGAAGTAGCTGATATATTTAGTTACTCACATAAGGTTTAAAATAAGATCACACATAAGAATTGCCCTCTGTCGTACATCTGTGGGTAAGAAGTTGTAAGAAATGATTATATAGTATTTTAGTTTTAGTAGTAAAAGATTCCAGATGTTTACTCAAACAGTTTTTGTAGACACAGGGGATTAATGTTAGACACATAATCACTGTTTTGGAACAGGGCCAATCTGTGTACATATGCTGTTTAATTATGTTGGCACCCCAGGCATTTCAAACATCAACAGAATTTCTCAGCTGATGTTCCCATTATGAATTTGGTTTTAAATAATTATAGCGGGGTAGAGAAATTGGGCATTATACATGCTAATAATAAAATCTATTTAGTTCCGTTTAGTTTTAACAGACTTAGATTTTTTTGGATTAAAAATCTCTTACACTATACACTTCAGGTAAGTCCAAAAGCTGCCAAAAATATTTTTTTCAAAATTGTTTGCTGATCACGACTGTAGCAGTATCCAGATCCTGTTTTATTATTGTTCTACTTTCTAAAAATTAACCTGTCCCAAGGGGGTCTTGGACTTAGCCCTGAAAGTCTCCCGTGAGCCCCAGAACTTGACTTTGGGATATACTTCTCTACACAGACAGTGCTGGAAGTTTGTTTGGAATGAACATTCCAAAGTTCCTCACCTAGATGGTCCTGAACAACCTGCTGTGAATCTGAAAGCACACAGAAAATTGTTTTATGACTCAAATTTCTCCCATTTCTTCTAGGAAAAATGAAGCAACAATATAGATAATATTTCCACAATTTTTCCAAAAGACATTTAAAAGTTTTATATGTGAAAACTAATGAATAAATCATCTCAAAAATGGATGAGCTGGGCTAATGAAGCACTACAGACGAACTTAGAGGAAGGATCTTTTTCGTGAAGCAAGCTCAATGGAAAAAATTCTAATCCAGAAGTTTTCCAGATGTAAAATTTCCAAACTTCCCAACACAAGTTAATCACTAGCTCCCTGGGATGCAGGACGTTTCCTTCATGGGCTGTAGGCTGCTGCTGTCATGCACATAAGTTTTTTTTATTTTTTTTTATTTTTCTGAAGTTTGAAACGGAGAGGCAGTCAGACAGACTCCCACATGTGCCCGACCGGGATCCACCCGGCATGCCCACCAGGGGGTGATGCTCTGCCCATCTGGGGTGTTGCTCTATTGCAACCAGGGCCATTCCAGAGCCTGAAGCAGAGGCCATGGAGCCATCCTCAGCGCCTGGGCCAACTTTGCTCCAATGGCGCCTTGGCTGCAGGAGGGGAAGAGAGAGACAGAGAGGAAGGAGAGGGGGAGGGGTGGAGAAGCAGATGGGCGCTTCTCCTGTGTGCCCTGGCCGGGAATTGAACCTGGGACTCCTGCATGCCAGGCCGACGCTCTACCACTGAGCCAACTGGCCAGGGCATAAGTTTTAACTATACATGTAGAAATATTCATTAAAATAGCATGTGATGATGAGAAACAAGATTTTGGTAAATTTATATATTTGGAACACATATGTGAAATATATGTCAGATCAAACTACTGAAACATTTTTTCAGATTTCCTGAATTTCTTTAAGAAATATTTTCAATAATAAAGGGAATCTCTGCAGCCTTATGTGTGTAGCTGATGTTGGAATCTCTATGAAACACTCTTCTCTGATGCTCTTCCACCCCCCAATCTGGTCACGCAGACTTCCTGTAACAAGCACCTTTAGAAGCAGACACTCATTTTCTACTCCCTTATTTTAAAATATCTCAATCAACTATTTGCAATTTTCACTGCCTTTCAAAACCTTTATTATCTCAGGCATTCAGAATTTTATAATGGCATGCCTCTCTGCAATCCACCTGGCACACTGCCACCAAAATCCTATCTTTCCCTCAGTCTGGCTCAAATTCAGTATGGACTTCTATTAAACACATGACAGAGGTTTAACAAAAGGTGAATCCAGCTCAAGAGCTCTATATTGTCTTCACACCAGCATGATGAGAAATGACAGGTCTCAAGTATGTAACAGAGCCAATGTGCACTCTGAGAAGCCAAGTACAGTTAAAAAACAAACAAACAAAAAACTAAATCTAGCATCTTGGAGTGTTGAAATTTTAAAAGTTTGGTAATTAGCAAAATCAAAGTAACCCAGAAATCTAGTACAATGCAACCAATGGTGGGATTAAAATAATTTAACAACTGGTTCTCTGCCCTAATGACCATTTTAAGTATAAAAATAATGATATATTAAAAGGTAGTTTATTCTCTCATGCATTTAATACTTAAATAATAAAAGGGGTACCTAAAACTAGAATATGAATTTTAAAATATTAATGAAAAAACATTAAATAATACCTGACAAAAAACAATAAAACTGTTATTTAAGATATTTCCATTATTTCTATATTGCCTCTTGATTGGAATCCTCATTTGCAATTTTTTTTACCTATCGATGGAATGAACATTACTACGGGTGCTTAGAATACACTGTTGCACAGATGAACATTAAAAAAGAGGAAGGAATGTAGATTTGTGATTTCCACATTGGGTGGCTGCCCAGGTGCCCACCTTACAGAGAGCCCTCACTACAAGTGCCATTTTGACAACCTGTTCACTGAATTCAACAAAAAATAAGGTATTGGTTCTGCCAAACTTGTGCCAAATGGCTGAATCCCACCATTGAATGCAACTCCCCAAATTCAGACCTGAGTATAGAAATTGTAATGTTGGCAAAAACAAAATAGCATGGAAAGAAACCTCGTGTTTAAGATGCTTCATTAATGTTGTGGCAGAGTCCCATTACATTATAATGCCTCCTAATCCCAAATGCCTTAAAAAATGGAAGGAAAGTCTGCAAGCAAATCACAGTCACCTGGCTACTGGTTGTGAAAGAAAGCTAACTGCGTGGTTTTGTTGGCGGAAAAAAATCTTTATTCACTCCGAAAACAGCAGTAGTCAAGCTGGTCAGAAAACAGATATTTAAAAGGATCCCCATATCTCCTGCTGCTTCAACTTCTTATTGCACTGAACATCCTGCAGGGGGCAGCTGGCCCCCCTGTTTTTGTAAATAAAGTTTTACTGGAACATAGTCATGCTCATTCTTTTATTTGTCTATGGCTGCTGTGCTCTACAGTGTGAGAGTTGAGTAGTTACAACAGAAAGCATATGGTCAGCAGAGCCTATAATTATCCAGCCTTCTAATGGAAACAGTCATAGGCCCGACTGGATGATAACGTGGAAGGAGAGAGCCCTGATGTGCCCTGGCCAAACACTCGAGACTAGAAGGGCCTATATAAGAGGAGCATAGGCCCTGGCTGGTTGGCTCAGTGGTAGAGTGTCAGTCCTGGCATGTGGATGTCCCGGGTTTGATTCCTGGTCAGGGCACACAGAAGTGCCCACCACTCCCCCTCTTGCTTCTCTCTCTGTCTCCGTTTCTCTCCTCTCTTTTCCTCCTGCAGTCTGGCTTGATTGGAGCAAGGTGGTCCTGGCTGCTGAGGATGGCTTCATGGTCTCCACCTCAGGTGCTAAAAAAAATGGCTCCGGATGCAACAGAGCATGACCCCCTAGTGGGCCTGCCAGGAGGATCCCAGTCCAGGCACATGTGGGAGTCTGTCTCTGCCTCCCCTCCTCTCACTAAAATAATAATAATAAAATAATAATAATAATAATAAAAATAATAAGAATGAGCACAGAAGCCATTTTTTCATTTTTTACATTAAGGAGCATAAAGGACTTTTATTTATTTTTTTATTATTTAATTTATTGTGTTTACATAGATTCTAGTGTTGCCCTGAATGCATCCCCCCTCCCCTGAAATTCGCCTCAACATCTCCTTCCCCCTTTCCCCTCAGGTTTATCCCATCCTATCATCCCCTTTCCCTCTGTCCGCTTTCCCTCTGGTCCCTTTGATCTCGCCTCTGCCTCTATTCTGTTCCTCAGTTCACATTGTTCATTGGATTCCTCAAATGAAAGAGGTCATATGATATTTTTTTTTCTCTGCCTGGCTTCTTTCACTCAACATAATAGTTTCCAGGTCTATCCATATTGTTTCAAAAGGTAAGAGTTCCTTCTTTTTCATGGACCCATAGTATTCCATTGTGTATATGTACCACTGCTTTTTAATTCACTCGTCCTTGATGGACACTTGGGCTGTTTCCAGATCTTCGCTATTGTGAACAATGCTGCCATAAACATGGGGGTGCATTTCTTTTTTTGAGTCAGTAATATGGTGTTCTTGGGATATATTCCTAAACGTGGGATGGCTGGGTCAAAAGGAAGTTCCATTGATTTTTTGAGGAATCTCCATACTGTTTTCCACAGTGGCTGTACCAGTCTGCATTCCCACCAGCAGTGCAGGAGGGTTCCCTTTTCTCCACATCCTCACCAGCACCTATCGTGTGTTGTTTTGTTAATTATGGCCATTCTGACTGGTGTGAGGTGGAATCTCATTGTGGTTTTAACTTACATTTCTCTAAGGATTAGTGATGTTGAACATTTTTTCATCTACTGGTCATCTGTATGTCCTCTTTGCAAAAGTGTCTATTCATTTCTTTTGCCCATTTTTTGATTGGATTGTTTGTCTTCCTGGTGTTGAGTTTTACAAGTTCTTTAATAAATTTTGGTTATTAACCCCTGATCAGACGTATTGTCAAATATGTTCTCTCATTGTGTGGTTTGTCTTTTTATTCTCTTTATAATGTTTTCAGCTGTACAAAAGCTTTTTAGTTTGATATAGTCCCATTTGTTTATCTTGTCATTAATTTCACTTGTCTGTGGAGATAAATCAGAAAATATATTGCTGCAAGAGATGTTGGTAAGCTTACTTCCTATGTTTTCTTCTATGATGCTTATGGTTTCACGGCTTATATTTAAGTCTTATATCCATTTTGAGCTTATTTTTGCGAATGGTATAAGTTGATGGTCTAGTTTTATTTTTTTCCTGGTAGCTGTCCAATTTTCCCAACACCATTTGTTAAAGAGGCTGTCTTTACTCCAATGTATGCTCTTACCTCCTTTGTCAAATATCAACTGTCCATAAAGGTGTGGGTTTATTTCTGGGTTTTCTGTTCTGTTCCATTGATCTATATGCCTGTTCTTATGCCAGTACCAAGCTGTTTTGAGTATAGTGGCTTTGTAGTATAACTTGATATCAGGAAGTGTGATATCTCCCACTTGATTCTTCTTTTTCAAGATTGCTGAGGCTATTTGAGTTCTTTTTTATTTTATTTTATTTATTGATTTTTTAGAGAGAGAGGAGAGAGACAGAGAGAGAGAGAAGGGGGAGGAGCAGGAAGCTTCGACTCCCATATGTGCCTTCACCAGGCAAGCCCAGGGTTTCGAACTGGCGACCTCAGCATTTCCAGGTCGACACTTTATCCACTGCGCCACCACAGGTCGATTTGAGTTCTTTTTTGATTCCATATAAATTTTTGGAATATGTGTTCTATATCTTTGAAGTATGTCATTGGTATTTTAATTGGTATTGCACTGAATTTATAAATTGCATTGGGTAATATAGACATTTTAATGATGTTTATTCTTCCTATCCATGAACATAGTATATGCTTCCACCTGTTTGTATCTTCCTTGATATCTTTTATTAATGTTTTATAATTTTCCAGGTAAAAGTCTTTAACCTCCTTGGTTAAATTTACTCCCAAGTACTTTATTTTTTTTGTTGCAATAGTGAAGGAGATTGTTTCCTTAATTTCTCTTTCTGATGGTTCATTGGTGTATAAAAATGCCTCTGATTTCTGTGTATTAATTTCATATCCTGACACCTTGCTGAATTCATTTATCAGGTCCAGTAGTTTCTTGACTGAGACTTTAGGGTTTTCTATATACAGTATCATATCATCTGCAAATGATAGTTTAACTTCTTCTTTTCCCATTGGATGCCTTTTATTTCTTCTTTTGTCTGATTGCGTGGCTAGGACTTACAGAACTATGTTGAATAAGAGTGGTGAAAGGGGGCACACCGGCCTTGTTCCTGATCTTAAGGGGATTGCTTTTAATTTTTGTCCATTGATTATGATGTTGGCTGTGGGTTTGTCATAGATGGCCTTTATCATGTTGAGGAATGTTTCCTGTATTCCCACTTTACTGAGAGTTTTGATAATGAATGGGCACTAGATTTTATCAAAAACTTTTTCTGCATCTATTGATATTATCATGTGATTTTTTTATCACTTCTTTTGTTTATGTGATGAATCATATTTATTGATTTGCAAATATTGTCTTCCCAGAATAAATCCCACCTGATCATGGTGTATGATTTTTTCCATATATTGTTGGATCCAGTTTGCTAGTATTTTGTTGAGGATTTTAGCATCTATATTTATTAGAGATATTGGTCTATAGTTTTCTTTCTCTGTGTTGTCTTTGCCTGGTTTTGGAATCAGAATTATGCTCACCTCATAAAAGGAGCTTGGAAGTCTTCCTTCCTCTTGAATTTTTTGAAATAGCTTGACAAGAATAGGAGTTAGTTCTTTGAATCTTTGGTAGAATTCACCAATGAAGCCATCTGGCTCAGGGCTTTTGTTTGTTGGGAGTTTTTTGATAACTGTTTCAATCTCATTTGCTGTAATCAGTCTGTTTAGGTGTTCTGATTCCCCCAGATTGATTTTGAAAGATTTTATGTTTCAAAGAATTTGTCCATTTCACCTAGGTTGTTTAATTTTTTGGCATATAGTTCTTCATAGTATTTTCTTACAGTATTTTGTATTTCTGTTGTGTCAGTTGTTGTTTCTCCACTCTCATTTCTAATTTTATTTACTTGAGTCCTCTCTCTTTTTTTCTTGGTGAGTCTGGTTAAAGGTTCATCGATCTTATTTACCTTTTCAAAGAACCAGCTCCTGGTTTCATTGATCCTCTATATTGTTTCTTTAGCCTCTATGTCATTTATTTCTGCTCTGATCTTTATTATTTCCTTCCTTCTAGTACCTCTGGGCTTTACTTGCTGTTCTTTTTCTAGTTCTTTTAGATGCAGGGTTAGGTTGTCTATTTAAGCTTTTTCTAGCTTCTTAAGGTATGCCTGTAGTGCTATGAACTTCCCTCTCAGGACTGCTTTTGCTGTGTCCCATAAATTTTGAGTTGTTGTATGTTCATTATCATTCGTTTCTAGGAATTTTTAAATTTCTTCTTTGATCTCATTGTTAACCCATTTGTTATTTCATGACATGCTATTTAGTTTCCATGTGTTTGAGTATTTTTCAGTTTTTCTGTTGTGGTTGATTTCTAGTTTCATGCCATTGTGATCAGAGAAAGCGCTTGATATGATTTCAATCTTCTTAAATTTGTTGAGACTGCTTTTGTGACCTAACATGTGGTCTATCCTAGAGATTGTACCATGAGTACTTGAAAAGAATGCATATTTTGCTGCTTTAGGGTGAAAAGTTCTGAAGATATCTATAAAATCAAGTTGATCTAGTGTGTCCTTTAACTCTATTGCTTCTTTGTTAATTTTCTTTCTTGAGGATCTATCTAGTAATGTTAGTGGGGTTTTAAAATCCCCTACTATTATAGTATTGCTGTTGATCTCACCCTTTATATCCATCAAAGTCTGCTTTATATATTTAGGTGTTCCTACATTAGGTGTGTAGATATTTATAATGGTTATATCTTCCTGTTGGATTCCTCCCTTTATCATTATTAGTGACCTTCTTTATTCCTTACTATAGCCTATGTTTTAAAGTCCATTTTGTCTGATATAAGTATTGCTACCCCAGCTTTTTTTTCATTTCCATTTGCATGAAATATTTTTTCCATCCTTTTACCTTCAGTCTATGTGCATCTTTTGTTCTAAGGCAGGGGTCTCAAACTCAACTCAGCATGTGGGCTGCAGAGCAAGATCACAGCCGTTCGGCGGGCACTAGGTCTACAAAAGGCAACTGTTACGCAACACTTTTCTTGAACTTCATGGATTAGTCTGCGGGCCGCACAAAATTGTTCGGCGGGCCGCGAGTTTGAGACCCCTGTTCTAAGGTGTGTCTCTTGTAGACAGCATATGTATGAGTCCTGTTTTCTTATCCACACAGCTACCCTATGTCTTTTGATTGAATCATTTAATCCATTTATATTTAAGGTAATTATTGATATGTAATTGTTTATTGTCATTTTAATCTTTAAAGCTATATTCCTCTTTTACTATATTCTTTTCTCTTTTTGTTCTGCTTACAACAGGCCCCTTAACATTTCTTGCAGCATTGGTTTGATTGTAATGAATTCCTTGAGTTCTTTTTTTGTCTGGGAAGCTTTTTATTTCTTTTTCAATTTTAAACAATAGCCTTGATGGATAAAGAAGTCTTGGTTGTAGGCTCTTGTTCTGCATTACTTTGAATATTTCTTGTCATTCCCTTCTGGCCTCAAGTGTTTCTGTTGAGAAGTTGGATGTAATCCCTATGGGGTCTCCTTTGTAGGTTATAGCCTTTTTTTCTCTAGCAGCTTTTAATATTTTCTCTTTATCTCTTAGCTTTAGTATTTTTATTATAATGTGTCTTGGTGTAGATTTCTTTGGGTTTCTCTTTAATGGAGTTCTCTATGCTTCCTGAACTTGTGTGACTTTTTCCTGCATCAATTTAGGGAAGTTTTCAGCTATGATTTGATTGAACAATTCTCTATCCCTGGTTCTTTCTCTTCTTCTTCAGGAACTCCTATGATGTGGATGTTGTTTCTCTTAAGGTTGTTACAGAGCTCTCTTATAGTTTCCTCAGATTTTTCGGCCTCTTTTCTTTTTGCTGCTCTGCTTCCATGCTTTCGTTTATCTTGTCTTCTAAATTGCTGATTCAATTCTCTCCTTCATCCAGCCTGTTTTTAATTGCTTCTAGTGTAGTTTTCATTTCTGATACTGTATTTGTCATTTCTGATTGATTCTCTTTATAATTTCAATGTCCTTTTTGATGCTTGTTATCTCTTTAATTATGTGTTCATTGTGTCCATCCATTGTTGTTCTAAGATCAGCATTCTAATAATCATTAATTTAAACTTTGCATCCTGTGGTTTGCTTATTTCCTACTCACTCAGTTCATTTTCTGGAGGTTGGTTCATTTGGATTGCACTTCTCTGTATCCCCATTTTGTCTGTGTTTGGGTGTGTTGTTTGTAGAGCTGGCTAAGTCGAGGGTTGGTGTTGTCTGCCTCCAATTTTTAGTTTG
This sequence comes from Saccopteryx leptura, assembly GCF_036850995.1. Lineage (NCBI taxonomy): Eukaryota > Metazoa > Chordata > Mammalia > Chiroptera > Emballonuridae > Saccopteryx > Saccopteryx leptura. The sequence goes on from NC_089503.1 coordinate 274,266,500, forward strand.
TGTTATTTCTAGGTCTTCTTGGATTGGCATCAGCTGTTGTTTGTAATATGCTGTTGGATTTGGTTTTTCTAGTAGAGCGTCTTTGAAGTCTTCACATAAAAGATTTTCTAATGGTCTGTTTCAATAGTTAATATTCTCGGTATAAATAAAAAATAAGTGATTAAAATACAATCATTTATTTATTTATTTTTTTGTGTATTTTTCTGAAGCTGGAAACGAGGAGAGACAGTCAGACAGACTCCCGCATGCGCCCGACCAGGATCCACCCGGCACGCCCTCCAGGGGTGATGCTCTGCCCACCAGGGGGCAATGCTCTGCCCCTCTGGGGCGTTGCTCTGTTGTGACCAGAGCCACTCTAGCACCTGGGGCAGAGGCCAAGGAGCCATCCCCAGCGCCCGGGCCATCTTTGCTCCAATGGAGCCTCAGCTGCGGGAGGAGAAGAGAGAGACAGAGAGGAAGGAGAGGGGGAGGGGTGGAGAAGCAGATGGGCGCTTCTCCTGTGTACCCTGGCCGGGAATCGAACCCGGGACTTCTGCACGCCAGGCCGATGCTCTACCACTGAGCCAACCGGCCAGGGCCCAATCATTTATTTTGAAAGCTCTATAAACACAGTACTTGGATGTTTGCTTTCTGCATACTTCATACTATTAATATTAAAGAGAGTATTTGTACTTAATAGATCATCATCATGTTACTGAAACTTTATAAAGACATACTTGTGAATAATTAATACATTCTTTCCATAACTACTGAATATCTGTGTTTTTACTATGGGACATTGAAATACAATGTTTCTATAGAAACAGAATATTAAAACAGAGTATCATATGCATTTTTGAAAATAATGTGCCTTGGATCATCACTAGAACAGCAGTAAATAGCCCAAGTAAAGTAATTACTAAGCAGAGTCTGGCCTATGACTGTACTGCTTTCTTTGTGCCATAGTTGGAATATGTTTTGTGATACACAATTAATCTTAAAAACTAACCACTTTTCTGTATAGTATGTGTGTGGAAATGCTTTCTTGAGTCCTAACTTTATTCCAGACATTAATCTGGAGGTGCTTATCTATTAAAATCTAATTTCAAAAAATAGGGGGGGATTCAAAGGTACCTATTTGGTTTACAAAAAGGTATAATATTATTTATTAGAATAATACAGTTTTCTAACACATTTAAAGTAACATGTAATTTCTGTTTCATACCAAACACCTCATGTCACCCCATTAAAATTAATAAAAAATATATAAAAAGACAAAAGCAAAAACAAAAACAACAAATGCCTGCAGCACATCACAGGCTGTAAAGATAATTCTGCATCTGAGAGACAAAAATTCAATTATTAGATTACAATAACATAGTATCCATCCTATGTAGACAGGTGGCTTAAATAAGTTATCCTACTAAACTTCATAGTAAATTCTTTGAAAATAAGTATAGTTATGCAGAATAAATTAATTTCTGTTTCTTACAGTCCCTCAACTCCAGATTACAAAGTGTGAGAAACAATGGAGATTTAAACTGTCACAGAAATCTTTGAAAACCATGGCTCCTAACAAAATAGTTCTTTCTTTTCTCCTAAATAAAGCATTATTCTGATTATGGGGGAAAATTGCTAAGGATTACTTTATCATTAAGTATAACTCTATTACATATTAGAAAACAAATGAATTACACTCAATTTTAAGAGAATTTAGACATGTACTATACTCCAAGAGAATGAATGATACCTTATCCTATTTGCTTCATTTTTATATAAAAATTTACTTTTACCTTTTAATATTATGCCTTTTTTTAAGTTTCCCTAAATCCTTTTCAAACAAAGTGAGGTATGGCCTTGGACAGTTGGCTCAATGGTAGAGTGTTGACCAACATAGATGTCTTGGGTTTAATTACTGGTTAGGGCACACAGGAGAAGAAACCATCTGCTTCTTCAGCCCAACTCCTCCCCATCTCTCCCTCTTTTTTTTCCTCTCTCTTTCCTCCCCTCCCAGAGCCATGGCTCAACTGGTTTGAGTGCATCAGCCCCAGGTGCTGAGGATGGCTCCATGGGGCTTCTGCCTTAGGTGCTAAAAATAGCTTGCTTGTGAGCATGACCCCAGATGGGCAGAACATTGGTCCCAGACAGGGGTTGCTGGGTGCATCCTGGTCGGGGTGCATGCGGGCATCTATCTCCCCTCCTCTCATTTGGAAAAGAAGGAAAAGAAACAAAAACAAAGTGAGGCACAAATAGATAAACCAGGTAAGAATGACATGAAAACAAAATGAAAACTTGGTTGCCATTAATTATGACCTGAACAAGTTAAGGATAAATATTTCTGAGAAAGCAACCCATTTAATATTGGTTAGAGGGTTGATTCAAAGATAAATAGTAGTCCAAAATATGTATCAGATATCATAGTTTGAGACTAATAGTTTCTTTACTAATTAGAATGATCACTAGTAATAACCATTACTTAAACTAATAGAAAGTTTTAAGTTTTAACGGTATAAAAGAGTATCAAGACAGTCACATTAAGAATTATGTATTCTGTTAAGAAAATATCTGGATCTTGATTTAAGGCCAACCATAAATACAGGGCACAGTTGATGAGTAACAAAGGATGTGACATTTAAACATGGTGGCAAATATATCAATTTACTTGGAATGACAATATGGGACATTATATAAAAAGTGACAAAACATGAACATATATACATAATTTGAGCAGAGATAATATCAAGCTTTAGGTTTCTTGAATTTGGGGCTTGTTATTTTAGCCACCAGAGGTCACCCTTTCCCTAGAGAGATGAAAAGCAGGACTTGTGAAGCACTTGTGTCATTTACTGTGTATTTGTTTTAAGGATAAAATAATAACAACAAAACCCCATGTGTTTACAATATTCTTCTCTCTCTACCCAAACCATACCTAAAAAGGCCCCGCCCAACACCTCTGCCCTTAAGCCAGACACACAGGTAACGAAGAACAGGAGAGCTGAAACAGCCTGAGAGGCTAAAGTGATGCACATAACAGCCGAGCCAAGCCATGAGGGACGGGTTGGGGGAATGAGTCCTAGGGAGAAGGGAGGTTTGTGGAACAGCTACCATGCTACTGAGAGATAATGAAGAGAACTGCATGAAAAATGTTTCAGGAATTTTTACTATGTATTATAAATATAACCATTCCAGGACAATTTTCAGCTAAAGACTGCAGTAAAGATTTATATTGCTGTTTAAAGTAGCTTTGCACTTAAGTTTTGTGTACCAGATCTGGCTTGAAGGAAAAGACAAATTAGCCAGGGTTTCTTCAGGGTTTGACATATATACTTGCAATTAAATTATAAATAAAGAGACCCTTATTCATCATAGTATTTTAAAGTATCTGGTCAGTAAAAACACTCTTCCCCTCCTACCTTAGTTCACATATAATACAAGGAGCTGACAACCAAAAGTTTCCATTGCCTTTGTTTCAATTCTATTAGGTAAGGGATGGCCCAATTCTCTCCATTTACTGCCACTCTACTGTAGCCACAGATGGAAGTAAAATCCAAGGGTTAGCGTCGGTTTTTAAAATAGCTATGTGGGTTACAGTGGGCAAGAGACACTTTAGCATAGCTCTTTGTAATTAATTACCTAGGGGTTTAGAACCTTCCAAAACAATCTTTCTTATTTCATGTAGCACCAAGGACATCCCAAAGAAACGGATATTTAGTAGGCTAGCAGAATCTTTAGCAGTTTGTGACATGCTTGTCTAGAAAGTCTTGTTTTGTATTCCAGCATATTGACAAATAAGGCCAATGGACATCACTATATCTTTTCAACACCTAATAACTTTCTTTCCCAAATACAAAGGCAAAATATATGTTCATTATAGAATATTCAGAAAATGGAGAAAGGCCACAGGAAACTAAAATTACTTATAATCCCATAGAATATGGGGAAAGAGAATGAAGTTCTAAATGAAACATATTTTTTAAATATGCAAAAAGTTAAATTTACACATGGTTTCAAATCCTAATAGTTTGAATTCATCTCTGGTCAGCTCACAAAATCCCCTATACTCTGTCCTCTCTTTACCAATGAAATATTTTTAACAAGTTCACCAGGAATCTCATGCTTGGTGGGCTATATTTTCAATACTGTTTACTTACTCCTTATACTTTCTCTGATGTCTCCACAGCATTGGCACTGCTGACCATTCCTTGGTAAACACTCTCCTGTCCTGATTTCTAACATCCTATTTCCATGGCTTCTCCCATACATCTGGTACTTCTCCAGTAGTCATCAGAGTGCCTGCTCTTGTTCAGGTTACCATTAATGAATTTCTGGTTCTGTCTTTTATGCCGCTCCATTTATACCCTCTCTCTGAGTGACCAAAGTAATTCTCACAGTAGCAACTACTAGCTACATGGTAATAGGCTTAACATAAAATAGATGCTTAATAAACGTTTAATTCTATTATTGACTTAATGACATTCAAATCTAATTTCCAGGAACAGTTCTTAGCTATTATACAAGACCAGAACCACATAGCAGAAGTCTATTATTCACATAGCTGAGAACAGTAATTGGCTGGGTCATCATAAAAGTGAGTTAAGCAGTGAATCATAAAATAATGACAAATAAATTACACGTTTTAATTAAATGACACGTACAATCATTTGCTAAAATTTTTAAAGTCAAGGACATAGTATAATGTAATGGATCAATTCACCAGGAAGACATAACAATTATACAAGCACTCAAAATCACAGCATCTTAAATATATGAAGCAAACACTGACAAAACTGAAGGTAGAAACAGATAACAATACAGTAAGAATAGAGGACTTCAATATCCCATGTTCAATAACAGATCACCTAGAGTAGATAAATAAGGAAACAGAATTTGATCATGGATCAAATGAACCTAAAAGACATATAAGGAACATTCTACTCAACAACAGTAGAATATGTATCTTATCAAGTTCATATGAAACACTCTCTATGATAATTCACGTTGTCACAAAAAGTCTTAAATTTAAGGCTGAAATCATAACAAGTATCTTTTCTAACCACAATGAAACTAGAGATCAATAGCAGAAGAAAAACTTGAAAATCCACAAATATGTGGAAATTAAATAGAACTCTCTTCCCAACCAGTGGGTCAAAAAGCAAGAAGAAATTAGAGAATATCTTGAAACACATTAAAAACATAATATATTAAAGCTTATTGATGCAGCAAAAGTAATAAGTACTGAGGGACTATATATAATGATAAACACATTTTAAAAATTTCAAGTAAACAATCTGCTACACCTCAAATAACTACAAAAAGAATAAACTAGGTACAAAGTTAGCAGAAGAAAAGAACTAATAAACATTAGAACAAAAATAAATAAAAGAAGAAAACAATTAAAAAACACATTTTTAAAAAAAATTAAAACAACAAACCTTTAGCTAGACTAACTATATGAAAAAAGAGACTCAAATAAAATTAGAAATTAAAGAGGTTTAAGAACTGATACCAATGAAATACAAGTGATCAAAGTACTATAAATGATTACATGTCAACAAACTGGGAAATCCAGAAGAAATAAATACATTCCTAGAAATGTATAACATACCAAGACTGAATCATGAAGAAATAGAAACCCAAACAGACCAATAATGAGTCAGGAAATTGAATCAGCAATCAAAAATCTCCCAACAAAGAAAATCTAAGTACTAGATGGTTTCTATGGTGAATTCTCCAAACATTTAAAGAATTAATGTCAATCCTTCTCAGACTCTTTAAAAAAACTGGAGAGGGAACACATCCACACTCATTTTACAAGACCAGCATTACCCTAATACCAAAGCCAGGCAAAAAAAAAACAGTACAAGAAAATTACAGACCAATATTCCAGATGAATGTAGATGCAAAAATCTTCAACATCATAATAGCAAGCCAAATTCAAATATATATTAAAAGGATCATACAGCATGACTAGGTGGAATTTATTCCCGGAATACAAGGATGTTCAAAATACTAAATCAATAAATATGACATCTTACATTAACAGAGTGAAGGATAAAATCACTCTGTAAAAAAGCATTTGACAAAATTCAACATCCTTTCATGAAAAAACTTTCAACAAACTAGGAGTAGAAGAAAAATCACCTTAACTTATAAAGAGAATATATAAAAAGCCATATCTAACATCAGGCTCGATAGTGAAAAATTGAAAACTTTTCCTCTAAGATCAGGAACAAGGTAAGAATTCTT